>NW_006921626.1:6380739-6382116 GCF_000298275.1 Orycteropus afer afer | reverse complement strand
TCCTCAGTTGATGGGCATTTAGGTTGTTTCCATCTCTTTGCCATTGTGAATAGTGCTGCGATGAACATGGATGTGCATATATCTATTCATGTCTTGACTCTCACTTCTTTAGGATATATACCTAGTAATGGGATTCTTGGATCTAACAAAAGTCAATCAGAGCTTCCAATTAAGTTAATATAGAGGTATTTCTAACTTTTTAAGGAATCATCATACTGATTTCCACAGTGGTTGTATAATTTTACACTCCCATCAGCAATGTATGAGAGTCCCAATCTCTCCACATCCTTGCCAGCATTTGTTATTTTCTGTCTTGTTGAATTTTCTATGAATGCTGGGGTGAGAAGGCATCTCATGGTTGTTTTGATTTGTATCTCTCTAATGGCTAATGATTGCTAATATTTCTTTGTGTGTTTGTTGACTATCTAAATATCTTCTTTGATGAAGTGTCTGTTCATATCTTTTGCTCATATTTTAATTGGATTGTTTGTCTTTTTGATGTTGAAGTGTAGGTGTTTTCTATAAATTTTAGAGATAAGTCCTTCACTTATATGTGATTATTGAATATTCTTTCCCATTCTGTAGGCTCTCTTTTTACTTTTTTTGAGAAGTCTTTTGATACACATAAGAATTTAATTTTTAGTGTGTCTCACCAGGAGCGGTGGTGGTCTAGTTCAGAGACGCTTGAAGGAGGAGACAGACAAGGAGGCTGGCTGGAGCAGTGGCAGTGTGGTTCAGAGAAGTTTGAGGGAGCAGATAGACCAGTAAGTGGGGAAGGCAGTGGTTCAGAGCAGCTGAGGGAGACCAGGAAGTAAGCAGAGTGGTTTGAAACAGCTAAGCAAGGCAAACTTGTCTGTCAGTTTGTCCTTGTGTGGTGGCTTCTGTGTTGTTGTGAATTTGAAGGCTATGCCACTGGTATTTCAAATGCCAGCAGGGTTACCCATGGTAGACAGATTTAAGCAGAACTTCCAGACTAAGACAGACTCAGAAGAAGGAAGAGGCCATCTATTTCTCAAAGAATTGGCCAATGAAAACCTTATGAATAGCAGTGAAACATGGTCTGATATATTACTGAAAAACTTTATGAATAGCCCAGTAACATTGTCCAATATAGTGCCAGGAGATGTGTCCCTCAGGTTGGAGGGCACTCAAGATACAACAGGGGAAGAACTGACTCCTCAGAGTAGAGCTGACCTTAATGAAGTGGATAGAGTAAAAGTTTTGGGACCTCCATTTATTGATATGACATGACTCAAAATGAGAAAAAAATAGCTGCAAACACCCATTAATAATTGGAACATGGAATGTATGAAGTATGAATCTGGGAAAATTGGAAGTTGTAAAAAATGAAATGGAATGCATAAAGATCAATATCCT
>NW_006921626.1:6374576-6380409 GCF_000298275.1 Orycteropus afer afer | reverse complement strand
ACTGGAAGAGATCCATATTTGTACCCATTCCAAAGAAAGGTGATCCCACAGAATGTGGAAATTATTGAACAATATCATTAACATCACAAGCAAGTAAAATCTCACTGAAGATAATTCAAAAACAGTTGCAGCAGTATATTGACAGAGGACTTCCAGAAATGCAAGCTGGATTCCAAAGAGGATGTGGAATGAGGGATATCATTGCTAATGGCAGATGGATCCTGGCTGAAAGCAAAGAATACCAGAAAGATGTTTGTGTTTTATTGACCATGCAAAAGTATTCAATTGTGAGGTAGTTAAGTTTGTGTGTCAACTTGACTGGGCCTGGTTTAGTGGCTGAGCAGTTGGATGTAGTATTCCCTATGATGAGACTGGTAATCAACTCCATGGTGGAATCTACTGTGAGCAGCTATAGCTGCCTTAGGTGTGGGGTCTGCTTCCTGTATATAAGGAGAAGCCTTGGGAATGGACTCTAGCTTATAGCACACTTGAACCCTGCATGTAGGCATGTCGTTGTTCAGCAGACTGTCATGCTTTGCTGACCTTGAGACTTCCAGTGAACTTGAATTAATGGCCTGCTGTATGGTTTGGTAACATCAGTACTGTGTCTTTTAACTTGTCAACCTAGGACTTGTCAGCCTCAGCAGCCAGCAGCTATGTGAGTGAAGAAAAGCCTTTAGCTTCCGTGGGCTGAGAGCAGGAGACAGAGATGAAGCCCAAGGTTGAGAGGCTTTCACCCAGCCCCTAGAACCCAGCACTTTGAACTTGGACTTAAAGCCTACAAACTGTAAAAGAATAAACTCCTGTTTGTTCAAGCCATCCCATTTGTGGAATATTTTTCTGTTGGAGTGGCACAGAGGTAACCAAAATAAATGGGAATTCCAGAACACTTGATTGTGCTCATGAAGTACCTGTACACAGACCAGGAGGCTGTTGTTCAAACAGAACAAGGGGATACTGCATGGTTTAAAATCAGGAAGGGAGTGTGTCAAGCTTGTATCCTTTCACCATACTTACTCAATCTGTAAGATGAACAAATCTGAGAAGCTGGACTGTATGAAGAAGAACATGACATCAAGATTGGATGAAGACTCATTAACAACCTATTATATGCAGAAAATACAACTTTGCTTGCTGCCAATGAAGATGACTTGAAGAATTTACTGATGAAGACTGAAGATTACAGTCTGTAGTATGGATTATAACTCAATATAAAGAAAACAAACATCCTCACAACTGGACAAATAAGCAGCATCATGATAAATGGAGAAAAGTTTGAAGTTGTCAAAGACTTAATATTATGTGATTCTACAATCCACACCAGTGGAAGTAGCAGTCAAGACATAAGATGACATATTGCATTGGGCAAATGTGCTGCAAAAGAACTCTTTCAAGTACTCAAGAGCAAAAATGTCTCCTTGAGGACCAAAGTGAGCTGACACAAACCATGATATTTTCAATCACCTCATATGCGTGTAAGAGCTGGACAATGAATAAGGAAGACTGAGGAACAGTTGATACTTTTTAGTTGTGGTGGTGGTGAAGAATACTGAAAGTACCATGGAGTACTAGAAGAACTAACAAATCTGTTCTGGAGGAAATGCAGCAGGAATGCTCCTTGGAAGTGAGAATGACCAGACTTGATTTCATCTACTTTGGTCATGTTGTCAGAAGGGACCATTCTCTGGAGAAGGATATTATGCTTGGTAAAGTGGAGGATCAACAAAAAAGGGGAAGGCCCTTGTGATAGTTAAGTTTGTGTGTCACCTTGGCTGGGCCTAGTTGAGTGACTGGGCAGCTGAATGTAGATATTCCCCATGGTGAGATTGGTGAGCATGGTGGAATCTATTGGAGCTGCTTAGTAGCTGCTTTGGGGATGTGATCAGCTTCTTGTATATAAGAAACAGGTTTGGGAATGGTCTCTAGCTTATGGCCTGCTTGAACCCTGCATGGAGCTGTGTTGTTTTTAGCATGCTGCCATGCTCTGCCGACCTTGGGACTTTCAATGGAGTTGAATTAATGGCCTTCTGTGTGGTTTGGTAATATCAGAACTGTGCCTTTTTACTTGTCAACCTTGGGCTTGTCAGTCTCAGCAGCCAGCAGCTGTCTAAGTGAAGAAAAGCCTCTATCTTCGATGGGGTGGGAGCAGGAAGCAGAGCTGAAGCCCAAGGTTGAAGGGCCTTCACTCTGCCCCTAGAGCCTGGCACTTTGAACTTGGACTTAAAGCCACCAAACAGGAGAGAATAAACTCCTATTTGTTCAAGCCATCCCATTTGTGGTATATTCCTGTCAGAGTGTCACTAGGTAACCAAAACAGCCCCCAATGAGATGGATTGACATAGTGGCTGCAACGATGGTCTCAGGTGTACAAGGACTGTGAAGCTGGCACAGGACTAGGCAGTGTTTTATTCTGTTGTACATATGGTCGCTATGAGTTGGAGGCAACTTGACGGCACTTGACAAAAACAACAACAACAATAAATCATCTAGTTTATCTTCTGCTGTTTGTGCATCTTTGGTTACCCTTGATAGTCTATTTATGCCATAAATTAGTCCCCTACATATGCCCTCATTGTTACTTTCATGAACTTTATAATTTTGTTGTTGTGTTGTTGTTGTTAGGTGCCGTCGAGTTGGACCCAACTCATAGCAACCCCTCCTTGGGTTGCCGAGGCAGTATCACTATGGAAGTAGATTGCCCAACCTTCCTAAGTCTTCGATCCATCTGGAGTTAGTATTTGTGTATGGTGTGAGATATGGATCTTTTTTCATTTTTCTGCAAATGGGTATCAAGTTTTTCCTGCATGATTTGTGAAAGAGACTATTTCTTCCCTGTTTAATGGATTTTGGCCCTTTGTCAAAGATCAGCTGACCACAGGTCAATGAATCTATTTCTGGGTTCTGAATTGTATCCCACTGGTCTATGTGTCT
Source organism: Orycteropus afer afer (assembly GCF_000298275.1). Lineage (NCBI taxonomy): Eukaryota > Metazoa > Chordata > Mammalia > Tubulidentata > Orycteropodidae > Orycteropus > Orycteropus afer. The sequence goes on along the minus strand of NW_006921626.1, from coordinate 6,377,478 downwards.
GTCATTGTACCAATACCAGGCTGTTTTGACAACTATGGCTGTATAGTTTGTTTTGAGATCTGAGAGTGTGAGACCTCCTACTTTGTTGTTGTTCTTCAGTAGTGCTTTGCTTATCTGAGGTATCTCCTTTCTATGTAAAATTAGTGATTGGTTTCCCCATGTCTTTAAATAATGTTGATGGAATCTGGATTGTGATTGCATTGACTGTATAGATTGCTTTGGGTAGTGTTGACATTTTCTTGATGCTCAATCTTCCTATCCACGAGCAACATATGTTCTTCCATTTATGTAGATCTCTTATAGTTTCTTAAAGTAATGTTTTGTAGTTTTCTTCTTTTAGGCCTTTTCTGTTCCTGGTAAGATTTATTCCCAAGTATCTTATCTTTTTGGTAGCTATTATAAATGTTATAATTTCCTTATCAGAGATCTCTTTGCTGGTGTACAGAAATCCAACTGATTTTTGTATGTCAATCTTTTATCCTGTCACTGTGCTAAATCTTTCAATAAGTTCCAGTAACTTTCTGGCTGAGTCTCTTGGGTTTTTCTATGTAGAATAGTTTTACTTCTTCCTTACCTGTTTGGATGCCTTATTGCCCTGGCTAGGTTTTCCAGTACAAAGTTGAATAGAGATCGAGAAAGAGGGCATCCTTGTTTGGTTCTGTTCTCCAAAGAAATAATTTCAGTCTCTCACCATTTGGAGTAATGTTGGCTGTTGGTTGTGTATATATGCCCTTTCTTATGTTGAAGAATTTCCCATCTATTCCTATTTCTAGGCATTTTTATTTTTTTTAATCAGGAATGGGTGTTGGATTTTATCAAATGCCTTTTCTGTATCTGTTGATATGATCATGTGATTATTTTATTTTAATTATGTGATGGGTTACATAGATTGCTTTTCTAATGTTGAACCATCTGTGTGTACCTGGTACAAATCCCACTTGATTATGATGTATTATTTTTTTTAAGTTTTGTTGGAATCTATTAGCTAGGATTGTGTTGAAAATTTTTGTATCTATATTCATGAGGGCTATTGGGCTGTAGTTATCCTTTCTAATGATTCCTTTGCCTGGTTTTGGTATCAGGGTTATGCTTGCTTCATAAAATGAATTAAGGAGGATTCCATATTTTTCTATGTTCTGGAATAGTTTGTGTAGGATTGGTGTCAGCTCTTCTCTGAATGACTGGGTGAATTCTTTGGTGAAACCATTTGGACCAGAACTTTTTTTCTATTGGTATTTGTTTTTTCTTCTTTTGTTTGGGTCTGTTCAAATTTTCTACCTCAGTCTGTTTTAGTTGTAGTGTGTTTCTAGAAATCTGTCCATCTTATCTATGTTTTCAAATTTGTTGGAGTACAATTCTTCATAGGATCCTGATACTACTCTTTTTATTTCTGTTGGTTCTGTTGTGATGTCACACTATTCATTTCTTATTCATGTTATTTGCATCTTTTCCTTTGTTAAATTTGCCAGTGGTTTCTCCAATTTATTAATCTTTTCAAAGAACCAGTTTCCAGTCTTGTTGATTTTTTTCTATTTTCTTTATGTTCTGTTTCATTTATTTCTGCTTGAATCTTTATTATTTCTTTTCTTATGGTGTCTGTTGGCTTTTTTGTTGCTGTTTTTCCAGTTGTTGGAGGTGTTGGGTGAAGGTGCTGATTTTGGCTTTCTTCTTTTTGATATGTGCATCTATTGATATAAACCCTCTGATCACTGCTTTTGCTATATCCCAAAGATTTTAGTATATTGTGTTCTCATTCTCATTTGATTCAAAGAATTTTTTCAATTTCATTTTTTGTATCTTCTATTTCCTGGTCATTTTTAAAGAAGGTATTATTCAATTTCCATGTGTTTGCTCTTTTTCCTTTGGTCTTCCTAGTGTTGATTTCTAATTTTATAGCATTGTGATCTGAGAAGGTACCTTGCAGTATTTCAAAGTTTTTAAATTTATTGAGGCTTGCTTTGTGGCCTAATATATGGCCTATCCTGGAGATTGTTCCATGTGCACTGGAAAAGAATGTATATTGTACTGTTGTTGGGTGAAGTGCTCTGTAGGTGTCTATAAGGTCAAGGTGGTTGATTGTACTGCTTAGTTCTTCTGCATCTTTGTTGAGTTTCTTTCCAGTTCTATCTCTTATTGAAAGTGGTGTATTAATGTCTCTTACTATTACTGTGGAGTCATGCATTTGTCCTTTTGATTCTGTTAAAGTCTGCTTTATGTATTTTGGGACTCTTCATTTGTTGCATAGATGTTTATTATGGTTATGTCCCTTTGTTCAGTTATAATTTAATCATTATATAATATCTTTCCTTGTTTCTTATAGTGGTTTTTGTCTTAAAGTCTATTTTATTATTTTATCATAAATTAATATTGCCACTTCTGCCCTTTTTCGTTTGCCATTTGCTTGATATATCTTTTTCCAACCTTTGATTTTTAGTCTATTTTTATCTTTTTTTCCTAAGGTGACTGTGTTACAGATAGTATATATATATATACATACATATATATATATATATATATATATATATACACACACTACTGGTTTCTCATCACACTCTATTTATTTATTTATTTATTTTATATAGTTTCTTCTTCTTCTTTCTTTTTTTTTTTTTTAAATTGTGATTTGGGTGAAGGTTTACAGAGCAAATTCACTTTCCATACAGCAGTTAACGTATACTTTGTCTCATGACGTTGACCACAGTTTACCACAATGCAACAGCTCCACTCCCATTTCCTCCCCATAGTTACCTCTTCCCTGTGTCCATCCTTCCATGCACTCCTGCCCCCTGAGATGTCTCCCTGTGCATAAGCAGCCCTTCTTTTTCCCATGATTGTTCTCTCCAAGGAGTGTATCTACTTAAGGTAAATGTTCAACTCATATGCCTCTCTTTTGTTTGGCTGG
>NW_006921626.1:6365640-6370262 GCF_000298275.1 Orycteropus afer afer | reverse complement strand
CTTACTTTAGGAGCTCTGGTAGCATAGTGCCTAAGGCACTTGACTGCTAACCAGAAGGCTGGCGGTTCAAACCCACCAGCCACTCCTCAGAAAGAAGGTTGGGCAATCCTACTTCCTTAGTGATACTGCCTTGGAAACCCAAGGAGGGGTTGCTATGAGTTGGGGCCGACTCGACGGCACATAACAACAACAACAATAAGCTTACTTTACTTTGGATACTTCTATAACTGGGTTGGTTTCTGGGTTATACCATCTTTCATGTTAATCATCAGTTATTGTTCGCCATTGTTGGTTCTCTGTCCAAAGGGCTCCATTTAAGGTCTTTTGTAAGGTTGGTCTAGTTTTAACAAATTCCCTCAATTTCTGCTTATCTAGAAATATACTAATTTCACCCTCATATTTGAGGGACAATTTTGCTGGGTATATAATTCTTGGTTGGAGGTTTTTTCTTTCAGGGTTTTACATGTATCATCCCATCGTCTTCTTGCCTGCATGGTTTTACTGATAAATCAGAGCTTAGTCTTATTGGTTACTCATTATAAGTAACTGCGGTGCAGTAAATTTCTTAGTGTGGCTTTTCTGCCCATAAGTCTTTGTAAACTCCTTGGTGGAATTTGCTGTGAGCAATGGAGGAGCTCCTGATTGTAAAAGTTATCCACCTGGGGTATTTCTGTTGGACATGTCACAGCAATGTTCTGGGAAGTTTGATCTCTCTCAGGTGCTTAGGATTCTGATGTTATGATTGGTTAGTTTGACCACTTTGCCAGGCTCAAAAAGAGGCCTCCTAGAGGTGGAGGTCTCTCTCTGACTGCTGGCAGAGAAGGACATGCTGCTGAAAGAGACACATGCTCCTGAGAGGCATGTGTTGCTGGGAAAGAGATGTAAGAGACATGCATTGTTGAGTGAGACACTGAGGGACATGTACTGCTGGGAGAGAGACCGTGAGAGACTGTTGGCTGAGAGATGGTGGGCTGGGAGAGAGACTGAGCATTTTTCCTGAACTTGAATTATAGTCCAGTGCTTCCCTAATAAACCTTGTAATCTGTGAGTTCTGTGTGTCAACTGCAGTGAATTATCAAACCCAGGAGAGAGGTGGTGGGTGCTTTGGGAGGAACAGTTGGTGAAAGGGCTGGAGAGAGGCAGCATGTCTGGCCTTGCAGGAATAGACCTTGGGTTACTGATGGTGATCCTGTCTTCCTCTTGTGGGGTTAGAGGAGGTCAGGGGATGTGGTCTCCTTGCCTTTTTAGCAGTAATTTTTGTTTTTCTTGTGCTGCTTTCAGGATTCTTTCTTTGTCTTTGGTTTTGGTGAGTTTGATGATGCTATATCTTGGTGATATTCTTTTTGGATCTATCCTGTTAGGAGTTTGTTGAACTTCTTGAATAGATATATTCTCATCTTTCATCATGTTAGGGGAATTCTCTTCTAACAAATCTTGGACAATTTTCTCAGTGGTTTTGTCTATTTCTTCCTGTTTTTTGCATTCTGGTTATATGTTGGTTACTCCTATTGATGGTATCCCACATGAATCTTAGGGTTTCTTGATTTTGTTTTGGTCTTTTTTTCTGATTGGTACCTTAAAAGTAGTATTGAGATATTTGTCTTAAATCTCATTAATTCTCTCTTTAATTGATTTGATTCTATTCCTTTGCCCATTCAATGTGTTATCTATTTCTGAAATCTTAGTGTTAATCTTCTGAATTCTTATTTGTTGTTTTAGTATCATTTCTATTTTTTTGTTTGTTTATTTTGTCAATTTGTTCTTGTATTGTTTTCCTAAACTGTTCTAGAGTGTTGTCTGTGTTTTCTTTAATCTTCTTAGTGTTGTCCTTGATTTTGTCAGTGTTTTCTCTGATTCGTTTCTCAATCCATTGAAGCTACCCAAATATAATTCTTTTGAATTCCTTATCAGGAGTTCTAATACCATTTCTTCCTTAAGGATGTTTTCTGTGTTTGTATCCTGGTCCCTTGTTTCTACTACTTTATCTTGCTTCTTTGTGTGGACTGTGATTGTCTCTTGTCTGTGAGACATTGTGGTACTGTTATGTTTAATTTGTGCTTTTATGTTGGTGTGATTCACCCAAGATTTTTTTTTTCCTTTATTTCATTTTGATATATATGTGTGAGCTGGGTACTGTGTTCCTCTATTCACTAGTTGTTAGCACTTAGACACTTACCAGGTGTCTCTTGATGGGTGTGATAAAGAATGAGAGTGTGCATAAATCTCTGTTAGCTGTTCATAAAGAACACTTTGGGTGAGTTCTGCTGGTATTGACTGCCATCTATTGTTGGTCAGTTGGTGCAAAAGCAAGTGGTGGCCCTCCATCAGTGGGTGGGGCTGCAGGAGGAGAAGGTATGGTTGGGTTTTTTGAGAATGGTTGCTGTCTCCCATTCAGTTAGAGAACAAAAATCATAAAACCATCAAAAAAATAAAAACTAGATAAAAAAACTCAAACCACACAAAGAAAGGCAAACAATCACACAAAAATGCAATAAATGAGTAGAAAAATTATAAAATAAAAATATTTAAAAAATTAAAAATAAAAAAAAGTATAAAAGAGAGATAATGAGAAAAATAAGCTGCAATATCTGGGGAGGGAGCAATGAGAGAAAAGAGCATGAGTAAAAGAATAGTAAAGAAAAAAAGAACAGAACCAAGAAAATGGAAGAGAAAAGAAAGGAAGAAAGAAGAACCAGGGACAGAAAAGAGAGAGAGAAAGAAAAGAAAAGAAGACAGGAGGAAGAAAAAATGAATAACTTAAAAAGAAAAACAAAATGATGGGGGGTGGGCACAGCATTCAGACTCCGTCAGGGCACAGACAGGGATGGAGTTTCCTGTTGGTGAAGGAAGTGGGTGGAGGCAGGGGATGGCCACATCCCTGTTCACCAAGAGAGTGTGGAGTATAACAGCAACAAGGGGAGTATCACACCTTTCCAGTTGTCAACCTCCAGTGCTGACATCTGTGCTGTCCCACACAAGAGAAGTCCACTCTTATGTTGCTATCCAGGTATGAACTCTACTGGCATACATCCAAAATGGCCATGGTTACTGCCAGCAAATACTCAAAGTGGCTGTGCCCTCAGAGCAGCCAGCAGTAGTCCCCAGGCCCATTTGTCTCCTTCCCCACCATTTTCCTTTCTGGTTGTCAGGCATCACTGTAGTCCTTGCCCATACAGTGTTTGGTGAGCAGAGCTGTTCTCAGGTTGCTATTGGGAAATATTTAAAATGGTTGCACCCTCAGGACAGCTGGCAGTCCACTGCTCTGTTTGTCTCCTCACTCACTGCTTCATTCAGGTTCCTCTATTAGTTGATATTTAATCCACTTCTTTATCCTTCTTTTCAAAGCTAAGAGTTCCAGAGTCATCTTCTGTATTGGTTTCAATTGGTTTCTCATTGCTTTGTTGCACAGGGTCTTTCCAGCCAGTCTGCCTATTCTGCCATCTTGGTGGAACCTCCTGGATGTTCTCTTTTACATGGGAAGTTTATCTTCATTCTCCTTTACTCTCAGGGAGTAACCCTTTCCAATTACGGCTTTTTTTTTTTTTTTTTTTTTTCTTTTTTTTTAAACTCTCTCTTTTAACTTTCCTCTCTAACAGCTCTGTTGTTGTTGTTATGTGCCATCAAGTCAGACCTGGCTCATAGTGACCCCTCCTTGGGTTTCAGAGGCCGTATCACTACAGAAGTAGATTGCCCCATCTTCCTTCCAAGGAGTGGCTGGTGGGTTTGAACCGCCAGCCTTCTGGTTAGCAGTCAAGTGCCTTAGGCACTATGCTACCAGAGCTCCCCTAACAGCTCTAGGCTTTATATTTTATTTGTACTACTTTCTCCTTGACTGCTAACCAGAAGATTGGTGGCTCAAACCCACCAGTCACTCCATGGAGGGAAGACTGCGCAATCTACTTCCATAAAGATTTACTGTCTTGGAAACCCAAAGGGGGTCCCTATGAGTCAGAATTGACTCGATGACAGCAAGTTTGTTTTTCTGATTTACCTTTTCCAAAGCAGAAACTCAAAGGCAAGACAGTAAAGACCAAACAGTACTTTGATACTCACTTACCTCCATTAATTCCTACTCTCTTTTTCTTTGTACCATTCCAGCTTGGTGGTATTTTTATAAAGTGAATTTTCATTGTTTTCCTTTACAGTGTTATTTGAGGTATCTCATCTCCAAAATGGCAGAAAAAGACTTTTCTAGCTTCTGAGTGCCAGTGTTATAAATGAAGTGAAGGAAGCATAAATGTATCTTATGATATCATACTTATGGATTATTCCTTCCCCTAGTCTATGCAAAATGCACTACCAAATCACTTCTGTAAAGAGAAGATCTATAAAGAGCCATTCTTTTCATCTCATGAGTGAAATGTTAAATCTCAATGGTTAATCCTTTGGCTAAAATAAAAATTTGTAATTACTACCAGTTTTTATAAATCCTCCTTCCTTTGTGATCTCTAGGCAAAACATATTTGTCTGACATTTAGTAAGAACTGATTGAGTAAATGAAAGTATGACCAATTACCATTTTTAAAAGTTGAATCAAGTTAGGCGTGTATACTTAACAGTTTACAGAGGAAGCTCAGCTTATATAAATATAAGATATATATATATATATATATATATATATA
>NW_006921626.1:6353433-6365510 GCF_000298275.1 Orycteropus afer afer | reverse complement strand
TTGCTATGAGTCAGGTCCTACTTGATGGCACATAACAACAACATGTGTGTGTATGTGTGTGTGTGTGTGTGTATTTGCTATGGGATATGGTTAAGATTACAAAAAAATAAATATTTCAACAGTGCACTTGAGTATAGTCAGAATATTTAATAATCATAATTTTTCCCAAATATTTCTCTATTTTCATTCCTACTCTTCTTTCCAAATACACCTTGTCTAGGTCAGACATCATAGAAACCACTTGATTGACTACTGTGGTAGTTAAAGTTATGTGTTAAACTTGGCTGGGCAGTGGTTTTGAGTGGTTTGGCACCTGGATGTAGTTATTCTTCATGATGAGATTGTAATCACCTCCATGATGGAATCTGCTGTGAGCAGCTAATTAGCTACCTTCAAAGTATGGTCTGTTTCTAGTATTATAGAGAAGCTTTGAGAAAGGTCTCTAACTTTTTGGCGTATTTGAATCCTGCATTTGCTCTAGTCTTCATCTCCAGTTTCTGCACTTGAACAAGTGGCCTACTAATAGTGGAGGTGTTCCTGAACTTGAACCAGTGGCCTGCCATGTTGCCTGCTGCCCTTGGGACTGTGCCATTTTACCTGCTTATGTTTGGTTCATCAGCCTCAAGGGAAGAAGCCTCTAGCTCCAGTGGGCTTGGAGCAAGAGGCAGAGCTGATGCCCAAGTTTGAGGGGCCTTCACCCAGCTCCTAGAACCTGGCATTCTGAATTCAGACTTCTAGCCTTCCTAAGCTGTAAGAGAATAAATTGCTGTTTGTTAAAGCCAACCACTTGCGGTATTTCTGTTGTAACAGCGCTAGAGAACTAAGACAGAATTTGGTATTGAAATTGGGGTGCTGATCTAACAGATACCTAAAATATTAAAGCAGAAGTGCAGTGGATCCTTGGGCCCAAAATCCCTGTGTTGAGACTACAGTAAAGAGATTAGCAGAGAGATGATGGAAGCAGAGTTGAGAGACTGGAATTCCACCCTTTGTCATCTTGGCACCTGAACAGATCTCTTTTGTTGGGTGACGTGAATCTTCTAGTCCATTTATGTGGCGACCTCACCCCGTTGGCCTGGCAGGTCTCCTTCTTCTTCCCCTTGGGCATGGAGGGCCCACCCTTCACTTTTGGGCCAGTGGATCACTGGCACTCATGTATAGCAGTCCCATATTCCAGAACCAAGTTGGTGAAGATTTGACTTTTTGAAATCTAGGAGACTGGTGATTCAAGGAGCTCTGGTAGCATAGTGCCTAAGACACTTGACTGCTAACCAGAAGGCTGGAGGTTCAAACCCACCAGCCACTCCTCAGAAGGAAGGTTGGGCAATGCACTTATAGTGATACTGCTTTGGAAACCCAAGGAGGGGTCTCTATGAGTTGGGTCCAATTCGATGGCACATAACAACAACAACAACATGGTGGTTCTACACTTTTAAACTCCAGAGGCCATGGTCCTACCCTTTGAGACTGAGGCAGATCTGCTTCCTGTTTCCTTGGTTTGTTTCTAGAAGAAGCCAGCCTAGCTTCTTCTCTATTCCAGAAAGTAGAACAAAGCTCTATCAATTAGTGCCTGAAGGCAATCCACTTCACCAGGAAACTTCCTTCCCAAAGGCATTCTCCTTTCTCACTTTGTTAGCTGGCAAGCCTGTTGCTCTGTCCATATTGTGGTATTTCTGCTAGAGCAGTGCTAGAGAACTAAGATAACTACAATAATCAGAGCTTCATTCTGGTACCACCTCCTGCTCCTTGAAATTGGACAAAATGGTCAAAAATGGCTCAGTGCTGTAACAACTTCCCTCCTACTTTATGACATGTCCCTGCCTTTACTGTCCAGGGACCTTTAGGGTCCTTTTAGACTCTTATTCATGTCCACATTCTTGAATATGCTTTCTTTCTCTTGGATTTCCTTTATTTGTGTACCTTGGAGCCTAGTTTTATCTCACTGTCTAGCCCCTTTAAGTAATCAAATCAGCCTTATCAAATCAGCAGGTCTCTTTTGTCTCCATGTTCTACCATCCCTGCATCTGCATGTTATTTTTGCGGCTTTCTTGGCTCCATGTTTAAAAGCTAGACCAGATCTTCCTCTAGAGTCAGTACTAGCCCAAGGAACTAAGATTGTATACAGTGACCCTTCTCCCCATAGACTCCTGATGATTCAGGAAGGAATAGAGGGCAGTTTAAGAGGATGGACATATTTGCCTCTTCTCTAGTTATCATTCCTGGTCCTCCTTTCATGAACAGAAATTTCCCCTGTGATGTCCTAGTAGATTCCAAAATTTTAGAACTGAGCTTCAGTTTCACTCTGCTGATGGAGGTTTAAAAACTCATCTAGAATTGTGAGACCTTTTTCTTCAAAGCTAAGCAGAGGATCCTTTCCTTTTCCCTCTCAGCCCTCCTCATATCTTGCCCTCCCCCCCTTTTTTTTTTAGCTAGAAGCCTTCTTTGACATCTTATTATCTAAAGTTCTGAATATGTTTCTAAAAGTTGGGTTTCTTAGTGACCCTTTGAGATAAACAGAGATAGATTCTTACATTCATTAATTCATCAAGCATTGTATGTACAGTATTTTCTAAGCACTGTTCTAGGCCTCTGTAGTGTGAAAATAATAATGAAAACCAATCAAGCAAGAAACTATATAAACAATATTCCTGCTCTCAGGAAGCTTACATTCTTGTGAAACTGACAGAAATAAATAAACATACATACAAACTTACGTACTAATTGATACTCTGAAGAACAAAGCAGGGTAATGTGCTAGAAAGTGATAGATAAGTGTGCGTTTGCATGTGCACATTTTGTCTTATAGGGTAGCTAGAGAAGGGGGCTCTTATAAGGTGCCATTTTGTATAAATCTAAAATAAGTGAGGCAGCAAACCATGCAGGTATCTAGGAACAGCAGAAAGAAGAGCAAGGGCAAAGGGCTTGAAGATGGAGAGTTTTGAGTATGACAAGGAGGCCAATGTGGGTGGAACATAGCAAGGGAGGGAGAATGGTAAGTGTTAGGTAAGAGAGTTTGCAGGGGACTAGAGCACATAGGATCTGGAGACCCATGATACCTAGCTCTATTAACTTAATGAGATTTATGTAACTTTGGCATTTAAATAACAGAAACATCCGTATACTACCAGACTATTTCAACCTTGCTGTATGCACCAGAATTGCCTGGGGAGCTTATTAAAAATATGATGTCATTGGGCTCTATTCCACACTTTTGAATAACAATCTTCAGGAACCTGTATTTTTAAGAAGCTCCTCAGGTGATTCTTATGCAACACATCAGTGCTGCTCTGAAGATTGGCATTTGGAGCCCACTGCAGATGATGCAAGTTTAAAAATTGCCTAAGAAAATGTGAACATTAAATGGAATCCCTGGCAGGAAATACAAATGTGTTCACTTTCTGTCCTTTGGATGGTGGCTCTAATAATTTACTATGAGCTGTGAGTTGTGATGATGGAAGAAATACGTAGATCAATAGAACACTAGAAAGGATATTGTAAAGTGAAGCAAGAAACTAGGCTAGAAATCCTGGTTGTATGTATTCCTTTGAGGTAAACTTAAGGTATAGCAGACTGATGTTACTGCATATTATAAGTTAAATAAGGTATTATGAATGTGTAGGAGCCAGAAGAGTTTCTATCTTTTACATATTATTCAGGGGCTTCAGGAGACCATGGCTACAGTGAACCTGACAGCAATAAAATATTGTATTTGCCATTAATATTTCTCATGTGATGGAAACAATTCCAGTTACAATCTAGCTAAAGCCAAGATAATAAAATATAGGAACTGAATTCTATTTCTGTAGTAAGTTAAGTGGTGGCCCTCATAGTCTATCCCCTGGAAAAAGGACCTCATGGTGATCTTTTGTGCTCCATAGGAATCATTGCTGATTTTTCAGAAGTGGATCACTGGATTTTTCTCTTCAGTTGCCTTGGAGTGGATTTTAACCACCAATCTGTTGGTTAGCAGCCAATCTTGTTAACCATTTGCATCAGCCAGGGACTCTCCCTTGTCTCTACTCACTAGAATTCCACTTGTCCTTAAAAACCCACTTCAAATCTCTCCCCGCAAGGAGATCATCTTGACTACCCAATCATTTGTAATCTCTCCCTTCTATGGACTAATTCAGAAACTGTATAACTTGTTGGCATGTACATGGTTCCTTGGGTTGTTTATTACCTTCTCAATCCAGATAGAATGAATTTGGAGGATGGTACACATCCCTTTTCCTTTGTGTCTCTGTTCTACTATATCTGACACAGTGTTTCACATTTAGTAGGTGCTCCTTCTTATGCACCGAGTCAGCCCTGGCAGTGAGTTTTCTTTCTTGCTTGGAATACTGCTAATCACAGAAACAGATGGCAACCCCCCTTTCTTGTCAGATCCCAAATCTCAATGCTGTTCTGGGATGCCTAATTGTTCTTCACGGACAGTTAAAGGCTGCTTAATTTGTTTTCACACTAAGCAGCATCTCCGGCTTTTAGGAGTTCAATCAGGCAGCCAGTGATTGGGAAGATTATGTAACTGGCAGTCACAAGTTCCCACCATGCTTGGGCTAGCAAGCACCTCCATGGCCCAGACTTCCTTACTCTCTTTCTCTACTGGCACAGGTGCTGTGGGTGCACTTGCAATGGCAGCTTGGTCTTTTTTTCCCACCAGGCCAGGGAATAGAGAGACAGAAAACACTAAGATATTGTTCCTGTCCCGAAGGACCTCACTGTGTTTAGGTAGAACCTGAAGATTTAAGTAGCTCCTTGTCTGGTGGTGTTACAGGGACTGGGGGTTTGGTAATGTAATGACTGAAAGCCTGGGGTGTTGAATTAGAGGATATGAGTTTGAATCAAGTCTCTATCCCTAACTAGCTAATTGATCTCTCTGGGTTGCATGTAATTTTGTTATCAAAATGAGAATTATAATAGCTGCTTTCTGTGATTGCTATGAGGACTAAATGAGATCATGGATTTATAGCAGAATATCTGGCCCAATAAGTGACCACATCAGAATCACTGTGATCTTATTTCAGAGCACCCTGGCCTGCCCCCATCTTTCTGGCCTTTGATATATTTTGCCTACCTCTATCTCTGACTCCCACCTACTTCTGCAGCTAGCCTGCCTGGATTTGTGACGAGTTCTCACCTCTCGTTACTGCCTACTCTTGTCTTAACTTCCTGGGCTACCTTTTTCTGTTAGTACTATCTTGGTTTCCCCAGTTCCTCTTCTACCTGAAGACCTGTTGTCAAAGGTTACACGTACTTCCTTCCTTCCGTTCCTTAAAATCGAAGTTTCCATCAATCTGTTCTCATCAAGAGTCTTTCTCACCATGATAAAATGCGCACCTTATAGTGGGAAGCTTAGGTTTAGTGGAGTTTGGATTCTTTGTTAGTGTTCAGCTGCCTCATCTCACAGCACACTGTGAAAGGGAACAATTTTGGTCTGTTCTACCCTTAAAAAAAAATTACAGCTTAATACAACTTTTTATGTGTGTGAGTCAGTGATAAAAGTTCTAATCTCTGCAGACCATGAGAAGAAGTGTCAATACAGCCAGGGAAATATCCTCATGTCCTCAATTTCCTGGCATGCTTCCCTCCCTTGCCAATGTGGAGCTTATCTCTCAAAGGCAGTAGATGCCAGGGTGACACTTCTTAGACCAAGCAGTGGAATGTATTTTTTCTTTGTCTATGAGTCAAGTCCGACTCGATGGCACATAACAACAACAACATAAGTTCTTTGCAGTATTTTGGGGATGTAGTTGGAGTCTCAGAGGGGAGAAATTTTATTGATTTGGACAGCTCCTCTTTTCCTGTCATTTCTTGCTTTTTATTTATTTATTTATTTATTTATTTATTTATTTATGCAGTTATGCTAGTCATTGGCTTTATAAGAGCATCTTGATAGAGTCAAATTTTGAGAAAGAAAGTGAATGTATTTGAAAAGATTTTCCTGGAAGGAAACAGCAGTATGCGTGTAACTGGTGAGCTGGACTCCTCAGTATACAATCATTACAACCAGTCTTTCCTCGTATGTTCTATTAGTACACTCACATATGGAATCACGTGTGGATTGTATATGTTCAGTGTGGGTTCCATATCTTATTTATTGGTGTAACCACAGCACCTAATCTATTTACTGGGGACAATGTTTGAAAGAACAAATGAATAAATGATTTAGTTAGAAAGTAGATCCAAAAATAGGTTTGTTTTTAGACACAATTGTCTTTCCTGTGCCATGAGATGTTTTAAAACAAAACAAAACAAAAAACATTGTCATTGAGTTGATCCTGATTCGTAGTGACCCCCATTTGGTTTCCAAGGTCTTTCCTGTGCCATTAGATGTTTTAAAACAAAACAAAGCAAACAAAAGAAAAAACATTGTCATTGAGTCAATCCTGACTCATAGTGACCTCCATTCGGTTTCCAAGTGGTAAATCTTTACGGAAATAGATTGTCTTTCTTTTTTCTGTGGAGCAGCTGGTGAGTTTGAACCACCAACCTTCTGGTTAGCAATCAAAGGCCTTAAACACTGGGCCACCAGAGCTCCTTATTAGGTGTTTAGGGAGGTTTTAATTCATTCATTGAATATTTGTTGAGCACCTACTGAGTAAGAAATACTGTGCCATATGCAGAGGGATTTCCCTGCCCTAAAGGAACTTGTGTGAGGATTTTCCTGCTGTCCTTTAAAAATAGTTTTCTATTTTACAAAATAAATTATTAATTAAATTAAAAACTAAAAGATAATATAAAAATCTGTGTATTGTGGTAACAATTGCTCATACTTGCTTTAGTTTTGTAAAATGTAAAATGTTGTTGTTGTTATGTGCCATTGAGTCAGACCCAACTCATAGCGACCCCTCCTTGGGTTTCTGAAGTGGTATCACTACAGAAGTAGATTGCCCAATCTTTCTTCTGAGGAGTGGCTGGTGGGTTTGAACCACCAGCCTTCTGGTTAGCAGCCAAGTGCCTTATTCTTAGTTTCCTAGTGCTGCTGTAACACAAATACCACAAATAAGAAACCCACTGCTGTTGAGTTGATTTTGACTCTTTGAAAAACAGAAATTATTGTCTCACAGTTCTGGAGGCTAAAAGTCCACATCAGCATTTCGGTTGTGTCTATTCTTTCTGTTTTAGCAGTCCCAGGTATTTCTTGGTTCGTTGGTATTCTTTGTAGAGGATCCTCACATGGCATCTGGGCTTTCCTGTATGTGTGTTTCATGTCCACTCTGCCCTTTTTATAACTCAGCTATGATTTGATTTAGAACCCAAACTGCTCAAGTGTGATCCAATTAACATAACAAAGAAAAATCTATTTTCAAACAGTATCATACCCACAGGTATATGGAGTAAGATTTCAACACATGTATTTTGGGGAGACATGATTCAATCCACAGCAGTTGCATATGGTCACCCTCCTCAGTTCTAGTCTCCTTCCCAGAGAATGAATTTTTTGTATTTTCAGTTCATATTTTTATATTTTTACTACTTAGTGAGTGTATATGTAATAAGTTATATTGGATATAATATTTTTACAAATATTAAACCAAATTAAATTATCATTTAAATATTAAGTATCACATACTCTGGACATGTTCTCAGGAGGGACCAGTCCCCAGAGAAGAATATCATGCTTGGTAAAGTAGAAGATCAGTGAAAAAGAGGAAGACCCTCAATGAGATGCACTGACACAGTGGGTGTAGCAATGGGCTCAAACATAGCAACAATTATGGGGGTGGTGCAGGACTGAGCAGTATTTCATTCTGTTGTACATAGGATTGCTATAAGTTGGAACTGACTCAATGACACCTAACAACAAATATTAAGACATTGCAGCTGGATAAAGAATTCAGTGTTGACAGTTATTTCTTTTTAGCACTTTGAAATGTGGTGTGTGTTCTTTCAATCAGACAGTCCATAGATAGTCCATGTATTTTCTCAATTATAAAAAATTCTTTGCCTGTACCTTTTTGAATATTGCTTCTTGCCATTTCTACTGTTCTCTCCATCCAAAACTCACATTAGGTACATTTGGGAAGTGCTCATTCTAGTATTGATGTTAATTAAGTTATCTTTTTCTTTTTCTTTTTCTTTCTTTCTTTTTTTTTTGTCCCTTAATTTCCCTGCCAGGTGAATTTCTCAATCTTATCTTTCAGTTCCCACCACTCATCTGTAAATTTTTCTTACTGTAGTGGCCTGTGTGTTTCTGTGATGCTGGAAGCTATGTTGCCAGTGTTTCAAACATCAGCAGGGTCACTGATGGTGGACAGGTTTCAGTGGAGCTTCCAGAATAAGACAGTGTAGGGAGAAGGACAGGGCCATCCACTTCAGAAAAAAATTGGCCACTGAAAACCTTATGAATAACAGAGAAGAACTGATGGATTCGAATTACGGTATTGGTAAAGAATACTGAACATACTATGGAGTGCCAGAATGAATAAATCTGTCTTGGAAGAAGTATAGCTGGAATGCTGCTTAGAAGTGAGAATGGCCAGACTCATCTCATATACTTTGGCTGTGTTGTGAGAAGGGACCATCCCTGGGGAAGGCTATCATGCTTAGTAAAGTAGAAGGTCAGCAAAAAAGGGGAAGATTCTCAACACGATAGATTGACAGAGTGGCTGCAATGATAGGCTCAAGCCTAGTAAGGACTGTGATGAAAGCATAGGACTGCTCAGAGGTTCATTCTGCTGTACAAAGGGTGACTATGAATCAGAGTTGACTAGAGGACACCTAACGACAGCAGCTACATCTTTTAGTTCACTAATTTTCTCTTTAATTGTGTCCTGCCTAGAGTTTCTGTCATATATTGTACTTTAATTTCAATGGCAGCATTTTTCTATTTCAGTTTTAAAGTTGGTTATCTCTCATATATATCTGTTTTATTTTTAACTTGTACCTTCCTGTCCAGATATACTTATTTTTAATTTATTTTGAGATTTTTAAAATTATTTTTATTTAATTGAGCATGATCTCATTCATTATCTTCCTTAGTGTTAGTTTTTTTTCTCTCTCTCTCTCTTTTTTCCATGTACTTTGGTGTTACTGAGCCTGGGCTCGTTTCTCTTTTTCTTTGCTTACCACTCCCTATTGTGTTGTTGAGTCTGGGATCTACATCTCCATTTATTGATTCTACCAAATATTTACTTTCCAATTAATGACTTTAAGATTATTTATCTCTCTTTCTAGCATCTTTGATTGATACTTAACTGACATTTCCATTAATCACTCCTTCTTTGAACATGAAAGACAATAGCACTTAATCAAATACTATGAATTACCATCATCTATACTTACAGAGGTGGGGCTGGAATTACTCAGAAAAGATAAATGACCAGAATTAAATGAATAACTAAATCACAAAGTAGGAATTACCCTTGACCAGATTTCAAATGATCATTGCTTCAGAATAGTTTGGAGTTTGGAAACCTTTGTGGCTGTTGTTGTTCATGTTCAAACTAACCTCCAAAAGTGGGGCAGAAGCAGCAAGACGTGTGGATCAGGCTTGGGCACATGACTCCTGATGAGAGGTTGTCCTGGCCAACTGGCCTTTACTCATCAGCTTCTTCACCATTAATATTTCTCTCTTGTGTTGATTTAGCAAGTATTTGTTATTGGTAACTTTTTATTCAGGTATGATTTACATAAGGAGGCCTAGTAGCACAGTGGTTAAGTGCTCAGCTGCCAACCAAAATGTCTATGGTTTGAACCCATGATCTGCTCTGCAGGAGAAAGCTTCATAAAGATTCCAAAAAACCAAACCCAGCTCCATTGCCATTGAGTCAGCTCTGACTCATAGCAATGCCCACTGGGTTTCCACGGCTGTAAATCTTTTATGGAAGCAGACTGCTACGTCTTTCTCCTGCAGAGTGGCTGGTAGGTTCAAACTGCTGATCATTTGGTTAGCAGCCCAGTGCCTTAACCACAGTGCCACCAGAGCACCTTCCATAATGATTAAAGCCTTAGAAAGCATATGGGGCAGTTCTACTCTGTCCTATAAGGTCACTGTGAGTAAGAATCAACTTGACACAATGAGTTATTATTTACAAACAGGAAAACACTCCCTATAAAGTATGAGATTTGATCAGAGTTGGAATTGCATATAATTTTGTAACCATCACCACAATCAAGAAATAGACTGTTTTTTCACTCACTCTGAAAAGTTCTTTGTGAGTTCCTTTGCAGTCAGTTTCCTTCCCTGTGTCTAGCCCCAGCACACAACTGATCTTTCTGTCACTATTGTTTTGCCTTTTCTAGAAATTTATATAAATAAAATCATAGACTATGTAGTCATCTTTGTTTCTTTTCTTTCACTTAACATATGTTTCTGAGATTCTTCTATGATTCTGCTTGCATTAACTTTTTCTTTTTATTATTGGCTGGTTTTCCATATAATAAATATACCACAATTTTTCTTTAAGATCTATTCTCCAGTGAGTGAACATTGGGTTTCTTCCTGTTTGGGGTTATTATAACTAATGCTGTGATAAACATCAGCATATTTGTCTTTAGACACGTGTTTTTATTTTTTCTCATGTAAAAATCTGGGAACAGATTTGCTGGGTCATATGGTAGCGTATATTTAGATTTTTAACATTATTTTCCAAAGTGGCCATAAACTTTGAATTCTCACAAGCCATATATGAGACTTCCATTTGCTCCATATCCTTGGCAACACTTAGTATTACCAGTATTTTAAATTTTAACCATTCTAGTAGATTTTGTAGTGATAGCTCACAGTGGTTTTTTTTTTTTTGTTGTTGTTGTTATGTGCCATTGAGTCAGACCTGACTCATAGCGACCCCTCCTTGGGTTTCCGAGGCAGTATCATTACGGAAGTAGATTGCCCAACCTCCTTCTGAGGAGTGGCTGGTGGGTTTGAACCGCCAGCCTTCTGGGTAGCAATCAAGTGCCTTAGGCACTATGATACCAGAGCTAACTCATGGTGGTTTTTAATTGTAATTCTCTGGTAACTGGTGTTGTTGAGTATCTTTTCATATGCTTATTGAGTATTCATATGTCTTCTTTTGTAAAGTGTCTATTCAATCCCTCTCACATTTTATTGGGTTATTTGTTTTCTTACTACACAGTTGTAAACTTTCTTTATAAATTTTGAATATAAGCCATTTTTGGTTCTGTTTTATAAAAATTTTCTCCTGTCTGTGGATTTCCCTTCTATATTCTTATTTTGAAGAGAAAAATTTTAAACCTTGCTAGAGTCCATTTTATCAATTTTTTTTTCTATTATAGTTTGTGCATTTTTCTGTCCCAGTCAATAAATTTTTGCCTAATTCAGCATCACAAAGACTTTCTCCTGTTTTCATCTAAAAGTTTAATAGTTTTAGTTCTTGATTATATAGATTTTTAAAAATCAAAATCCAATCTAGTACCTTGAATTTTCTTCATGGCAATCCACCAAGGTACTGAATGTCTTCAGTTTAAACTCAGCCAGTGAGTGGCAACTCAGTCCCTTCCAAAGACAGATTTTTCATCTCTGAAAAGTTTTGCTTCATTGAAACTTATTCCCTTAATTCAATCAAAGAGTTTTCTCAGAATCATCAGGCTTTACAAGAGGTTGGCATTCAGCATTGGATCTCCTGGCTTTTTTCTGTATGTTGATAGGGCTCTGGGGTGAGGGGAATACAAGAGATGGGAGTGATGAAGGAATGAAATTGGGACAGGGGTTGACAGCCCTCAAGAATATTCACCTAATAACCTCAAGATTGACCAGGGAGGCATCCTCATTCCATGCACTCAAAATAACCCTGATTATGGCACCCTAATTTCTGCTGGCATTGGTGATGGTGGTTCCTTCCCTGAGAACAGCAAATTCAGAGTTGTTCCAAGGAAGCTGATCATCCCAAGTGGAAGGAGAGATTATAGTATTAATACACTCATACAGTTCTCCTCAGCACATCTGTCTTCTCCTCTGTTCATTGTAATGTCCCAATGACGTTTTTGGAAATCTAGAGGCTTGCTGTCAGTGATAGGATAATATCCATACGCCTACAAGGAAGACCTGTTAATATGACTTTTATTCAAATTTATGCCCCAACCACCAAAGGCACAGATGAGGAAATTGAAGAATT
>NW_006921626.1:6344204-6352116 GCF_000298275.1 Orycteropus afer afer | reverse complement strand
GTTGACGAAAGAGGGGGAGGCCTTCAAGGAGATGGATTGATATGGTGGCTGCAACGATGGGCTCAAGTATAGCAGGGATTGTGGGGCTGGCGTGGGATCGGGCAGTGTTTCGTTCTGCTGTGCATGGGGTTGCTATGAGTCAGAAACGACTCGACGGCACTTAACATAACAACAAGAGGCTTGCAAAAACATTCAGCTTTCTAGTAAAGTGTTGTGAATCACCATTCCTATTACTAATGCTTCTTCATGGAATTCTTGTGACTCAACATTGGTACCCTTTATCCTTTTCTCTTGTCAGTTTTCTTGTACTCTCCTGAATATTGACTTGACACTTTTGCAGAATATAGGTTTGCAAAGACAAGGCAACTTCTGGACCCTTGCCTTATTCTTTCCCAGGACTCTAAGCACTACATATTTGCTTAATAAGTGAAAGCCAAGCTCTTTCCCAGTCTCTTCCACCACCTGGGTTCTTTCAGAGTTAGATGGGGAATAGGGCAACAATTCCCCCAAAGACTTCTGGGAAGATTCCTTTATTGGTAGTCATCAAATGAAGTTTACTTGGGGAATCAAACAGTTGCATTCATATGGATTATCTGACCTGATGTGATTCAAGTTGCAGCAGTGGGAAGCAGAGCAGATAATTTTGACCTGGTTTACAGATGAGGAAGGTCTCATGACTTTTCTAGACATCTAGAAAATGTCAAAATTGAGATTTCAACTGGTATGTTTTGATTCAAAGACCACTACTCTATGATATCATTCTGTAAAGTATTAATAACATCTTTTCCATATGTCTAAAAGTTCAATACTTCTACATCTTTTATTCACAAGTAAGTGTGGCAGATAGGTCAAATGATATGTTACTCCTAAGAACTAGCTCTAATGAAAATACCCATTACTTCCTAGTACAAGGCCATCATCTCTAAATGAGCTTAAATTGACACATCAGGGGCAACTGAACCAACATTAGGATAATTATATCATTAGGCATTCAAACATGACATTTCAATAGAAAGAGGATGCACGATTAATAATTACAGTGGTACAAGAGGTATAAATTAGGACTGATCCAGGAAAATTAGATATACAGTCATCTTCTCCACTAAAAAAAAAAAAGGAAAGAAAGGGAGCAGGGAAGAATATTAACATATTTGAAATCCTAATATATGATAGATGTTATCCTAAGTATATATTTTAGCTTATGAGATAAATATTATGTCTATTGTATAGATTTCGAGAAATCAATATATTTCTGGTAGGCAGTGTGGGCAGATTGATGATTAAGAGCAGTTAGAAGACAGTTTCTAGCACATTCACTCATGTAACAAGCATTTATTGAACCCATATTATATTCCATGCAAAACTCTAGATGCTGGAGATGTTGTTGTTGTTAGGTGCCGTTGATTCAGCTCCAACACATAGTGACCCTACATACAACAGAAGGAAACACAGCCCGGTCCTGTGCCAGCCTCACAATTTTTGCTATACCTGAGCCCACTACTGCAGCCACTGTGTCAAGCCATTTCATTGAAGGACTCCTATTTTTGGTTGACCCTCCACTTTACCAAGCCTGATATTCTTCTCCAGGGAATGGTCCCTTCTGACAACGTGACCAAAGTAGGTGAGACGAAGTCTGGCCATTCTCCCTTCCAAGTACCATTCTGGCTGCACTTCCTCCAGGACAGATCTGTAAGTTCTGGCAGTCCATGGTACTTTCAATATTCTTCACCAATATCACAACCCAAAAGCATTAACTCTCCTTCGGTCTTCCTTATTCCCTGTCCAGCTTTCACATGCATATGAGGTTACTGAAAATAGCATGGCTTGGGTTAGGCACACTTCAGTCTTCAAAGAGACATCTTTGCTCTTCAGCACTTTAAAGAAGTCTTTTGTAGCAGATTTTCCCAGTGCAATAAGTCATCTGATTTCTTGACTGCTGCTTCCATTGGTGTTGATTGTAGAACCAAGTAATATGATATGTTTGACAACTTCAATCTTTTCTCCATTTGTTATGATGCTGTTTATTGGTCCAGTTGTGAGGATTTTCATTTTCTTTATGTTGAGGTGTAATCCATAGTGCAGAATGTAATCTTTAATCTTCATCAGTAAGTGCTTCAAGTCATCTTCACTTTCAGTAAACAAGGTTGTGCAGTATACATATTGCAGGTTGTTAACACATCTTCCTCCAATCCTGATGCCCCATTCTTCTTCATATATACAGCTCTCAGATTATTTGCTCAGCATACAAATTGAGTAAGTATGATGAAAGGATACAACCTTGACACACTCCCTTCATGATTTTAAACCATGGAGTATCCCCTTGTTCTGTTCAAACAACCTCCTGGTGTATATACAGGTTCCTGATGAGCACAATCAAGTGTTTTGGAGTTCCCATTCTTTGCAATGTTATCTACAATTTGTTATGATCCATGCAGTTGACTGTTTTTGCAAGTCAATAAAAAAGTAAACATCTTTCTGGTTTTCTTTGTCAGCCAAGATCAGCAATGATATCCCTCATTCCACCTCCTCTTCTGAATACAGCTTGCATTTCTGAGTTCCCTATCAATATACCTCTGCAACTGTTTTTGAATTATCTTTAGTAAAATTTTACTTGCATGTGATATTAATTATATTGTTAAATAATTTCCACAATCTGTGGGATCACCTTTCTTTGGAATGAGTACAAATATAGATCTTTTCCAGTCAGTTGGCCAGGTAGCTCTCTTCCAAATTTCTTGGCATAGATGAGGAAGTGCCTCTAGTGTGGCATCTGTTTGTTGAAACATTCTAGTGGGTATTCTGTCAATTCCTATAGCTTTGTTTTTTGCCAATTCCTTCAGCACAGCTTTGACTTCTTCCTTCAATACCATTTTTTTTTTTTTTTTTATCATATGCCACCTACTTAAATGGGTAAACATCGACCAATTCTTTTTGGTACAGTGACTCTGTATTCCTTCCATCTTCTTTTGATGGTTTCTGCATCAGTCAATGTTTTACCCACAGAATTTTTCAATATTGCAACTCAAAGCTTGGATGTTTCCTTCAGTTCTTTCAACTTGAGAAATGCTGAGTGTGTTCTTCCATTTTGTTTTTCTAACTCCAGGTCTTTACACATTTCATTATAGTAATTGGCTTTGTCTGTTTGAGCGGCTCTTCAAAATCTTCTGTTCAGCTCTTTTATCTTGTCATTTTTTTCTTTTATTTTAGTTACTCTCCATTCAAGAGCAAGTTTCAGAGTTTCTTCTGACATCCATTTTGGTCTTTTCTTCCTTTCCTGTCTTTTTAATGAGCTTTTGGTTTCTTCATTTATGATGTTGTTGATGTCATCCCACTATTCATCTTGTTTTCAGTCACTGGTGTTCAATGCATCAAATCTGTCCTTTAGTAGTCTTTAAATTCAGGTGGAATATAATGAAAGTCATATATTGGCTGTAGTGGACTTGTTTTCATTATCTTTAGCTTCAACTCGAACTTTCATATGAGCAGTTGTTGGTCTGTTCCACAGTCAGCTCCTGGCTTTGTTTTGGCTAATTTTGAGCTTCTCCACTGCCTGTTTCCACAGGTAAAGTTGATCTGACTCCTGTGTATTCCATCTGGTGATGTCCACGTGTATAGTCACTGTTTATATTGTTGAAAAAAGGTATTTGCAATGAATAAGTCTTTGGTCTTGCAAACTTTTATCATACGATCTCCGGTGTCATTTTTATCACCAAAGCCATATTTTTCAACTACCATCGATTCTTCTGTTTCCAGCTTTCAAATTCCAGTCACCAGTGATAAGTAACACATCTTGATTGCATGTTTGGTCTATTTCAGACTGTAGAAGTTGGTAAAAACTTCAATCTCCTTTTCTTTGGCTTTAGTTGTTGTTGGGTAAATTTGAATAATAATAGTATTAACTAGTCTTCCTTGTGGGCATATGGATATTATCTTATTACTGACAGTACTGTAGTTCAGGATAGATCTTGAAACATTTTCTGTGACAATGAATGGCACACCTTTCCTCTCCTCTCCCCTTTCTTTCTTTCTTTCTAAATTGTGGTTTGAGTGCAAATTTATGTGCAAAATTTGTTTTACATTTAACAGTTTGTGTACATTTCACTTCACACCCCAATTACTAACCCCAACCATAACACGCTCTCCTCCTCTCCCTTTCCTGTGATGCCCCTTCCCTGTGTCCTTCTTAACTATGTACTCCTATTGGTCCAGTCTTCCATCCATGTGGCTGCTTGCTGCCCCTCTGGTACCTACTTCATGGCCGATTGCTCTAAGGGGTGTATCTGCCTAGAGTAGGTAGATTTATCGCTCTGGGTTGGGTGTTCTGCATGCAAGTCTTTCTACTGTTGGACTGAGAGCCAATCCTTGGGCATGGGTCCAATCTCACTCCCAATGTGTACCTGGGCCATAGTCTTGAGGGTCCCACCAGACTCCATCTGACCAGTAATTCTGGTCATTTTTGTGTTTTTGAATTTTGTTCCACATTTTTCCTCCCACTCTATCCAATATCTCCAGTTTTTATCCCTTCCTGAGTGGTTGGCATTGGTAGCCAGGCATGATCTTGTTCTTCTGGTCTTAGGTCTATCATATCCTTGGACTAATTGTATCCAAATGCCTTTGATTTTCATCACTCTTCTTTGCTTCAGATGAGAGGAAGGAGACCAATAATTGCATCTTAGATGGCCTCTCAAAAACTTTTAAGACCTCAGTCCTTACTCATCAAAGTAGGTTGTGGAACAAAATGTTTATGCCCTATACTGTGACAGTTGAGTTTAGTGTCCCCCAGTACCATGGTCCTGAGTCAGCAGGCCTGGTTAATCTTGCTCCCAAGATGTTTGGTTGTCTCTGAGAGAATACTACAACTCTGTCTTCTGTTGCTTCTGTAATGAGTGTGGTTAATTTTGTATCTAGTATCCGTGCAAGATTATCTTCAGCTAAATCTATGCTTGGTCTATGGTACTTTCCTGTTCACCAATCCCACATGATCTTCTCAGTTCTCTATGCATTTATTTGTAGCTTGGTGTTTGGTGTTAGTGGTAATGTTGTATTGTGCATATACTAGTATTTGCCTCTGTTGTCTATATCTTATGTGCACATTTCAGTTACCTTCCTTTCCCCAGTGCCATCATGCTGGTCACAGATTCTTTCCATGACATCCCTCCCCTTACATAAATCAACATGTGACCCTTAATTATTTTCCCTCTTCTTCCCTCCCATCTCTGATAACCTACAGAGTGAGTTCCTTTCCCTAAGTAAACACTTCTTTGACTGTTTATGGTAATAGGCTCATAGAATATTTGTCCTGCAATTGACTTTTTTACTCAGCATTATATCCTCCAAATTCATCCACATTGTGAGATGATTCATGTATTCTTCATTATTCTTTAATGTAGCATAGTATTCCATTGTGTAAATGTACCATAATTTGGTTATCCATTCTTCTATTGATGGGTATTTAGGTTGTTTCCATCTCTTTGCTGTAGTGAATTGTGCTGCAATGAACATGGGTGTGCATATGTCTGTTTGTGTTCTGTCTCTCACCTCTTTAGGATATACTCCTAGTAGTGAAATTGCTGGATCAAATGGTATTTCTGTTTTCAGTTTTTTAAGGAAATGCCATACTATTTTCCACAATGGTTGTACCATTTTGCAGTCCCACCAGCAGTGTTTGAGAATTTCAATCTCTGCAACCTTGCCAGCATTTGCTATTTTCTGTCTTGTTGAATTTTGCTATTATTGCTGGGGTGAGATGATATCTCATTGTTGTTTTGATTTGCATCTAGCATAGTGCCTAAGGTTAACCAGAAGGCTGGCAGTTCAAACCCACCAGCCACTCCTCAGAAGGAAAATAGGGCAATCTGCTTCTGTAGTGATACTGCCTCGGAAACCCAAGGAGAGGTCGCTATGAGTTGGGTCCGACTCGACGGCACATAATAACACAACAACAACAATGGTTAAGGAAGATGGGGCAATCTATTTCCATAGTGATACTGCCTCAGAAACCCAAGGAGGGGTCACTATGAGTTGGGTCCGACTTGACAGCACATAACAATAACAACAACAACAATGGCTAATGATTGTGACCATTTCCTCCTGTGTTTTTTGGCCACCAGTATATTACCTAGTGAAATGTCTGCTCATGTCCTTTATCCATTTTTGAATTGGGTTGTTTGTCTTTTTGGTGTTGAGGTGTTGAAGTTTATAAATTTTGGAGATAAATCCTTTGTCAGATATGTCATAGCCAAATATTTTTTCCCAATCTGCAGGTCCTCTTTTTAACCCATTGGAGAAGTCTTTAGATGCACATAAGAATTTCATTTGTAAAAACGTCATAGTCATCTAGCATCTCTTTCACTGCACGTACATTTTGGGTTATGCTTGACAGTCTACTTATGCCATAAACTAGAGCCCTTATTCATAAGGTTTTCAGGGGCCCTTATTTATGGCATAAAGAGACTTATCAAGCATAACCCAAAATGCTCAGGCAGTGGAAGAGAAGTTAGATGACTGCGACCTTTTAAAAATTAAATTCCTGGCTGGCACAGGACCAAGCAGTGTTTTGTTCTGTTGTACATAAGGTCACTATGAGTCAGAGACAACTCGACTGCACATAACAACAACAACAGCAACGTAGATTTGGCCCTGTTTTATCATTGATGAGCTTTATAGTTTTGGGTTTTACATTTAAATCTTTGATCCATCTTGAGTTTGTTTTTGTGTATCAGGTGAGATATGCATCTTGTTTCATTTTTCTGCAGGTGGAGATCCAATTTTGCCAGCACCATTTGTTAAAGAGGCTATCTCTCCCCCATTTAGTGGTTTTTGGTCCTTTGTCAAAGATCAGCTGTCCATAGATGGATGGGTCTATTTCTGGGTTTTTTATTCTGTTCCATTGGTCTATCTGTCTATCATTGTATCAGTACCACACTGTTTTAATTACTGTGGTTGTATCTTAGGTTTTAATATCCGGGAGTGTGAGACTTCCCACTTTGTTTTTCTTCTTCAGCAGTGCTTTGCTTATCTGAGGTTTCTTTCCTTTCCATATGAAATCAATATTTTTTTTTCCATATTTTAAAAAATTTTGATGTTATCTGGATCAGAATTGCATTGAATGTGTAAATTGCTTTGGGTAATTTTCACAGTATTAAGTCTCCATGTTCATGAACAAGGCAGATTCTTTCATTTGTGAAGATCCCTTGTAGTTTCTTGTAATAGTGCTTTGTAATTTTCTTTGTATAGGTCTTTTGTGTCTCTGGTAAAATTTATTCCTAAATATTTTATCTTTTTGTTAGCTATTGTAAATGGTATTGTTTTCCTTATTTCTTTTCAGAGGTATCTTTGTTGATATAGAGGAATTCAACTGGTTTTTGTATGTTGACCTTGTATCTGGTCGCTTTGCTAAACCTCCTTATTAGTTCCAGCAATTTTTTTTTTTTTTTGGTCCGTCCCTTGGGTTTTCTATGTATAAGATAATGTAATCTGCAAATACAGATAGGTTTATTTCTTTTTTGCCAATTTGGATGCTTTTTATTTCTCTTTCTTGCCTTATTGCCCTGGCTAGGACTTCCAATACAATGTTAAACAGAAGTGGTGATAGAGGGCATCCGTGTTTGGTTCCCCTTCACAAGGGGAATACTTTGAGTCTTTCTCTGTTAACAATAATGTTGGCTGTTGGCTTTGTGTATATGGCCTTTATTATGTTGAGGAATTTCCCTTCTATCCTTACTTTGCTCAGAGTTCTGAACAGGAACAGGTGTTGGATTTTATCAAATGCCTTTTCTGCATCAATTGATATGATATTATTTTGGTTATGTGGTGGATTACATTGATTGTTTTTCTGATGTTTAACCATCCTTGCATAGCTGGTATGAATCTCATTTGGTCGTGATGTATCTTTTTTTTTTTTTTTTTTTTT
>NW_006921626.1:6330034-6344039 GCF_000298275.1 Orycteropus afer afer | reverse complement strand
TATCTTTGAGGACAAGTATCTTTTTTTTTTTTTTTTTTTTATGACGTGGTTGATCTCTTGTTATTGATTTGTTCAAATATTCTATCTCCGACTGGGATATTTGAGGTAGGTCTTGTGTTTCTAGAAACTTGTCCACCTCTTTGAGGTTCTCGAATTTGTTGTAGTAGAGTTCTTCATAATATTCTGTCAATATCTTTTTTATTTCAGTTGGTTCTGCGTACTGTCACCCTTTTCGTTTATTATTTGCATTATTAACATCTTCTCTTTCTTTTCCTTTGTTAGATTTGCCAGTGGTTTGTCAATTTTGTTAATCTTTTCAAAGAACCAGCTTGCTGTTTAGTTGGATTTCTCTCTCTTTTTTTTAAATTTTGTTTTCTGTTTAATTTATTTCTGCTCTGATCTTTATTATTTGATCTTTATTATTTTCTTACTTCTGAATATTTTAGGTTTCTTTTGTTGCTCTTTTTCTAATTGTTGTAGTGGTTGTCTTAGAGTGTTGATTTTATTTCTTTCCCTTTTTTTGGTGTGTGCATCTATTGCTATAAATTGACCTTTGAGTATTGCTTTTGCTGTGTCCCATAGGTTTCAGTAAGATGCATCTTCAGTTTTGTTTGTTTCTAGGAATTTTTTAATTTCACACTATATTTTTTCTGTTAACCCATAGTTTTTGAGCAGTGTATTATTCAGTTCCCACATATTTGATATTTTTCTCTTGATCTTCCTATTGTTCATTTCTAACTTTATAGAATTGTGGTCTGAGAAGATGCTTTGTAGTATTTCAATGTTTTTTAATTTATTGAGGCTTGTTTTGTGTCCTAACATATGGTCTATTCTGGAGAATGAGTCATGTGCACTGAAGAAGAATGTGTATTGTGTTTTTTTGGGTGGAGTGCTCTATATATGCCTATGAGGTAGAGTTTGTTTATTGTGTTTTTGAGTTTTTCTGTATCTTTGTTGAGTTTTTTCTTGTTGTTCTGTCCCTCTTTGAAAGTGGAAGTTTGGACAATCTACTTCCATGGTGATATCACCTTGGAAACCCAAGGACAGGTCGCTATGAGTCAGGTCCCATTCAAAGGTAGTGTGAAAGTGTGACTACTATTGTAGAGTTGTCTATTTTTCCTTTCAATTCAGTTAATATTTGTTTTATGTATTTTGGAACACTTTCATTGGGTCTATAGATATTAATTATGGTGATGTCTTCCTGGTCAGTTGATCCTTTTAGCATCATATAGTGACCTTCTTTGTCCCTTATGCTGTTTTTCACCTTAAAGTCTATTTTATCAGAAATTAATATTGCCAATCTTGCTCTTTTTTGGTTGCCATTAGCTCAGCATATTTTTTCCCACCCCTTAATTTTTATTTTGTTTTTATCTTTGTGTCTAAAGTGGGTCTCTTGTAGGCAGCATACCAATGGGTATTCTTTTTTCATCCAATCTGCCACTCTCTTTCTCTTGACTGGTTCATTCATTCCATTCACATTGAGTGTAATTAGTGGTAGGTATGAATTGATTGCTGTCATTCTATTGTTTGTGTGTGTGTGTGTGTGTAGTTGCTGATTTCCTTGTTCCAAATATTTTTCTGTACTGAGCTCATTTTGTTATCAAGTGTTTCTTGTCTTTTCTTCATTATTGTTGGTTTTGGGCTTACTAAGCCAAAATGTTTTTCTTCTTTCTGGGTTTGCTTACAAGGATTGTTAATTTTCTCTGTGGTTACTCTGAAGTAAATTCTTAAGTTTGGAAGAGTCAATTCTATAAAGACGTCCTGTCTTCCTCTCTATTTGGAAGTTGTGTAATTAGAGCTTTTATTCTCTGTATATGCTTTGTTGCTGGTCTTGTCTGAAGATTGACTCCATTTTTTCACTGTGTACATTATTATATGAGCTTACTTTGAGCATCTATTTCTGGTTTGTTTCTAAGTGGTGGGGTCAAGTGTCCTGATTTTAATTTGCTGTTTTATGTTGTGGGTTCTCTATTGTAAGGACTCTCTTTAGCATTTCTTTTAGGGCTGGTCTGGTTTTCACAGATTCCCTTGTTTTCTGTTTGTCTGGAAATATCTTGATTTCACCCTCATGTTTGGCTGGATATAGAATTCTTATTTGGAAGTTCTTTTCCTTCAGTGTTTTATATATGCTGTCCCATTGTCTTCTTGCCTGCGTGGTTTCTGCTGAGTAATCAGAACTTAGTCCTACTGGTTGTCCACTGTAGCCGATGTTTTTTTCTTCCCAAGCTGCTCTCAAGATTCTTTCTTTGTCTTTGGTTTTTGAGAGTTTGATTATGATAAACGTTTTGGTTACTTTCTCTCAGGATCTATCTTGTATGGGGTTCATTGAGCTTCTTGGACAGATCTCTTTTCTTCTTGCATGATATGGGGGAACTTTCTATTAACAAGTCTTCCACAATTTTTTTTTTTTTTTTGGCCTCTTCTTATTCTGATATTCTAATAAAGCATATGTTGTTTCTTGTAATATCATCCCATATAACACTTAGGTTCTTTTCATTTCTCTTAAACCTATGTTTTCATTTTTCTTCATACAGGCTGGCATCAAGGGATTTGTCTTATAGTTAGGAAATATGTTCTTTGTCCAATTCTAGTCTACTCTTTTGTCTTCCACTGTGTTATCTAACTCTGTAATTTTAGTGTTCATCTTCTGGATTTCTAACTGCTGCTTTGGTATGAGTTCTAATTGTGTACTCGTTATTTTGTTCTTGAATGTTTTTTTCTGAATTCTTCCAGGGTACTCTCTTCTCCTTGATTCTGTTTGTGGTTTCCCTGAGCTCTTGTACAGTCCTATATACATGTCTTCTGAATTCCTTCTCAGATAATTCTATTTCCTGTTCTTCTTCCATGACAGATAATTCTTTAGCCTAGGATTTTCTTTCTATTTTCTTATCCTGTTTTGTTTGTTTTTGTGGTTGTTTGATTTGAGGTTGTCTGTTGTTTCCTAGACATTTTGAAGTTGTTGTCTTTAACTGTTAGTTATGTATTGATTTGTTTCACCCTGATTTTATATTTAACTATATTTGAAAGTGTGGTGCAGATGTTCTTTTTTGGTTATTAATTTAGCTGTATTGGCTTGCTCTCTAGTTCTCTTCATGTTAGTGGAATCACTGATGGGGATGTGGATATAGGTCTCTGTTCATCCTGAAGGGACTTGGAGTTGAACAAACAGATGTTGTGGTAGTTTAAGGTGCTCCTTCTATTGCATGAGGCAGGAGAGAAAGGGAGAGAAGGGGGGAAGGTGGCAGTAGCGAGTTCCCATTTTCTGTGTTTTGGTGAAGTGCTACTGGCTCAGGGAGTTTAGTTGATAGCTTTCTGTGACAGCTACCAATGACGTCTTGCTGTCACAGATCCACAGTTCAAAATCAACAGAGATCTCAATGGGTAGAGGGCCCCTACTTTCCACTTGGATCAGGAATCCTCAAAGAACCCATGCCCCAGTCCCGTCTGTGTTAAAAAGTGGTCATGGAAGAGTTGAACCCCAGCCCACTACTGTGAGCTCCCTCCAGGGCTCTGCCTACTCAGAGCAAGTTTCCTCCTTTCACCCAGTCCTTTCTGAACTCCATGGCAGCCTGAGCCAAAGGGAGTTTTGGTCTGTTTCCCTGTAAGGTTATCTGCTCACTCAGATCAGCTACAAAAGACTCTGTCAGAAGCTCCCAGTGTGGGTATTCCAAGTCCACACTGCCTCTGTGGGTTCTATGGTTTTTTTTTTTGTTGTTGTTTGTTTGTTTTTTTCCTCCTCCTTCTCTCTGCTGATTTCTTCTGTATTGCTAATGAATCTTCCACTTCTCCATTTCTCAGTCTCTCTGCTAGTTAGTCAGGTTCATTTATTTTTCCCAATTGTTTAATCTGCTCTTTTTCTCTGCTTCTACCAGATCTGGTACTCTATCTTCTACTTAGTTGCTTGCAACTCCAGTGTCACTGTTTCTATCTGCTATACCTAGTTATTCAAGAATTAAGATGGTAGAGGGAACAAACATGTGGGCTACAGGTATGACACCATCTTCCCACTCTCCCATGCCATTCCTCTTCAATTTGTCATTCCTGGCATAGTAGATTATATGATTGTCTCATTCAAAATGGCCAAAATTGGTCTATTTTAACTCACTAATACCTCAGATGTTGATCTTTATGCATTCAATTTCATTTTTGACAACTTCCAATTTTCCTATATACATATTTTGTACATTCCATGTTCCAATTATTAATGGATGTTTGCACTGTTTCTTCCCATTTTGAGTCATGCCACATCAGCAAGTGATACTGGGGATAGAGCAGTGAAAAGTAAAAGTAATATATTCATATAATTCTATTCTGAAGCTCTGGTGGCATAGTGCCTAAGGCACTTGACTGCTAACCAGAAGGTTGGTGGTTCAAACCCACCAGCCACTCCTTGAAGGAAGGTTGGACGATCTACTTCCATAGTGATACTTCCTCAGAAACCCAAGGAAGGGTCACTAGGAGTTGGAGTTGGAGACAACTTGAAGGCACATAACAATAACAACAACATAATTCTATTCAGCTTATATTCTACACAAAAAGTGAATATATATATATATATATATATATATATATATATATATATATATGAATGAATGAAAGAGAATAAAATGTGGACATTTGAAGAAAGAGTGTCCCAGGCAAAAGTAAAAGGAAATGAAATGACTCTTGCAAGGAGGTAAGTTGGCAGAATGGAGAGAGTGATGAGATTAGAGAGGTAATGAGGTGGTAGATCATATAAGGCTTTGAAGGCCATAGTAAGACTCTGAATTTTATTCTATGATGGCATATTTTGAGCAGTGGACTAACATGGTCTGATTTGTATTTTCAGATTGTAACTTGGACTTCTGTGTGGAGGTTTGGGCCAGGACAGTAGAGGTAGGGATGGTGAGAAGTGGTTAGACTGTAAAAATAGTATGATATCAGGGCTAATATATTTACTAGTAGATTGAGTGTTGAATATGAGAGAAACATAGAAATCATTGATTCCTCCAAGATTTTTAACCTGAGCAATGTGAAGTTTGGAACTGCTATTTACTGAGATGGAAAAGCCTGTAGGAGCAACATATTTTAGGGGCAAAATGAAGAGTTTTAATACAAGTAAAGAGTTGAACTTTCTCAAGAAGCTGAAGAAAATGAATTCATTGTAATAAGAGGGAAGTAGCATATATGGTACAATTGCTGGTACGTGGATAGATTTTGTAAGGGAAAATTCCTGAAATTCTATTCTGATTGCTTCTGTTTTCTCAGTGAAATAATAAGGAAGGTTACTGACTGTGGATAGCAGGAAGGAGATGCAGATTAGAGGAGAGTTGATTCTGACTCATGGCAACGATATATTACAGAGTAGAACAACTCTATAGGGTATTTAATGGAGAACAGGGAGGATATGGAGATTAAAGGAGAGAAAGGTAACAGCCACTAGATGGCACAGTTTGTGCTCAACTACAAACCTACAGGCTGATGGTTTGAACCAGGCCAGTGGCATCATGGAAGAAAGACCCAGCAATCTACTTCCATAAAGATTACAACCATAAAAACCCTATATGGAGCATAGGGAACAGTCTACTCTAACAAGAGGCAATTCCATGAGTTGTTTAGAAGGTATAAAACAGCAATTTAGGAGAACAGAGCTGCATATGAGCTCATTTGAGGTGAGTTTTCACTAATTAAAAGCAAGGTGTACCTGTGTTTTTCTTTAATCATGTACTTATAGTAACACAAAATAAGCAGAGTTGGACTTAACTAAAGTTAAGTGCAGTGGTTAAGGACTTAGTCACAAAACAAAAGGTTGACAGTTCAAACCCACTGGCTACTCTGTGGGAAGATGTGGCAGTTGGCTTCCATTAAGATCACAGTCTTAGAAATTTTATGGGGCAGTTCTACTCTGTCCTATAGGTTCTCTGTGAGTCAGAATCAACTCAATGGCAATGGGTTTCAGGTTTTGAGCTTTTGCCAAATAAGAAGAATTGGGGAGAAAGGGGCAGAGGTTAGAGGTATATTCAAGGGAGTGACTAAAACAGTAGGTCACAGACTCCAACTTTAGTTTAAAGAGGCAAACAAACAGATGAGGTAGGCAAGGGACAAGAAAAATATTATAGGTGTAGTGGCTTGAGCTCTCAATGGGGTCACAGCACTTTTGTATTAGACTAATTGTGGGAGTGACCAGATATATTGAGTGTAGGATTAATGAAATTAAGATCATGGAGGAGTTGTAGCTACTGCTAATGACAAGGTTTATAGTAAAACCAAGGGAGGTGATAAGTGAGGTGGGGTAGAAGATAAGATAATTAAAGGTGAAACAAGACAAAGAGTTGAGAGGCTAGAGTTTATACATTAAATTGTTTATACATTAAAATGATATCAGGAGAATATTAGAGATAAAGACAACGACCCAGATAATAACATTATCAAGAAATGAGGAGAGTGATTCAGAGACCTGTAGATTTTTGCTACTCAGTGGGTTGGATGCCCCAGAACAGCAGCAGCATCTGCATCACCAGGGAGCCACTGAGAAGTGTCTTGGAAGAAAGGTCTAGTAATCTACTTCTCAAAAAAGTAACCAATGAGTGCATTCTCAGTGGACTCCAACCTTCAACCTTTCTATTAGCAATCAAACACATTAACCATGTGCACCACCAAGGGACTTAAAGGTCACTCAAGTAGTGGCTATTTTCTCTCCTCATCCCATTTAATTCTGTGTCTGGTCATGGGGTGGGTGTCTTTGTCCTTCATCATTGCTTTAAGGCAGTAGATCAACTCTCCTATGGAACACAGTTGTACTCTGACACTTACAGGATCACCATGAATTGAAGTTGACTTGATGGCAACCGCTTTTTGTTTATTTATTTATTTTTGAGTGGTCTCAGTAGTAGAGCTGCCATTCAGTTCAGGCAAGTGTAGATGTTGAATATATAGATTTTATTAATGATTGGGCATGAGTTTCAGATGGTCCAGTGGAAAGATCTAAGATTTGAGAGTTGAGGAGAGAGTGATGTGATCAGATTTGGTGATATATAGAGTCATATGGGAGCTCTGGTGTTGTAGTGCCTAAAGCATTTGACTGCTAACCAGAAGGCTGGTGGTTCAAACCCACCAGCCAGTCCTTGGAAGGAAGGTTGGACAATCTACTTCAATAGGGATACTGCCTTCGAAACCCAAGGAGGGGTTGCTATGATTCAGATATGACTTGATGGCAGTGGTGTTTTTTTTTTTTTTTTTCCCCCTCTGGTCTTGGGCTTCCTGTGGTGACAGAGGGAAGTATATATATTTGATATGATTAGATGAATCATAGGTAGCTACGAGTGTTCTGGTGGAAGAAATTTGTGAGACCTTTACCAGGAGAACTTGGAGCTCGGTAGCCTCCTTTACATATTAATAAGTTGATAGAACATTGTTACCTTTCTTCTTACTGCAAAGCTGCCACCTTGTAAGTGGTGAAGCTGGGAGTCCCCATTCCCATTAGTTATGCCTAACCACTAAGTTTGTGCTCTACCCATTACTCTGGTGGATCTCAAACTTTAATGTCATCAGATGCACCTGGAGGATTTGATAAAACACAGATTGATGGGTTTCATCGTAGGGGTTTGATACTGTAGATCTGGGCTGGGGTGGAGAAATTGCATTTATAACAAGTTCTCAGGTGATGCTGATGCTATTGGTCTGAGGACTATATATTCAGAACGACTGTACCACCCTACACTGCTCTCGGAATCCTTTACCCTTATTTCAAATTAGGGAAGATGTTCACATTTCAAAAAGGAAACTGAGGACATCAGGGTATCTATAAGTTTAGAATACTCCTTCTTTGGAATGTCATTAAGTGCTTTTCATAACCCTGCCTGTTAAGAACTCTGCCTGCTGCCACAAAACACAGCATTTATCTGCTGATGAAAAGACAGCATTTTAATACACTTTTTTTTTTAAATACATTGCCACAAGCATACTCATCCACAGCCATTAGTTGATTAAGTACATGATCTAGATTTGCTCAACTGTTTCTTTCTTAATTTAGCTCCAGGACACTGATTTGTCAGAGCTTTTGCAGTGTTATGGATCACTTTTATTTCTAGCCATGGCCTTGTAACTCCCAACAAACAATTAGGTGGGACTATACAAATGAGGTGTTTGTGGCCCACGGAGGGGATTGGATAGCTTGCTAATAATATAAATAAGGGACATGACATCCTTGTTGAGGATAAACCAAGAAAACCAAACTTACTGCCATGGAGTTGGTTCCAACTCATAGCAGCCCCTTCTTGGGTTTGTGAGGTGGTATCTCTATGAAAGTAGATTGCCCAGTCTTCCTTCCAAGGAGTGGATGATAGGTTTAAACTGCCAGCTTTCTGGTTTGCAGTCAAGTGCCTTAGACACTATGCCACCAGAGCTCTCATCTTGTGGGGGTGAGACCATGCAAATAAGGTATATGAAACTCTAATGAGGGGATTAGTCAGATTTACTATCTCATTAAGGCTTAACAAGAGCTATCCCAGAGGTGGAGGGAGGAGAGGGACCTCACCACCACCAAGAAGAAGACATGGGAGCAGAGTGTGTCTCCTGGACCTGGAGTCCATGCAGTGGTACTCCTGAACCTAAGAGACAGAGAGAGAGCTGTGACACCAGAGATAGCAAGAGATGGTGAGAAGAAGCAGCAGAGAAAAGGTGGCAGCAGATGCAGCAGGACCAAGAGACTGGTAGGAGAGAGCATGCTGGGATTCTTGACCCAGAGAGAGAGAAAGAGAGCAAGAGAGCACACTGAGTGACTTCTTGTAGGCTTCTTGGTGGAGTGGGGTGCCTTCAGGCAATTTGCAGAACTAGGCTTGCTGATCCACAGAGCAAGAGAGCTGAGCACCTTCATGCAGGAACTTTGCTGGTGGAGTGGGGCACTTCTGAACATGTATTAGTGGAGCTAAAGAACTTAATTACATTTTCCAAGCAGGGCAGGTTCCAGGCGAAGCGGGGGGGTGGGGGGGAGCTGAGGGACCAAGGGCCAGAGAGGTGTGCCTATGGATACAGCTGAAACAAGTATCCTAACTGAAAAACTGTACCTGAGTCATTTCTAATCCTGAATTGTAACCTGTTACTTTCTGAATAAACTTCCCTGACTGTGAGTATGTTCTGTTTTTTCTGTGTGGCCTCTGTAAGGTATTATCAAACCCAGCAGAGAAGTAAAAAGTACTGTGGAAGGGACAGTGTCAGAATTAGTAAAATGTTTGGAGTCAGGAGGTATGTATGACCTCTGCCTCTGAGCAGTCAGCCTGGGCTGTTGATCTTGATTCTTCTCCCCCCTTGTATATTGAAAGGATGTCAGATATCCCACCATACATCCTTACACTTGGGGACCCATTAAACTTGATGGTGCTTCTCTCTGGCCCCTGGGCCATGTTTTCCTTGCCTGTTTCCAGGTCTCTTGGTCCTTTTAGGAGCAAGGTCCAGGGCTTATCAATCTTAATATTCCTTAAAGACAGTGTTAAGACTAAGTAGGGGTGAGTTCCAGTAAGATGGCAGAATAGGCTGACAAGCTACACAGACCTTCTTCAACAAAGAAAAGAGACCAATTACCAGAGATACAGAAGATAATCCTGGAGCCCTGAGCTTTAAAAGGAACTGCACAGAAGTGGGGTAGGCACCAACTAATGGGAAAACCTGAATGAAAACAGTGGGTATGGAAATGGACAGAGCTGTGGACTGTCAGTTACTCTGACAACACCAACAGCCTGAATATTTCCAAGTGGTGTTGGAACCTGAGAATTGACCTAACTATCATCCCAGGTCACCCAGGGCTGCAAAGACTACTGTGCTGGTGGCCTATGACTAGGAAGGGAAACAGCAAGGAGGGAGACAACTTGAGCTGTGGACTTTTAGGTGTCCAAAAAGGGCAGCCATTTTGATTGTTTATAAGTGGCAGCCATTTTGGATATTTAAAATGACTGAGGGTGCAGCCATTTTGAATGTTTACAAGTGGAGGCAATGTTGGATATTTAAAGTGACAGCATTCTCATTCGGATTCCAGGGACCTAAAAATAGGTTTGCCAAAGATGGCAGGGACACATGGGAGGCTAATAACGGGAAAGGAGACAGGTGGTGCCAATTAGTGAATAGAGGAGCACAGAACACTGCTTATGTAGAAAACTTCCAAACAAAACAAAGAAAATGAAAATTCTGGGCAAATGACTCCAACATACAATTACCAATTAAATATAAACACAAAAATGTCACAATGTGTCAGAGACAACAGACCATCACAGTCCACACAAAGAAGAAAGATAAAGCAGGAGAAACAAGGGACCAGGATACAGACCCAAAACGCATCCCTGAGGAAGATGCAGCATTGGAACTCCTTATTAAGGGATTCAAAAGAATTATATTTAGGTACCTTCAATGGACTGACAGACAGCTCAAGGAAAGCACTGACAAAATTGAGGAAAACACAGAGAAAACTCTCAAACAATTTTGAAAGAAATTGCAAGAACAAAATGACAAAATAAATGAAAAATTAGAAATGATACAAAATCTACAGATGGAAATCCGGAAGATTAATATTAAATTTTCAGAAATAGGTAACACAGTGAACAGGCAAAGGAGTAGAATTGAATTAATGGAAGACAGAATTTGTGAGATTGAAGACAAATACTTCAATACTTCTTTGAAAAGGAATCAATCAGAAAAAAGACAAAAACAAAATGAAGAAAGCCTAAGGTTCATGTGGGATACCATCAAAAGGAATAACCTATGTGCAATCAGAATTCCAGAACAGTTGTTGTTGTTGTTATGTGCCGTCGAGTCGGCCCTGACTCATAGCGACCCCTCCTTGGGTTTCCGAGGCAGTATCACTACGGAAGTAGGATTGCCCAACCTTCCTTCCGAGGAGTGGCTGGTGGGTTTGAACCGCCAGCCTTCTGGTTAGCAGTCAAGTGCTTTAGCCACTATGCTACCAGAGCTCCTACAGGAAGAGACAAATAAAACCACAGAGAAAATTGCCAAAGATTTGTTGGAAGAGAATTTCCCTAATATGATGAAAGATGAGAATATATCCATTCAAGAAGTCCAAAGAACCTTAAATACGACAGACCCCAAAAGAAAATCATCAAGTCGTATCATCATCAAGATGTGTATCATCATCAAACTCACCAAAATGTAAGACAAAGAAAGAATTGTGAAAGGAGTATGGGAAAAACAAAAAGTTACCTACAAGAGGCAACCAACAAGACTAAGCTCAGATTTCTCAGCAGAAACCATGCAGGCAAGAAGACAATGGAATGATATATATAAAACCCTGAAAGAGAAAAACTTCAAACCAAGAATTATATACTCAGCAAATTTGTCCCTCAAATATTGAAATCAGGTGAAATTAGGACATTTCCAGAAATCCAGAAATTAATTGAATGTGTTAAAACGAACCAACCTTACAAAAGATACTAAAGGGAGTCCTTTGGACAGAGAACCAACAACAGCAAACAACAACTGACCATTAACACACATGATGGCATAACCCAGAAACCTACCAGCTATGGAAGTATCCAAAGTAAATAAGCCTAAAAGATCATAAACAGGGAATCAGAGGCATTAATTGTCAAATAAGGCCAACTGCAAACCAAAAAGAGGGAAAAAATTGTGTAGTTACAGAACTTCTAAACAGTAGGGAAGTCAAGACAACTGCAAGATAAAGCAGACTGTTCTAAACTTAGAAAGAACATTATAAATCACAAGGTAACCTCAAAGAAAAATGATAAAAATTCACATCAAAATAAAAATAGGACAAGCACAAATATTAAGTAAATACTAAAACAATAGCAATGAAGGAAGTGGTAACACGATTCATAAATAAAACGAGCTCAGCACAGAATATTATATGGTACCAAGAAATAAGGAACACCGTGAAAAAGCACATAATAAAATGACAGCAACAAATGCATACTTGTCAATAATTACACTGAATGTCAATGGATTAAATGAACTACTCAAGAGATGACAAGTTGCAGACGGGGTAAGAAAACATAACCCATCAATATCCTATCTGCAAGAGACACACCTTAGAGACAAAGACAAAAATTGACTAAAAAAATAAAAAGTTGGACAAAGATATATCAAGCCAATGGCAACCATAAAAGAGCAGGAGTAGCAGTATTATTTTCTGATAAAACTGACTTTAAGACAAAAACCACCAGAAGAGATAAGAAAGGACATTATATAATGATTAAAGAATCTATTGAACCACAGGACATAACAATAATAAATATCTATGCACCCAATGAAAAAGCCCCAAAATTCAGAAACGAGACTCTAACAGAACTGAAAAGACAAATAGATGACTACACCATCATAGTAGGAGACAGAAACTCAAAAAAGACACAGAAGAACTAAACAATACAATCCACCCACTTGACCTCATAGACATCTGCAGAGAACTTCACCCAACAACAGCACAATATCCATTCTTTTCCAGTGCATATGATGAAACATTGTTCAGGATAAACCACATGTTAGACCACAAAGCAAGACTCAATAAATTTTAAAACATTGAAATACTGCAGAGCATTTTCTCAGATCACAATGCTATAAAATTAGAAATCAAAATAGGAAGATGAATGGAAAAAGAGCAAGCACATGGAAACTGAATAACACTCTCCTTGAAAATGACTGTGTCATAGAAGAAATAAAAAATAAAATTAAAAAATTCCTTGAATCAAACGAGAATGAAAACACAACATACCAAAATCTTCGGGACACGGCAAAAGCAATGATCAGAGGCCAATTTATAGAAATAAATGCACACATCAGAAAAGAAAAAAGAGCCAAAATAAACAACTTACTGCAACATCTCCAACAATTAGAAAAAGCAATTAAAAAAAAAAAAAAAAAAGCCTACAGTCACCAGGAGAAAGGAAATAATAAAGATTCGAGTAGAAATCAAATCAACAAAATAGAAGACAATAGGAAAAAATCAACAAGACTGGAGGTTGGTTCTTTGAAAAGATTAATAAAATTGACAAACCATTGGCAAATTTAACAAAGGAAAAGAGAGAGAGAATGCAAATAACACAAAGAAGAAATGAATTGGGTGACACCACAACAGAAGTGACAGAAATTAAAAGGACAATAGCAGAATACTATGAAGAAATATATTCCAACAAATTAGAAAATCTGGAAGAAAGGGACCAATTTCTAGACACATATTACTTACCTGAACTAACAGAGGCTGAGGTGGAAAATTTAAACAGACCCATAACAAAAGAAGAAATTGAATAGGTCATAAAAAAATTACCAATAAAAAAAGTCCTTGTCCAGATGGTTTCACTGGAAAATTCTGCTGAACATTTAGAGAAGAAATGACAACAATCCTACTCAAACTATCCCAGAACATAGAATAAGATGGAATCCTCCCAAATTCATTTTATGAAGAAAACATAACATTGGTACCAAAAAGACATTACTCAAAAGGAAAACTAAATTTTATGAAGCAAGTGTAACTCTGATAGCAGAACCAGACAAAGACACCAATAAAAGGGAATTACAGACTACTAGCCCTCATGAATATAGATGCAAAATTCTTCAACAAAGTCCATTACTAATATCAAAACAATAATATACCATGACCAAGTGGGGTTCATACCAGGGATGCAAGGATAGTTCAACATTAGAAAAACCATCAATGTCATCCATCACATATATGAAACAAAGGGAAAGAATCAGATGATGATATCAATTGATGCAGAGAAGGCATTTTATAAAATCCAATACCCATTCCTGATAAAAACTCTGAGAAAAATAGGAATAAAAGGGACAATCTTCAACAAAATAAAGGGCATATATGCAAACATTATTTTCAATGGAGAGAGACCGAAACCATTCCCCTTGCCATCAGGAACCAGACAAGGATGCCTTCTATCACCACTTCTATTCAATATTGTATTGGAAGTCCTAACCAGGGTAACAAGGCAAGAAAGGGAAATCAAAGTCATCCAAATTGGTAAGGAAGAAGTCAAACTATCCCCATTTGCTGATGATC
>NW_006921626.1:6281959-6315782 GCF_000298275.1 Orycteropus afer afer | reverse complement strand
TTTTGAGTTTTGTTCCACATTGTTCTCCCTCTCTATCCAGGGTCTCCTACATAGATCCCCCTCTGAGTGTTTGACATTGGTAGCCTGGCACCATCTAGTTCTTCTGGTCTCATAGTCATATAGGCTGTGGATCGCATAGTGTACCCATTGCTAGGACTAATTCTTTCCATGTATCTTTGATTTTCTTCATTCTTCTTTGCACTGGATGAGGAGCGACCCACCGTTGCATCTAGATGGCTGCTTGTAGACTTTTAAGATCCCACTCGCTACTCACCAAAGTAGGAGGTGGAACAATATTTTGTGTAGTATGTTATGCCAATTGACTTTGATGACCCCTGTGACCATGGTCCTGAGCCCACAGGTTCAACTGCTCAGTCCCTCTATTTAGCTGGCTGTGACCAAGAAATGACTAAAAAAGTGTCCTTTGTCAGCTCTACTATACACCTGGGAATTCCAATCATACAAATACACTTATAGGACCATTGTCTGCCAACCCTATACATGGTCTTGGGTACACTCACCACTTCATAGACATACCTACTAGTTCAGACTGTCCATCCATCTATCCACTCATAAACCCATGTTTGCCTTCACTGACAATGCCATACTGTATGTGCAAAAGGGTTAATCTTTTTTGTCTGTACCTCCCATGTACCTCTCTATGTCTTCCTCTTCCTCAATGTCACCATGTTGATCACTCACATTTGGTACATTGCCCTTCTCTTCACCCAAATCAATACGTATCTCTACCTATCTAACAGTGTTCCCTCCCCTCCGAAGGGGACCTTCTAAAAACTAAATTTTTATGCGCTTCCAAAAATTTCTCCAAAAGGGTCAAAAGAGAACCTACAGATTGGGAAAAATATTTGACAATGACTTATCTGACAAGGGACTTAGCTCTAAAATTTATAGAAAACTCCAACATCTCAACAACAAAAAGTTTAATAATCCAATTGAAAAATGGGAAGAAGACATAAATATATACTTCACCAAAGAAGACATTCAGGCAGCCAGCAAATACATGAAGAAATGCTCACTATCATTAGCTATCAGAGTGATGCAAGTCAAAACAACAATGAGATACCATCTCACTCCAGCACTAATGGCAAAGTTCAACAAGACAGAATATTAGAAATTCTTGTGAGGCTGTGGAGATATTGGGACTCTCATTCACTGCTGGTGGGACTATAAAATGATACAACTCCTGTGGAAAGTGGTATGGCAATTCCTTAAGAAGTTGGAATTAGAAATACCATTTGACCCAGCAATCTATTACTAGGTTTGTATCCTAAAGAAGTGAGAGCCAGGACAAGAACAGATATATGCACACTCATGTTCATCCCAGCACTATTTACAATAGCAAAAAGATGGAAATTACCTATGTGCCCATCCACAGAAGATGGATAACCAAACTATGGTACATACACACAATGGGATACTATGTAACACTAAAGAATAATGTAGAATCTGCAAAACACCACATAATATGGATGAACTTGGAGGCCATTATGCTGAGTGAATCAAGTCAGTCACTGAAGGATAAATATAGTATTAGCTCATCATTGTAAAAAGTCAAGGAAAGGTTTATATATGGAAAAAAAAACTAGGGAGGGGAGGGAAAACCACAAAAAAAAAATGC
Organism: Orycteropus afer afer; assembly: GCF_000298275.1. Classification (NCBI taxonomy): domain Eukaryota; kingdom Metazoa; phylum Chordata; class Mammalia; order Tubulidentata; family Orycteropodidae; genus Orycteropus; species Orycteropus afer. The sequence continues at coordinate 6,314,143 of NW_006921626.1, read as the reverse complement.
ATTGACCCATATCACCTTAGTTTTGTGTATTTCACTGTACATAAATTGTATTTCAATAAAATATATTAGAAAAAACAAAAAGACTAAGTAGAAGCCATGGGAAGAACTTGGGCAAAGACCAATGAGAGGTAAAAGAGGAGGGAAGTGGAAATTATTCCAGACCCAGAAGATCTGGGTTCCAGCCTTGGCTTTTTCTCTGCCTCAAGATATTTTCCCTCTATATGTCATAGTTTCTTCAATTTTAAAATTATGATTATAATAAAAAATAAAGTGATAATAATAATAAAATTTTGATAAAATTATCTTATAGGACCACTTAGTGAACACTGAACACACATTTCTTGCTACATCTTGTGTAAAATGCTGGGCATAGAACTGTGGATAAGACCCAATCCCTTTCCTTCACAGTGTGATGGAAGAACATTTGGCCTAAGAGAGTGAATGGAATATATATATATAAAAACATGCTTTGTATTTCACTGTGTGATTGTAAGATGCTATAAATATTGTTGTTGTTGTTGTTGTTATTTGTCGTCGAGTCGGCCCTGACTCATAGTGACCCCTCCTTGGGTTTCCGAGGCAGTATCACTACGGAAGTAGGATTGCCCAACCTTCCTTCCGAGGAGTGGCTGGTGGATTTGAACCACCAGCCTTCTGGTTAGCAGTCAAGTGCTATAAATATTAGGGGTTGCAAATGGACAAGGAGGCAGCATCTTCTGACCTACTCTAACTTCTCAAGGGGGAGACAAATCACCATCAGCAGCCGAAGGCTGATTCCTATAAGGCTAGACATGCCATCAACCTCCAATCTTTTTACCAATTCTGACACCAGCTGTCCCTCCCATGGCACTCACTACTTCTCTGCTGGGTTTGATAATTCATTGCAGTGGCCACACAGAACTCACAGACAACACTCATGATTATGTAGTTTATCAGGGAAGGAACAGGTTACAATTCAGGTTCAGGAATTCTCTCAGGATGCAGTTCTTCGATCAGGACAGCCTCTCTTCAGCTATGCCCTCAGACATGCCTCCCTGACCCTTGACCTCTTGGCCTGGTTTTTCCCTGCTAGGGCAAGTGTTACAAAGCTCTTTTAGCTCTGCCAATAGGCACACCTAGATACACCCCACTCCACCAGCAAGCCTATTGCCCAAAGGCACTGAGATTTCTTACTTCATGAGCTGACAAGCCCACAGCTCTATCTTGTGGCTTTTGGTTCCTCTGCAGTCATCTCAGCCAGTCATCTCAGCCAGCTATCTGAGCTAGTCATCTCTGCTGGTTGTTTCTGCAATCTCTCTGCCAAGGAGGTCTAGCACAGGGATCTTGACTTCAAGGACGTGCTTCACTCCAACTCCAACTCCAACTTTTCTTTCTTGATAGCAGTGAGATCCCCCTATCTGTCTGTAGAAAGGGTCATTTTAAGCCTAGCAGAATGACAAAACTAACCAATCCTCACATTAGAGTTCCATACACCTTATTTGCATGGTCCCACCCAGTAATCTGGTGGGAGTCACAAAGACTGGTCTGATTCAAAAAGCCACACCAAGCAATTCAATGGACCACAGGAGGCAATGGTGGTTCCATGGTAGAATTCTCACCTTCCATGTGGGAGACCCAGGTTTGATTCCTGGCCAATGTGCCTCATGCCACTGCAGTGCAATGCCAGTTGAGGCTTGCATCTTGCTATGATGTTGACAGAATTCAGTCGCGCTTCCAGCCTAAGACAGATTTGAAAGAAAGGCCTGGTGGTCTATTTCTGAAAATCAGCCAGTAAAAATCCTATGAATCGCAACTATCCAATCTGCAGCCTATTTTGGGGATGGCACAGTCTGCTTCTATAAAGAGGGTGTTCTGCTCTGTCCGAAAAGTTTCATTATGAGTTGGAATTGAATTGATGGCAGAGGGTGGGCAGTGAGTGGGTGGTGGCAGAACCGAGCAGCATTTTATCCTATTTCACATAGGTTTTCTTGAGTGGGAGGTCAACTCTGTGGCAGATAACACCAATGACAAAAAAACCACCACTAAGTCTATTTGATTTTGACTTATAGCAACCCTATCGGATGGAGAAGAACTGTCCCAAAGGGCTTCCAAAGGTCTTCTGCAGAGTGGTTGGGGGGTTACAACCACTGATCATTTGGTTAACAGCTGAGCACTTAACAATTGGACCACCAGGACTCGTAGCTAACAACAAAAACATAATTAATGGAGGGATAGTAAGAAAATAACACAGAGTTGGATTAGAACAAATGCATTTAAGAGTTGATTTGTTAATAGGAAGTTACCCACCAAATATAATTTTATGGACAGTTTTAAAAAGTATATGAATACTTTTTATATGAAGGGAAAGGCAATATACCAAAAGTGAGTGACCAACACAATAACACTAAGGAAAAGGAAGACAGAGAGGTACACAAGAGGTACAGACAACACAAAGATAAACCCTTTTACATACACAATACTACATTATCAGTAACAACAAACATTAGTCTACAGGTAGAAAGGCTGAATTATCAGGTATGGCTAGGTAAAAGGGAATATACCCATAACCATATATAAGTTTGGCAGATGATATTTCTACATATGTATTTGTATGTGCTATAAGAATGTCCATATAAATAGAACTAACAGGGACCAATGTTGTAACTTTTAAGCCACAGCCAAACACCCAGAGGGAGAAAATTGTTAGGCCTGTGGGCTTGATACCATGGTTATAGGAGACATCAAGCTTAATTGGCATAACATACTACACAAAAACCTTACTCTCCACCTTACTGTGGTGAGTAATGACTGGACTTTTAAAAGCTTGCAAGTGGCCATTTAGATGCAACAATTGGTCTCTCCTCATCCAAAGCAAAGAAGAATGAAGAAAACCAAAGATGCATGTAAACAATTAGTCCAAGGGACTAGTGGAACCTCAGCCTACACAACCCAGAGAGCCAAAGAACTAGATGGTGCCTGGCTACCACTGTCAACCAATCAGAAAGGGATCAGTGCAGAAGATCCTGGCTAGAGAGGGACAAAAATGTGGAACAAAATTCAATTTCATAAAAAGACCAGGCTTACTGGTCTTACAGAGACTGGTGAAACTCCCAAGACTATGGCCTCTAGTCACCCTTCAGGCCTGTAATTGAATTCACTCCTGTGGCTTCCATCCAAACAACAGACAGGCATATAAGGTGAACATTTACACCAGGTAGGTATGCTCCCTAGAATAACCAATCATGGGAGATCAGAAGGGTAGTATTTGCACAGGGAGATAGTTCAGAGGGCAGGAATGCATAAGAACAAAGGACACAGAGAAAAAGTAACTATGGGGAGATGTGAGAAGAGAGCTATTACATTATGGAGATTGCAACCAATGTCATGACACAAAATGTGGATGAACTGCTGTATAGAAAATGAATTTACTCTGTAAACTTTCACCCATTCACAATTAAAAGAAAAAATTAAGCAAAAAAAAAAAAAAAAGTAGATGACTATATGAACATAAACCCCAGACATTCTAATTGTACATGGGTGATGGGTTTGGAAATTGCTTTTTTATTTTTTAAATCTCCTATGATAATTTGGATAAGCATACATGGTTGAGAACAATTTTGCTTAATGATTTGCCCACCTGCAGGGGCAAAAAAATGTTTTTCTCCCAAGTACTGAATCAGATTAAACCAGTAGGAGCTCTCTTACTCCCTTGACACTTGACTTTAGCTCTCTATCCTCATTCCAGGGACCTATGTCCCTGGGAGGCATGGGGATTTCCACTCTGCATATGTATTCAAGGAAAGGTCATTCAGAGCAGAAGGTGATGAGAATGCCTGAACAGCCAGATTTACCACAAACCCAAGACAGATGGAGAGCTTCCGAGTAATTCTTAAGCAGCTGAGTTGCCAATGGAAGAAAATGAGCAAAATTAATCAGCAGCAGGGAGGGAAAGGATGTCCTACAGGGGTGAAGCAGTTGGAGCCATGTTCCAGATGAAGAGCTTCAGGCTCTTGGACAAGAGCCAGGAACAATCCAAAGAAACTGTAGATCCAGCCAGCAGTGCTGTCTCACAGGCCACTGGGGACTGAAGGCATGTTTGGAGTGAGACCCTGACTTGGCACTGACCCCTTGCCCCAGCCTACCCTGTTGGGACAAGAAGGATAGGGGCAGACTTGAAGGTGAGGCCAGGAAACAGCCAAGCTGGCAGGTAACTTGTACTCCATCTGGCTCACCTCCTCATATTCCCTTCAGCTTCTTTGTCAATCCTGGTATCTGTCTTGCAGATGTCTTTCTCTTGGCTACACCCTCCCTGCTGGGCATGTAGTCCCCCTTTGAATGTGCTCTACTTTCTTGACCTTGACACCCTCTCTAGCATACGCCTGTTTCTTCTCCATTGGTGGAGTCCCTGGATGGTGCAAAGAGTTCATATGTTCCGTGGCCAACCAAAAAGGTGGAGGATTGAGTCCATCCAGATGTGCCTCAGAAGAAAGGCCCAGTGTTCTATTTTCAAAACACCAACCATTAAAAACCCTATGGAGCACAGTTCTACTCTGACACATATGGGTTCACCATAAGTCAGTGTTGACTTGATGGCAAATGGTTTACTGTTTTCTTTGGGTGAGATGGAAAACCGCTTGTTTATCCAGTGAGACAGTGGTCTCACTGCCAAGTCAAGATCACCAGCACCCAGGATGATCACACTTGATTTGCCCTACACAGGGCAACCCAATGACTTTAAATTGAGTTCACACTTGCCTGAGGCCCAGGGAGCAAATGTTTGGAACAGAACAGCTGTCATTGTCTGGGGCTAAGACTTGGACTATGAAAAGGAAGGTCAGGAATAAGTGCTCATTTTCCTTTGATCTTCTGGCTTCAGTTGCAAGGTAAGAGCTAGACTCTGCAGCCAGATGAGAGCTGCTCAGCCCACCCTGTCTGGACCAGATGCCTCCTACTGTAGAGTTGCCAAGGATGTGTTCTGCATCTTTCACAGACTGGGTTACTGTGTTACACAAGGTGAACAACCTCCCTATTTAGGGCACCTGTCTGTGATCCTCTGAATGAAGATATGAACACATCCACAAAAGTGTTTTGTAAACAGCTCTGTGCTCCATACATGCAAGTGATTGTTACAAATAGCACACATTTACTTGTTTACCTTGAACTTTTTTCTCTTTGATCCAACCCTGACTTGAAATCCATCAACCTGATAGCTCAAGTAGGATGATTCATTACCAAACTATTTAAAATGTGGTAGACTGGGCAGAGCACAAACTTCATCTCCCTGCTACTGCTCTGCTGTCCCCTGTTCTTTGGCCACTTGTTGTTTCTCCAATCTCCAGCATGAGTGAGAAAACTTGAGGTCATTTAATAACTTTTGGGGGGACATACACCTTCATTTAACAAATTCAGTTCTATTCTTTCAGTTGTCCTTCCATCCCTTTCCCTAGAGCTTTGTCGTTGTGGCTTTGGATCTAGCATTAAGATCGTTTTTATTGCTAGCTTCCATTAGCCAACTGTGACTCAAGGCAACAGAAAAAAACGTTGCCTGCTCCTGAGTCATCTTTATGACTCTTGGTATGTTTGAGTCCATTGTTGGGCTATTGTGTCAATCCATTTCATTGAAGATTGCCCCCATTTTTGCTGACCTTCCACTTTACTTTTCTAGCAATTTGTGCTTCCTTATGGCATGTCCAAAGTAAGGAAGCAAGGCAAATATTCATCATCCTGGCTTCTAAGGAGGCTTCTAGTTGTATTTCTTCTGGGCCAACTCAATATATCCACCTTCCTGGACACATGGGAGACTATATTTCTCAGCGATCTCTGCAAGAACTGGAATGAGAAATAACATGCATCATTTCTAGCTGAAGCATTAAAAAGCAAGTACACAGTCTGCTGTGGCCATCATGGAACACATGTTGACATGAACTGGCCACAAGACTGAAACTACCTTAAAGGCTGAACCACTCTGTGGAGCACAGAGTTAAGGGGATACCCAGACCCTTAGTAGACATTGTAGGATGAGAAAAAAAACCTTTGTTGGTTGTGTTTATTACCACAGCATGACCCAAGCTTCACTAAAAACAAAAACAAACACTGCCATCAAGTTGATTTCTACTCATAGCAACCACTCCTTGGGTTTCTGGGTTAACTCCATAGCCCTTTGATTTCCTGGAGTGTCATCAGGATGCCATAAGTGTAAAGGTGGTGGAGACAAGGGGAAACAAGTAGGCAGGCTTTCTTGCAAACAGAGCTTTACTTTTATCCCATTTACATATTGGAATCCCCAAGAAGATTACTTTTGAAAGAAAAATAAAGTTCTAAAAAATTATTTGGTAAGTCACTGCATTATTGCAATGACTTCCTCTGGACTCTATCTTCCTGTAACTTCTACTCATTTGTTTTTGACTTTGCAATTCTGGTAGCATAGTGCCTAAGGCACTTGACTGCTAATCAGAAGCCTGGTGGTTCAAACCCACCAGTCTCTCCTCAGAAGGAAGGTTGGGCAATCTACTTCCATAGTGATACTGCCTCAGAAACCCAAGGAGTGGTCACTATGAGTCGGGTCCAATTTGACAGCACATAACAACAACAACAACAACAATTCCTATTTTATCTATGTGCTGATAAGAACCAAGACTTTAATCCTTTGCTCTGAAGCCCACCCTGGTGTTGCACTAGATATTCTCAGCCCATTGGCTATTCCTTGCCTTGGTTCCTTGGTCTAATGCCTCCTCTGTAATTCCATATGGACTGGAAGCAGGGAAGGTTGGATGCCAGGGGCAGCCAAAAGGTACTCAGGATCAAGACTTGGACTATGAAAAGAGAAATCAGGAAGAATGATGTCCTAATATATAAAATTATAAGATTTGTCAGTGTCATGTATAAGGACCTCTGGTGGTGCAGTGTTTAAGGCATTTGACTGCTGACCAGAAGATCTGCAGTTCAAATCCACCAGCCATTCTGTAGAATGAAGATGGGGCAATCTATTTCTGTAAAGATTCACCACATTGGAAACTCAATGGGGGTCCCTATAAGTCAGAATCCAGTTGATGGCAGTGGTTTGGTTGTGTTTTGGTTTTTGTATGCAAGGAGGAGCTCTAATGGCACAGTTGTTAAAGTGCCTGACTGCTAACTGAAACATTGAGAGTTCAAATCCACCAGCTGCTCTGTGGGAGAAAAATGTGGCAGTTTACTTCCATAAAGATTACAGCCTTGGAAACCCTATGGAGTACTTCTACTCTGTACTATAGAGTCTGTAAAAATGGCATGGAGGCTGAGAGGACTGACCTCCTCTAACTTCACAAGGGTGGAGGAGGATCAAGAGCAACAGCCCAAGGTTAATTTCTATGAGGCAGAGGTCAGGCATGCCTCCACCCTCCAGAATTTTTACCAATTTTGACACAAACCATCACTTCCACGGTACCCTCCCCTTCTCTGCTGGATTGGATGATTTGTTGCAATGGCCATGTGGAACTCATAGACCATAGTCACAACTATGGAGTTTATTAGGGAAGTAACAGGTTAAAATTCAATTTCACTTATGCTCAGGATATAGTTCTTTGATCAGGACAACCTCTTCTAAGCTGTGCCCACAGGATGGTCCTTCTGTGGTCCTGGTCCCTTGTCCCCACCTCTGCCCTGCTTTGGCAATAACTGTTATAAACCTCTTTTAGCTCTGTCGATGTGTACACAGAGACATCTTACCCCACCGGTAGGCCTCAGCCTAGAGGTGCACAGCTCTAGCTCCATGATTGGCAAATCTAGCTCCACCAAGTGGCTGGAGGCACCCATTCCACCAGCGAGTCTCCTCTGTGAGGGTGCTCAACTTTCTCACTCTATGGCCTGGGAAGTCCACTACACCATCTCCTGATGGTCTCCTGGTTCTGCTGCCTCTGCTGGCAGTATTTCTCTGTTGCTGCTTCTCACCATCTCTCTGGTATTACAGCTCTCTCTTTCTGTCTCTTGGGTCTAGGAGGCTCTCAGCACAGGGACTCTGGGATCAAAGGACACACTCCACTCTCAACTCTTCCTTCTTTGTGGTTGTGAGGTTACATTTTCCACCTATAAGATGGCTCATTTTATGTGTAGTGGGAGGGCAAAATTATCCACTCCCTTTGGTAGGGTTCCATCTTATTTGTGTATAGGGGCTTTTACTATTCTCATATAAGAAAGATATGGTCATTCTAGTTTATTAGATGAGCAAATGGGAACCTCAGAAAAATTGTGATGGAACTAAGGTCACAGAAGTGGAAATGGCAGAGCTGGGAATAGATTGCTGGTGCTACTGCTTATGTCCCAAGCTCTTCACACACACACACACACACACACACACACACACATCATATACACACATCTTCCTAAAGTTGTAGCAGACTGGTTCCTTTATCTTGTTTTGTGTCCCTTTGTCTTCTCTTTCCTATTGATCTGTTTTGAGTCATTTGCCCAACCCTCTAACAAAAGTTACATTAATAATGTGTAGCCTTATATAGAGTAATGATGCTAATGACCTTATGTAATCCCTACGATTGCCCAGTGAAGAAGGTATTACTGATATTGTTATAGTTAGTTGCTGCTGAATCAGATCCAACTTATGTGTAACAGAATGAATCATTGCGTGGGCCTGTGCCATCTTTATGATCACTGGTATATTTGAATCCATTGTTGTAGCAATTGTGCCAATTCATTTCCTTGAAAGTTTCCTTTATTTTCATTGGCCCTCCACTTTACCAAATATGACGCCATTTTCTAGTGATTCAACCCTACTGATCTTGCTGTTCTTCAGACTTGCCACATTCATTTCTGCCTCCAGTCCTTTAACACTTAGATGTTCCTTTTACTTGCAGAACTTTCCTCTCATATATCTGTATAATATCCTTGGGAAGGTCTTCTCAGAACTCTGTGTAAAGAAGCATCTGTATCATTGTCTCTTTTACACTTCTTTATCTTATTCATAGAACCCATCACTTCCTGACATGCATCTGTTTGTTACTTTATTATCTGCTTTCTCCAGTAGGCTGTAGACTACCTGGAGGTAAGAATTTTGTTCTATATATGTAAGGTAGCCCCTAACTTACTATGGGGTTCTGTCCCTATGACTCAGTCATAAGTCAGTTCTGATGTAATGAAAACCTCATTTTTTTTTTTTTAGTTTTCATTATTATTGCCTTATTATCAGTATCTTTATAAATCATAACATTGATATTATTGCCTTTTATTTTCTGTATCTTTATAAATCATAACATTGAACATCTGCAAGTGAACATCTGAGAATTACACCAAATTACATGCTGCAACATTTTATGTAGTACATATTACTAATGATAAATTATACAAAAACAAAAAGACATCATGAATATAGTTTGTTGTAACTTGATTGTAAATCAAGGCCTACCTATAATCAGTGCCTAGAACAGTGCCTGACCTCACGAGGGAGTCAGTGAACATTTGGTAAATAATTGAATGAGTGGATCTGTTTTACAGAAGAGGTGCCCAAAGTTCCCAAGGGGTAAGAGGCAGGGCTGGATGGTGGTGTGGCTCTCTCCCAGTCTAGCACTTTTCTAACCCTCTAGATTACCTACTTCATAACATTTCCTGTGACATATGTATGATTCCCCCCAACATTTATGTTGTTGACTGTTTCAGCCAACTGTTCCAAGCTCCCAGAGTTAGTCCTTTTCTGGATCTATTGTTTTCCTCATTCATCTCACACTGTCACATTTCTTGCAAATAAAGTGTGGGCTTGTAGTGAAACAATATATGCCAGCTCCTTGTCTGGACTATAGAGCTTCTCCTTGGGGGTGTGGATTTGGGAGGGAGGAAGAGAAGAGGTAGGGATGGTACCTCCATCCTACTTAGCCCTGGGTCAGGGCAATTCATTACTCTGCATTTTGAAAGAGATTAACTAAAATTGGAAGACAATGGGACTCCAGACACATGTGTGGTTCAGAACCTGCAGAAGTGTGGGGGGAAGGGGTTGTTCCCAGGCAGTGGTGATGTCATTGTCTGACTCAGAGTAGCCCTGTCACCTGAGGTCACCTGCCATTGTGACAGCATCACCTCCTTCTTTCCCCAATCTGCTAGTATGTTTTGCTAGGTACCATTGGTTTCTTGGAGTGAACAAAGCAGGCAGATGGGAGGCAGGTAATAAAGTGGGGTAAGATGGTTCTTCTGGCAGGAACCCCATGTGGTCTTCACATATGCTGAGCATACCTGGTATTGAGGTTTTCACAGAAGAGTGGCCTGTGCAATACACAGCAAATCATGGGCCAGCTTCATGATCCTGCCCAGGGACAAGTTCATCATTCCCATCCTATAACAGTCTTACAATCCTGACAAAACATCTGACTATAGGAAGAAGCTATGATGAACATCTACCCAGAGACCTGAGCAAAACCCCATTGTTGGACTATTCAAATTTGTTTATTTTGTTTTTGCTTTTTCTGCTTAAAGGTCAGCAGTTCAGCCCAGAACCTCCACCCCCTCATACAGAGATGCAGTCAGGACTGAAATAGCTGTGACTAGGCAATGTCACTGTGGTTGTCTTAATAACTGTTTTCAGTCATTAAGATGCCTGGGTTGGATTTATCACCAGTGAGGCATTGATTACTTGGTGCTCAACTGCAATCTAAGTCTTTCTGAACTTCCACTTGTGTTATTTCATGAAGATGGATGGGCTGATAATGTGTCCCCTGCTCTCCCCCTGGGAGGCTGGGTGAGAGAGTTCTGCCTGAAAGGAGCCTTAGAGGTAAAAATAAATGGAGTACACAAGGGGCAGAAGAGCAGAGAAAGAGAATCTTTGTTCACATCCTCTGGTGCTTGGAGAACACTCAGCTGGGCAAGATGTGTGGGGACAGTTCACACAGAGGGGCCAAGGCACTCAACAAGGACTCCACTGACAAGGATTTGCATCTTCCAGGTGTGAATGTGGTTTTGTGATGGTCATGAAGGTCTTCAGAACTCTTTTCCCAGGACTAGCCTTCCTAACCTGTGCAAAATCCAGTTTTGTTAGGATTTGACTCTTGGTCAGTCCTCGCATATCCATCCTCCCAGACTTAATAGAGAATCTGAAATGTTCTCCAGGCAATGACCTATACCTGATGGCCCTCACAGAGCAAATACAGCAAAACAGGGAAGGGAATAAACAGCTTGTGTAATGGTTAATTTTATGTGTCAACGTGAGTAGTTATGGAGCCCAGTTGTTTGGTCAAGCACTAGTTGCTATTATAAGTAGTTTACATTCCATAATGTGGGTGGACCTCAATCAGTTGAAGGCAAAAAGGGAGTTTCCTTAGGGTGTGTTCCGCCTCCAGGCTATAAATAGAAATTTTGCCAGAACACTCTTACTTTTTCCTCTTCTCATCAACTGACCCATGGACCTTAGGATGCAAGCCTGCAGGAGTCTCCAGCCTGTTGCCTGACCTACAGTTTGTATGGACTTGTTAGCTTCCCACAATCATGGGAGTCAATTCCTCATAATAAATATTTTTCTACATACACAACACCACCACCCCACACACATACAACATATATGTCTCACTGGTTCTGTTTCTCTACAGAAACCCAACAAAGACAGCCTCTGACCTGTGATGATATATTTTAGTGATTGGAGTTCACTAAGCTGGTGCCGCAGTACGATCCTTGCTGACTGCCTGACTCACAACCTCTAACTCCTCCTTTGTCAGCCTCTACCTCAACTGTGAGAGGTCAGACTCTTCTGTGTAACTAATTTATTCCACTGCTGTCCTAACCTTTTAGGATACTGGACCACAAGAATTACCAGGCCCCCAAATTGACCCAGTCCTGACCTCATGCCCATTCAGGTTAGCTTTGAATGTCCCCTTGGCTGTAACTTATTTTATCATTCCTTACTAACTAACCTATAGCAGTGTGATTTGATAGGTTTTATGGTCTTATCCATCACAAGGAGGCACTACTATATTTCCAAGGATTGGAGTAAAACTTGAAGTTGGGTACATGTTTTGGTTACTTAGTGCCACTCTGACAGGAATATACCACAAATAGGATGGCTTGAACAAACAGGAGTTTATTCTCTTCCAGTTTGGGGGCTTTAAGTCTGAGTTCAAAGTGCCAGGCTTTAGGGGCTGCGTTAAAGCCCCTCAACCTTGGGCTTTGGCTCTGTTTCCTGCTCCCAGCCCACTGAAGCTAGAGGCATCTCTTTTCTCAGACAGTTGTTAACTTCTGAGGCCGAGGTTGACAAGTAAAAAGGCACAGTCCCGATGTTACCAAACCACATGGCAGGCCATTGATTCAAGTCCATTGAAAGTCCTAAGGTTGGCAGAGCATGATCAGCTGCTGAACAACTACATGGCTATATGCAGGGTTCAAGCATGCCATAAGCTAGAGATCATTCCCCAAAGCTTCTCCTTATATACAGGAAGCAGACCACATCCCTAAGGCAGCTACTCAGCTGCTCATGGTAGATTCCACCATGGAATTGATTACCAGTCTCATCATGGGGAATACTACATCCAGCTGCCCAGCCACTAAACAGGGCCAGCCAAGTTGACATACAACCTTAACTACCACAGTACACCTGCTCCTAAGTTCTGGTTTTGCAAGCCTTCTTCACAGAAGAGTGGTGGTGGGTCCACATCCTTTGTTTAAAATGCAGCTCTGCATTGTGACTTACTTCTGGTCACCTAGAAATTTGACTTTGGAGGCAGGCTTTTATTTACAATATTATTTTAAAAAATGTCTCTGGTTATCATTTTTCTCTTCCCTCTTTGACTGGGATCCATAGTCCAACAACTTGGTAAATAACCTGCTTAGACTTGTCTGACCTCAAGGACTCCTGACTCAGTACAGGGCCCTATGGGTGATAAACTTTGGTGCACTGGGCCTTCTTTGGGAAACAGAACCTGGTCCCTCCCAAACATGTTCCTTGGAACCTAAATTGTTACTGTTCGGTTACAGATTTCTTTCCTTTTTTTTTTTTCTTTTTTTCAGGGAAGGGATTGCTTAATCCTCAGCATTCTAATTCTTTCACTCCAGAGCAGGAACATATTGATTGCAAAAAGCCATTTGATGCTCATGAAGTCTTTGTTACTGTTTAATGGGCTTCTAAAAGTTCTTCGGACCAAAAAGATTGTTTTACTGAATCAGAACTGCCTCATTTGAAAAAGGTTAGAAGGTTGTTCCAGCTGAGGTTATCCTGAGGTAAGTGGGGGAGAGATTGTTTCACATGAGAAAGAAGCAAGCAAAGCTATCTCTGTGTGTGGGTCAAAGCAGTGATCATAACTAAGGCAGGTTCATATGCTTGCTACATGCTATCACTAACGTAAATACTTTGTATGTGTATTTTCCCGTAGGGCCCTCCAACAACGCCATCCACAAAGTGGGTGCTGTGAGACAGTGACTTGTTACAGATCCTTATTGTTGTTGAATGAATTGCATCCCTCAAAAAGAATTATTGTGTCCTAACTCCTCCTCACTTTTCCTATGAAAGTGATCTTGCTTAAAAATACGGTTTTTGAAGATTATCGTTTATCTACATCAGGTTATACTGAAGTAGGGTGAGTCCTAATCTCATCTGAACGGTGTCCTTATAAGAGAGAAGAGACAGAGAGACACAAAGGGAAGATAGTCACGTAAAGACAGGCAGTGATTGGCGTGATGCAACAGTTGCAAGCCACGGGCTGCCTGGGGCTGCCAGCAGCTGAGAGTGACAAGAAAAAGATCTTCCTCCCTGTAGGATTCAGAAGGAACGTTACCCAGCACATACTGTGGATTTGGATTTCTAGCCTCCAAAACAGTGAGGCAATAAACTTCTGTTATTTCAAGTCTCTCACTCTGTGATATTTTGTTACGGCAGCTCTTGGAAACTAATACACTGACTTCACCTATTTCTCTAAAACGATATAGAAATTCTCCCAATTCTGAGCCCCCCCCCCAAATTTAAACCTTATAAACATTTATTTGAAAGTGCTAGGAATCACAGCTTTAGAACAGATAGGCCACAGAGAAGGTCTGAGATCAAGTACGATGCTTGACATTTTCCCCCAGGTGGTCCTGGGCCAGGCAGTTAACATTTCTGAGGCTTTTTTATTCATGATACAATTACTCAGTGTCCACTATTAAGGAGCTGTACAACGTTCTGTGTACGTGCATGATAGCAATGACATAGGTGATAATGATAATGGCAGCTATCATTTTGTGAGCTTGTATAGTTTGCTAGGCATTGGGGTAATTTAATTCAATAAACCTTTGAGAGAAGCAGTATTAAGTTGGGGAGGCAAACGCTAAACCAAAAAACAAACCCACTACTATTGACTAGATTCTGACTCCCAGTGACCCCCACTAGGTTTCCTAGGCTATAAATCTTTACAGAAGTAGATTGCCTCATCTTCCTCCCATGGAGCAACTGGGAGTTTTGAACCGTCAACCTTAGGGTTAGTGGCCAAATGCATTACTCAGTATACCATGAGAGTTCCTAAAGTGAAGGCTGAGAGTTTAATTAGCTTACCTAAAGGTTGCACGGAGCTCTGGTAGCATAGTGCCTAAGGTACTTGACTGCTAACCAGAAGGCTAGGGGTTCAAACCCACCAGCCATTCCTCAGAAGGAGGTTGGGTGATCTACTTCTGTAGTGATACCACCTCAGAAACCCAAGGAGGGGTCACTATGAGTAGGGGCCAACTCGATGGCACATACCAACAACAAAGTTTACACAGTTTTTAAGTGACAGAGTAGAGAATCAACCCCTGATCTGTCTGAGTCTAAGCCCATATTTCTAACTAAGAAATTACCTAGTCACCAAGATGACTCAAATGTTAATCCTGCATTCAGGAGTTTAGAGTTTATGGGAGAGATTAAACTTGTGTATATCTAAGATAAGTGTCCTTAGAAAGGTACTAGCAAAATATTTAGAAGTTTAGAAAATGGAGAGATTATTTTCAACTGTGGGGAATCAAGGAAGATTTTGTAGAGAAGTTGACTTTTAACTTTGAAATCTGATTGTAATTTGAAAATGAGTGTGTGTGTGGGTATTGGTTACTAAGGGGGGCCCTTTCACTCTGGGTGCTCTAGCAAGTGCTGTGTTAGAAATGTTTGCAAGGTAATAAAGGGGTTTGGAGGAAGAAGGGGTCAGTTCTCTCTGGCACAGCATATTCTTATTCAAAATAAGTATGTGAATTGGCAATCTACTTCTGTAGTGATACTGCCTCAGAAACCCAAGGAGGGGTCGCTATGAGTTGAGTCTGACTCGAGAGCAGTGAGTTTGGTTTTTTGGTTAGCTATATCTATGTGCTCTGGTGGAATAGTAGTTAAAGCATTTGGTAATTTACTAAAAGTGTGGTGGTTTGAACCCACCAGCCGCTTCTCAGGAGAAAGATGAGGCTGTCTTCTTCTGTAAACTTTTACAGGCTTGGAAACACTATGAAGCAGTTCTATTTTGTCCTATAGAGTTGCTATGATTTGGAATCAACTCAATGGCAGTGGTGGTTTGTTTTATATCTATGTCTGTCTATCTACCTTTGTAATCTATACTTATCTATACCTACAACAACAACAACAAAAAGCCACTGAATTGATTCTGACTCATGACGTTCCCCATGTACTACAGAGTAGAACAGCTCCATAGAGTTTTCATGGCTATAACTTTTAAGGAAGCAGATTGGCAGGCCTTTCTTCTGTGACACTGCTAGGTGGGTTTCAACCACCACCCTTCAGATTAGCAGCTTAACAGAAATCATACCACTCAGGTACCTTCCTATGCCTATGCCAAAGAGCCCTGTTAAGGCAATGGTTAACCTTCTGGCTGCTAGTGAAAGTCTGTGATTCAAACTTACCAGTCACTCTGCAGAAGAAAAGATCTAATGATCTGCTCCTGTGAAAAATTCATCCTAGGAAACCCCATGGTACAGTTCTGTTCTCTCCTAGAAAGTCACAATAATTCAGAATTGACTTGACTGCACACAACAACAACATGCCTATGCCTACCTCCTAGGACCCAATTCTACTCCTTGGAATATGTCCCTAGAAAGCAGAGAGGTAACTATAGGGAGAGAGAGATTGGGAAGGGAGCTGTTACATTATGGGATTACAGTCAATGTCATGAAATGAAATGTGTATGAACTACTGTATGGAAAATGAATTTGCTCTGTAAACTTTCACAATAATAATAATAATAATAAGCAAAAAAAAATTCTCACACAAATACCTAAAGAAATACATATCACCCTGTTTTTCATCTTTTTGTATATGTGTGGGTAGTGATAATGATAGTGGTGGTAGTGGAAAAGAGCAGAGTGAGAGAGTAGAGAGGTACCATGTAGTGGGTGCTCACTGTAGCATACTATGCACCAGATAGAAGCATGCATAGTAATATGCCTGGGTCTTACAATCATAGTGCTGAGTCAAATAAAACTGAAGGAAAGAAGAGATATATAACATGTACTATGCATGTAAATTTAAAGTAATCTGTACTTAGAGATTGCATAGAGAATAGCAATACATAAAATATAAATAGCAATTTATATTTTATAATAACTTATAAATAATAAACAAACAAACAAAAAACAAACTCACTGCCATTGAGTTGGATCTGACTCATAGCAACCCCTCCTTGGGTTTCCAAGGCAGTATCTCTACAGAAGTAGATTGCCCAACCTTCCTTCCAAGGAGTAGCTGGTGGGTTTAACCACCTGCTTTCTGGTTAGCAGTCAAATGCTTTAGGCACTATGCTACCAGAGCACCCTATAAATAAAAAGATAACCATTAAACATACAGATAAAATTGTTTATGGAGTGGATGGAAATGAAGAATGGAAATAAAAAGGAATAGACAAGTAAACCAAGAAAAGGCCCTTGCCCAGATTGAGGATGATAATGTGTCATGAATCTGAACCTGAGAATCACCCTCTATCACTTGTACACACCTGGTTAGGGCAGGAGGACCATAAGGAATGGTTGTTCTCTGATGGCAGATTAGGTATTCCCCAGGGGTTCCATGATTTGTGAACATGGGTGTACCACCAGATGTGGACAGTCTGAGCAATACAGAGACCCAGAATCTTAGGGGATGACTAAACAAGAAACATCTGAACTGCAATCTATTTGTGTAAGTATTGAGCTAGGGTTGGAAATCCTCAGAGAGAGGAGGAAGGAACAAACATGGAGCTGTGGTAAGGGTGTGCGCAGAGAGCGCATGCATGGTGCAGGATGACAAGAGAGGAAGAGTGGGCACAGTTCATGCTGTTCTGTAGGGAATGCTACTTGTGGGTAAAGCTTCAAGCATATTCTTCTGGCAAGAGTGGATCCTTAAAACGTTGCTTCAGGACTGTAGTGCATTGAATGGTGGCCCCAAAAGATATGTCCACTTCTAAATCTCCAGACCTCTGAGTATTACCTTATATGGCAAATGGGTCTTGAGAAGAGGAATTTATACCAGATTATCCAGGAGGCTCCTAAATACAATCACGTATACGCTTATAAGAGAAAAGGTAGAGATGGAGATTGGAGTGGTGAAGCCCCAGTAATGCTGGGTAAACCACCAGAACCTGGAAGAAGCAAGGAATGGATTCTATCTCATAGCCCTTGAAGGAAGTGTGGCTTTGCCCACAACTTGATTTTGGTTTACTGGCCTCTAGAACTATGAGAAAATAAATTTCTATAGTTTTTAGGCTCCCACTTTGTGATTATTTGTTACAGCAGCCACAGGAAACTAAGACAAGGACAAATACCATCTCCTCCACTCAACTCTTCTCCCTAACCCCACTCTTTCTTGGCATAGCACACTGGGAATTTCCTAGGTTTACTGAGTGACAAAGTACACTCCTTTGGAGGCTGTCTGGGGTGATGCTGGCTCCCAACTGAATTTTCTGGGTTCTAACACTCTTACTTGGTTACTGAAACTATCCTATGCTGTTGACATTGGGGTTCTGATCCTCTAGAATTTTAGAACTCTTCTTCCTCTCTTATCTAGAGAGTTTGTGGAATGACAGCCAGTCACACTGGATGAAGCATGACTTGGTAGAATATGGGATAAATGTTGACGGAGCAGATATTTATGTCCATTGGCCTAAGATTCAAATGATAAGATTGTCCACTAATCTTGACTTCAATTTATTTTCCATACCCTCACTGACCTAGGGACAGTCAAAATGGTCTTGGGACTAGGGTCACTTACAAAGTGATTGGTTCGGTCCCAATGATTCCTATTTTCAATAAATTAAGGCATTTCCTGATGGCATGGTGGGGCTCCTTCACACAATGGACCACTTTTGCATGTTGGAGATAGGCAGGTCTTGCTGACATCGTTTGTGGTGGAAGTGGATAGTGGAGCAGTGCTCCTTAGTGGTGTCTGCTCTGCTATGGGCTTGGTCAAGCCTTCCCTCCAGTTACAGTTAACCAGGCTGTTCATCTCAGATATTGAAGCCAGCTCATCAGACAGCACCTTGGCCATTTACCTTATGAACAATCAAATAGAAACCTCTTCTGAGGTCACCTTCTGAGTCTTCTTTCTCTATAATTGAAATTTCAGTGGTACTTCACATTTGCTCATAAAGTCCACACTTTTTCCTTAAATGAAAATGCCTTCATTCAGCAAAGGCAGGAGGATGGTTGCCATATTCAATGTCATTGAGGAGACTGGTGTGTTAGAATGACAGGAGCAAGGAAGAGAGGAACAGCTGATGAGGTTGGCAGGTAGGGAAGGGCCAGGGACCTCATATAGAGCCCAGTGGGCCATTGCAAGGATTTTTGCTTTACTATATCTTTGCATATAATATGCCCACACAAATAGTGTGCATAGGAAACTAATACACAATGGGGTTGCATGGTTTGCAAAAAAATGTTTAATATGTACATTATTTATGTGAAAATAAGTATTGGGAGTACCTTACAGGCTTTGGAACAGAGGAGTTGGAATCCTTATTCTGTTTTATTCACCTCTGTAATGCTATTTCCAAGGTCCCTGGGTGATGCAAACAATTTGTACTTGACTACTAACCTAAAGGATCTACTTCCATTAAGATTACAGTCAAGGAAAACCCTATGGAGCAGTTCTACGCTGTAACACCTGGGGTCATCATGAGTCAGAACTGGACAGCAACTTTCTTTTTTTTTTAATGCTATTACTTGCACATTCTCTGGAATGTGGTAAATGCTTAATAAATCTTGACCAGAACTGAAGTATATTATTAAAAATACACAAGGAAATGGAAAAGATAAAAGCATTAGTTGTACTCATTAAATTAAAATTAATATATTTTTATTTTTTAATTTGTTTTCTGAGAGTAACACTATGTATACTAATTATATCATCTCATACAGTGAACTTTTTACCAATTCTTGTAAAATATTGAAACTGGACAGCCATATAGATTTCTTTTTATTTTGTTTTTCCAAAGTTAATATGTGTCTACCCTCTAGTTAATGACTTACTCTTCCTTTCCTTCCCACCCCAGGTTCCAATGAATATTTCTTTTTTTGTTTGTTTGTTTGTTTTATTGTTTGAAACCCTTTTCTTGTCTTTTTATGGTTGTTGTTGTTGTTGTTATTTGCCGTCGTGTGGGCCCTGACTCATAGCGACGCCTCCTTGGGTTTCCGAGGCAGTATCACTACGGAAGTAGGATTGCCCAACCTTCCTTCCGAGGAGTGGCTGGTGGATTTGAACCGCCAGCCTTCTGGTTAGCAGTCAAGTGCCTTAGGCATTATGTTACCAGAGCTCCTCTTTTTATGGTAGTCTCCTCATAAGATATTTGTCTTTTTGCAATTGACTAACTTTACTCAGTGTAATGGCCTCTTCCTTCTCCGTGTTTATCCATGTTATGAGATGTTTCTTAGATTCCATTTTTCTTAATGTTGCATAATATTCCATTGTGTGTTTGTACCATAGTTTGTTGATCCACATTCCTCTGTTAATGGACATTTAGATTTTTTATTTTTTTTTTTAATATTTTTGCTATTGTGAATAGTGCTGTGATGAACATGAGTTTGCATATATCTGTTCATGTCATGGCCCTTATTTCTCTAGGATATATATCTAGTATTGGAACTGCTGGATCATATAGTATTTATATGGCCACTTTTCTAAGGAAGCACCATACTGTTTTCCACAGTGGTTTTACCATTTTAAAGTCCCTCTAAAAGTGTATGAGGGTTTCAGTCTCTCCACACCCTCACCAGCATTTACTATTTTATTTTTTTGCTTTTTGCTATTAGTGTTGGGGTGAGATGGTAACTCGTTGTTTCGATTGATACCTCTCTAATTGCTAATGATCAAGAGCATTTCTTCATGTGTTTGTTAGCTGTCTGAATGTCTTCTTTGGTGGAGTGTCTGTTCATGTGCTCTGTCCATTGTTTAATTGGATTATTTGTCTTTTTGTTGTTAGGTTGTTGAAGTTTTCTCTAAAACTTAGAGATTAACCCCTCGTCCATCCAGTATGTTGTTGCTGTTTTTCCCCCCATTTGCTGGGTTCCCTTTTTACCCTTTTGGCAAAATCTTTTGATGCACATAAGTTTAAAACTTTTATTCTGAAGTCTTAGTGTTTACATGGAAGCTCTGATGGTGTAGTGCTTAAGGCATTTGATTGATAACCAGAAGGCTGGCATTCAAATCCACCAGCTACTCCTCAGAAAGAAGACTGGGCAACCTACTTCCATAGAGATACCACCTTGGAAACCCAAGGAGTGGTTGCTGAGTCCAAATCGACTCAATGGCAGTGAGTTTGTTCACCTGTTTTTTAGTGTTTACATACTACCCAGAAATTAAAAGCACACATTCCTATAGTTCATCCCCCAAGGGGCATTCAGTGGAAGCCAGCCCTTTTTAAAATATTGATTACTTTTCCTATAAGTCAAGAATCTCTGTGTACCCTGAACCTCTCTGCCTGGCCAGAACTGATTGGTTTTCAATAGTTTAGCTCACAATCCTGAGGTTGTGGAAAAATCAAGCATATTCAGATGTGAATTGTATTGGTGATCCAGGGACCATTATTATTATAATCCCTAGGAAATCATGGAGCCAAAACACCTTTGTCATTTAGCTAAAAAAAAAAAAAAAAAAAAAGCTTTTATCCTCTATCCCCAGCTAACTTGCTATCATGGAGGGCTTGTCTTTGATCTGCTGACTTTATTTTCAGTTTATTTGGGGTATGTTTTTGTTCATTCCCTCATCAAGGCTGGAAGCTCACTGGAAACAGAAAAACTACAGGAAGGAAAGCAGATGAAGTTCTGGTTGTGAATTTCTATAGTTTCTTATGACAATTTCAAAACTACCCTCATCAAAGGGCCTTAAGTCCTTTGGGTAGTAACCTAGTGTTTTGGTTATCTAGTGCTGCTCTGACAGAAATATACCACAAATGGGATGGCTTAAACAACAGGAATTTATTCTCTTACAGTTTGGAGGCTTTAAGTCCAAGTTCAAAGTGCCAGACTCTAGGTCTGGGTGAAAGCCCCTCAACCTTGGGCTTCAGCTCTGCCTTCTGCTCCTGGCTCACTGGAGCTGGAGGCTTTTCTTAACTTAGACAGCTACTGGCTGCTGATACTGACAAGCCCAAAGTTGACAAATAAAAAGGCACAGTCCGGCTGTTACCAAACCACATGGCAAGCCATTAATTCAAGTTCATTGAAAGTTCCAGTGTTGCCAGAGCATGGCAGGCTGCTGAACAATGAAATGGCTTCATGCAGGGTTCAAGCATGCCATAAGCTAGAGACCATTCCCAATGTTGTTTCTTATATATGGGAAGCAGACCACATACCCAAAGCAGCTACTCAGCTGCTCCAATAGATTCCACCATGGAGTTTATTACCAATCTCACCATGGGGAATAACTACATCCAGCTGCCCAGCCACTCAACCAGGCCCAACCAAGTTGATACACTTAACCACCACACTTAGCCAAGAAGGGCAGCCTGTTTTGGGACTGAAGCTTTGGGTTTCAAGTCTGAAAATAAGGGTTCCAATTCCAGCTCTGTGGCCCATTATCAGCTGTGTGACCTTGGGCAAGTCAGTCAATTTCTCTCTCTGTGCAACTTTGCAAGATACGTAGTTCTCCATCTTGTGGGGGTAAAAAAACCAAAGCAACAACAACAACAACAACAAAACCACAGGGGGCTTGGAAGACACATGACTGACACATGGCAGAACTGTTCTTTGAAAACAGAATCAACTTGTCTCCAAATAACACACATACATGTACCCAGCTCATTCTTGTTAGTCAAGTTCACTTTGGCTCTGACTCATTCATGGCAACCATGTACAACAGAAAGGAACATTGCCTGCTTCTGCACCATCTTCATGTTATTATTGTGCTATAGTTCATCACTGTGGCCACCATATTTTGAATGCTTTCTAACCTATGGGGCTCATTTTCCAGCACCATGTCAGGCAATATGGTGATGCATAGGGTTCAAATTGGCTAATTTTTGGAAGAAGATTGCCAGGCCTTTCTTCCCAGTCAACTGGTGGAATCTGTCTACCATAGATGACCCTGCTGATATTTCAAATACCAGTGGCATAGTTTCCAGCATTATAGCAACACGCCACCACAGTACTACAAAATGACTGAAAGGGGTGGGCCTTCTTAACTTGGGATTATTTCTCTGTAAAATGTGTTTATTGGCTATCTTCCAAGGTCCTTCCAGCTCCAATAACTGATGATTCTAAGTGGTGTTGCATTCTGATAGCATGGGTGCTATCTAGCGCTGTGACTTGGTTATGTTCATATAAAATCCTGCTTCTTCATCCTACTAGGACATTCCATTTATAAAGGTTGATCTCCACCTCCCACCTGAAATCTCTACCTCACTTATCATTCCTGTCTGTTGTATCCCAGTCACTTTTCCTTTTGTCTCCCACAACCTGCTCATTTGCCTCTTCACTTCCCTCAAAAGTCCCTTTTTATGTTTTCTCATCCACCAAAGTATCCCTGTGCAAAATTCACCTTTTCCCAAACTTATCTCACTTCTACCCATAAGCCTTCTGTGGTTAAGGAAACCATTTGGATGACTTTGGAAAGACTTTTCTTTGTGACTTAGTTTCCATATGTCAAATGAGAGCACCACATTAGATGGTCTCCCTGCCCCCTTCCAGCACCGATGTTCTGTGATAATAAATAAATCTCAGATCTTTCCATTTTCCCCTGTATTCCCTCAGGGCTTTGTTTTCACATTAGGTTGATTTGCAGTTTCTATAACACTGCTTTGCTTTTGTTCTTGGATTTTTGCCATGTGTAAATTTAGGTAACTCTAACTAGTCTATGGGAGCTCTGGTAGCGTAGTGCCTAAGGCACTTGACTGCTAACCAGAAGACTGGTGGTTCAAATCCACCAGCCACTCCTCGGAAGGAAGATGGGGCAATCTACTTTTGTAGTGATACTGCCTCGGAAACCCAAGGAGGGGTCGCTATGAGTCGGTCCAACTCCATGGCACATAACAACAACAACAACAACAACTAGTCTATAAACTCCTAGAAAGAAAGGACTCCTTGACTTCCTCCTCTCTAGCCCCACTGCTCCTCTACTGCTACCCATACATAGGGCAAATCCAGAAACTCAGAGATTACTCAAACAACGCCATCATCTTAGACAGAGACAGATGACAAGTCCCATCCAGAGCCTTGTTTTTCTGGTGTTCCTACCATGTTCTGTCTGACTTATGAACAACTCCTACTTGCCCTGCAAAGTCATGTAAATTTGCCCTCACTTTGAAACAATTGAACCAATCCCTACTTGCAACAAATTCTTCATGACAGTCACCTCCACTTGCTGCATTTGCAGCTTTTAAATCACTGAAAGACCTTCAAAGAGTTTTCTTGCACTAATATAAGGCTAAATAAGAACCATATTCACCTGTTTTGACTTACCCACAAATTTGACTTAAATACACACTTAGGAACAGATCTCATTAATAACCTGGGAACTGCCTATATTTAAAAGAAATATCTTAGTTACCCATTAGTCTGAGAATTCGATTTTACCTGTTGAATTTTCTATGAATGGGTCTATTAACCCAAAATAGCTGAGTCAGTATGCCCTTAATTGGGAAAAGTTACCTAGCTTTAACTATCCTCTTATGACGTCATCTGGATTTCAGGAATTAAATATGAGTCCTCTTGGTTGTATAGAATGCATCAGAGTATTATTAGCAGCATTAAGGTTTTTTTTTTTAGTATTTCCCTACATGTTGCTGCTGTTTGTATTGATGTTTGTATTGTGTCAGTAGATAGCAAGGTTCATACAGTCAAATTCAGTCAATGTTTTATCGTACATTTGCTATGTGTTGGACACTGGGGGTACTGGGATTAGTAAAACTTGGCTCTTGACCTTAAAAAGTACTTGGCCTAACAGAGAAACAGGCACCAAATCAGTTACTACCATGCAGTGAGTTACCCTGTCAGAAGGATCTACAAAGTTCTCCGGAGCTAGGAATTTGTTATACATCTTCCAGAGGCATCATGGAAGATGTCACACAGGAGGTACACATAAGGATAAGCCTTAGTAAGATTTGGTAATGAAAGGGAAAAGGGTATTCCAGGCAGAAGCAACAGCCTGCACAAAGGTATGGGAGCAGGTGTACAGAATGACAGCATGGACTGGAGCAAAGGAGATTGAAAAGGTAGGCAGAGGCCAAGTTGTAAAAGGCCTTAAATGCCCTCCAGAGGAGTCTGTCGGCCACTGGCTTTCAAACTTTACTGGGCTGAAGGCTTACCCAGAGAGCTGATTGAATGCAGATTGCTGGGACCCACTGATTTGATTTAGTTGGTTTGAGGTGGGTTTTAGGAATCTGTATTTTAAGGTAGCTTCTCAGGTGATTCTGATGTAGACAGTCTGCTAATCACCTGTAGGCTGAGGAATTGCCAAAGGGTAACATCATATTTGGGTACTAGCGAAGTATGGGAGGTAAATTGAGGAAGAAAAACTTGAGGTGGGATGATCAGTTAGCATTTTATTATGATGGTTCTCTTGAGAAATGTCCAGTGTTTGAATGTGCAATGGTGGCAGAATTATAAAGAACCAAGAAGAGACATTTTTCAGAAGTAGAAACAACAGGATTTACTGAATGAGTGGAAGTTGGGGAGAGGGAAAGGAGGAATCACAGGTGCTCCCACTTGTTCTCATAAGGGTAATTAGGGGCTGGTGATGCCGTTAACAAAGGAGCCCTAGTGGTTCAGGGGTTAAAGTGCTCAGCTGCCAACCAAAGTCAGCAGTTCAAACTCACCATCTACCCCACAGGAGAAAGATATAGCTGTCTGCTTCTATAAAGATTTACAGTCTTGTAAACCCTGTGGGGCAGTTCTACTGTGCCCTATAAGGTCACTATGAATAGGAATTGACTTGACAGCAAAGGGTTTGGATGGGCTTGTGTGTCATTAATTACAGAAATTAAAATGTTTTTGAGGGAGAAGATAAATCATTTGGTTTGGGTTATATTGAGTTTTTTGTATCTGTGACTACTAAAAACAGATATTTAAATTCATGTCTCTAGGTTTGCATTAAACTAATGGAAGTTTGCATTTAAGGAGCTCTGGTAGCACAGTGCCTAAGGCATCTGACTGCTAACCAGAAGGTTGGTGGTTTAAAACCACCACTCTGTGGAAGTAAGCCTGGGCAACGTACTTTGGTAAAGATTTACTGCCTCAAAAACCCACTTGGTGTCGCTATGAGACAGAACTGATTAGATGGCAATGTTTTTTTTTTTTTTTTTTTTTTTTTGCGGGGGGAGGCTTGTGTTTGAAAATTATGAGCATGTATATATATATGAGAGTTGAAATCACAGGGCTCTGTGAGGTAAGTCTGGGATAGACTAGAGAAGGCCAAAGACAGTCCCTAAATGCACATCTACCTTTAAGAGAAAGTCAGAGAGGGAGGTGACTATAACCAAGACAGCAAAAAGCAGGAGGGGGAAGCCTCATGGAAATTTAAGTGGAGGGGAGAATTTTCTCAAGGAGTTTTTCACCATCATACCAAGACTGAGGCACAGTTTGCCCCTTAGAGGCAAAGAGGGACACTTTCAGTGAAGAGAGCTAGTCCACACACTGATGGGTGTTAGGGCATGTATAGAATTCTCAGCTTCCATACAGAGACCTGGGTTTGATTCCAAGCTAATGCACCTCAAACACAGTCAGTCATTTGTTAGTGAAGACTTACGTTTTGCTACAATTCTTAACAATTTTCAGCAGAGCTTCTAGACTAAGACAGACTAGGAAGACCTAGTTATCTATTTCCAAAAATTAGCCAGTGAAAACCCTATGGATCACAATGGTCCAATCTACAACTGATCTTGGGGATGGTGCAGGTCTGGGCAGTGTTTCATTCTGTTGTGCATGGGGTTGGCATGAGTCAGAGGTCAACTGAACAGCAGCTAACAACAACAACAAAAGGTGCATATGTGATAATGAATGTGTCAATATGTATATATGCATGTACACATGAATGTGCATGTATGTGTGCACCTGGGTGTACATGTGGCTTTGAAAACTGTGTTCATTTAGTTAATACATATATAGCAAGAAACTTCTAGATGCCTGGGATCTGGCAATCCTATACGCAAGGTGGGAAATGACAGCCAAAGTGTGGAGCACACCAAGGGGTCAAGAGTCAAAAAATGAGAGGAAGTGCAAGCCAGAAGTTGTGGAGCAGATGGAGACCTGGAGGAATTCCAGAGAGAGGTTGCTGATGCACATTGGCAAATGGGTGAAATTTAATGTGGCCAGGAGAAAAACAGTGCCAAATGCCAAAAAGGGATTTAAAAATTAAGAAGCTTCTGGGAGTTTGATATTTGGAAGGTCATTGGTGACCTTTCACAGGGTAGTTTCAGTGGAGCCCGACTACAGAGTATAGGGAATGTACCGAGTGGTCTGAGCCAAGGGAAGGAGAGCAGTAGTGAGTCCCTTGAGTTGTAAGCAGGGATGAGATAAGGCTAGACAATTTAGTCCATTAAACTTATTGCCACATCCTGAGGACTTAAACCAAATTTGTTTCAGAAAACTCGCATTTCAAAATTTAGTCTTTTTCCTAAGAGGTTTTTAAAACTTAAAAGCACCATAGCATGCTTTCTGCAGTACTTGCGTAACTTCTGATCCTGTCAGTTGTTAATACTTGCCTTTCCAGGAAGGTTAAGCCTTTGGCATTAACCCAAGTGAATATTCTAACACAGAAAATAGAAATGCCCTTTATCACTGAAGTGCTTTTTACAAATGCCTCTTTCATGTTAACTCTGACTCAGTTGTGTGTGTTGTTTGTGGGTACATGTGCATAGATGTGTCTCTGTATTCGTTTAATCAACTAACAATTGTTATATTATGTTTCAGAGACCTGGATTTGATTCCAAGCTAATGCACCTCAAACACAGGTCTTTTGCAGGTCTTTCAGTGTTGAAGAGAGATCAGTGAACAAGAAAGACATGGCTGGGTAAGTTGTTACAGTGAATTGAGATATGTGTATCTGTGGCCAGATCCTTATGTTACCAATGGAGGGTAGCCTTATCAGGGAAATGTAGTAACTCAATGGGCTATTTATGGATTGAATTGTGTCTCTCAAAATATGTGCTGTAAATCCTAATCTCTGTGCTTGTGAATAAGGAGCCCTGGTGGTGCAATGTTTAAGCAATTGGCTCCTAACCCAGCAACTCCACAGGAGAAAGATGTGGAAGTTGGCTTCCATAAAGATTACAGTCTTGGAAACTATGCAGTTTTATTCCGTTCTATAGGATTTCAATGAGTCAGAATCAATTAGAAGGCAATGGGTTTTTATTACACTCAGAGATATCCCATTTGAGAATAGGCTTACCTTGTCATGTTAATAAGATTATGTCAGCATAGGGGGTGTCTTAAATCAATCGCTTTTGAGATATACAAATAGTAGATTAAACATAGAGAGAAGCAAGTACAGATAGGGGAAGACAGATGTCATGCCATGTGAAGATCATCAAGGAACCCTGGAACAAAAGCTGAAGAGAGATAAAGGCCTTCCTCCCACAAAGCTGACAGAAGGCTTTCCCTTAGAGCTGGTGCCCTGAATTTGAACTTCCAGCCTCGTAAAGGTGAGAAAGTAAATTTCTATCCTTTAAAGCCACCCACTGGTGATATTTCTGTCATAGCAGCAGTTAGAAACTAAGAAAGCTATAAGATTAAGAACATTTTAAGATTCCTTCTACTCCTATATAAAATTCATCCCATGCCGTGGTGTGAATCAACAATCTGGAGGAAAAAAAATAAAAAGTCCTCATATGTAGCATCTGCCAATTTCCACAGTGAAAATACTCCTATCATGTTGGATTTCAGACTACCTGTGTGATGTCATTGAACACTGAACTGGGAAGAGATGTGCAAAATCTGTTCTTGTGAGTCAGTATAAGCCATCTCCAGCATACCACTGAGTCTATGTGCAGGCAGAGGAATAATGATTACAATAATTGGTTTCATTGATGGAATCCTTTGTGGTTCACCAAGCACTTAAATATATATTCTTTATCTCTAGTACATCTGGAGTGTGATGTTGTTAGAAAGGATGTGATTTGAGGAGCATGGACAAACTTTTTGGCTAATAGAAGGCTTTGAATTACCGCCAGGCTCTCTTTGTTTTAACAATCATGAACAGAGGTCATACTTTGAAGGAACACGATACAATATATGTAAGTGTTGATAACCAAGGGTAAGAAGAGAAAGGTCTTGATTGTAGGGTCTAACTCATAGCCATTAAGTCAGACCTGACTCATAGCAACCCCTCCTTGAGTTTCCAAGGCAGTGTCTCTATGGAAGTATTTTGTGCAATTGTCCTTCCAAAGAGAGGCTGGTGGGTTTGAACCTCCAGCCTTCTGGTTAGTGGTCAAATGCCTTAAGCACTACACCACCAGAGCTCCCAATTGTACGGTACTACTAGAAAAATGAGTCCATGCAGAGAATTGGTAGCCAGTTAAGTAAAATATTTGAAAAAAATATCCAAGGATATTAAAAATACAATTTTCCTGCTTCATAATTTTGCTTAGGGCCTGGCCTCCTCATAGATCATAGATCTTGCCAAAAACTGTTCATGCTCCATTATCCACTTTAATGGAAGGAAAGTTGGATGACATATTTCAAAACAATGGGCAACCTTGAAAGTATATATGATTGGATTTGCAGAGTGTATGATGCCTGTTTCCTGGTATTTTTTATTGTCCTGTGAATGGGTTACCTATTTTCCCTTTGGAGTTTTAGAACCTACTGATTGCAAGGAATATTGAAGAGGATCAAGAGTAACCACATGAGTAATACCAATCTGAATTGTTTTGAATGAGTGAGTTTGGGATCAGTGTGGTTATGCCTTCTTATAAGTAATTTGATATAGTTTCATTTAAGAGTTGGATGGATGGGAAAACTCTTGTTCTAGATAATGATTTTTTTGTTGCTGTTGCTCTGAGTGAAATATGTTTGAACATATTTAATCACTTGGCCATAAGCTTTCAACCTCACTGTGTGTTTGTGTGGTGCACAACTTCAACTGCTGCCGACTACAAGAGAAATCGATATCTGGCCATTGGCGGTTGTGGACTGTTATCACTTGGTGACAGTTGATATATTGGTGGCTGGCAATGAAAAGAATGGTGAGTGTGCGTCCTATCAATTTTTAGAGCATATTTTATTTGTGCCAGGAACAGTGGCTCAGCATTCCATTTGTCATCCCTGTCCTTGAAAGTATGAGTTGATAAATGAAAATAACTTTTAACCTACCAAGCCACATCCTTTCCCATGCCCCACTGTTCAGTTTCAGAGTGGAAAGTGTGGAGAGAGAGAAAAGAAAACATCTCATGTCTAGAGGGAGTTATGGGGATCAGGACATGGAATGGGGTAGGAAATACAAGCCAAGGAGTGGTTTCAGTGAAAAGAGCTGCTATTCTGATGGCAGCAAATTCATACACTGAAATGTGTTTTTTTTTGTTGCCATTCATGAGAAAAAATAATTTTTGATCCTTAACTATGTGTCTGCAGCCCCACCAGTCCAATCAATTACCAAGTGTGGCTTTCTCTCTTCAGTGTATTTTACCTTTCCCTTCTTGTCAATGCTTTATTGCCTCCTCTGGTAGCACAGAGCCTGAGGCATTTGGCTGCTAGCCAGAAGGCTGGTGGTTCAAACCTACCAGTCACTCCTCGGAAGGAAGGTTGGGCAATCTACTTCCATAGTGATACCACCTCAGAAACCCAAGAAGGGGTCACTATGAGTAGGAGTCGACTTGATGGCAATGAGTTTAGTTTTTTGATTTTGGCTCCATTGCAAAATTTTATTACATATATAGGGATAAATATGCCACCTTCCTAATGATAATGATAATAGCAGTACCTGTTGTTGTTAGGTGACATTGAGTCACCTCTGACACCTAATGACCCTATGTACAATGGGACAAAACACTGCCCATTCCTGTGTCTTCCTCACAATCCTGCTACACCTGAGCCCATCATTGCAGCTAATGTGTCAATTCATCTCATTGAGAGTCTTCTTCTTCTTCACTGACCCTCTACTTTACCAAACATATCCTTCTGCAGGGAATAGTCTCTTATTAGAACATGATCAAATAGGTAAGGTGAAGCCTGGCCCTTCTTGCTTTCAAGAATTCTGGCTGCACTTCCAGGATAAATGTGTTCATTCTTCTGGCAGTCCATGGTATTTTCAATATTCTTTGACAACACCACAGTTCAAAGGCATCAACTCTTCTTTGTTCTTCCTTATGCATTGTCCAGCTTGCATGAGTACATGGAGTGATTGAAAATACATGGCCTGGGTCGGGCACACCTTAGTCTTCAAAGTGACATCTTTGCTTATGAACACTTTAAAGATGTCTTTTGCAGTAGATTTGCCCAGTGTGATATAATGTCTGATTTCCTGACTGCTGCTTCCATGGGTGTTGACTGTGGATCCCAGTAAAATGAAATCCCTAACAACGTCAAACTTTTCTCCATTTATCATGATGTTGCTTATTGATCCAGTTGTGAAGATTTTTATTGTCTTTATATTGACGTATAATCCATACTGATGACTATAATCTTTGATCTTCATCTGTTAGTGCTTCAAGGCATCTTCACTTTCAGCAAGCAAGGTTGTGTCATCTGCATATTGCAGCTTGTAAATGACTTTTCCTCCAATCCTGATGCCACATTTTTCTTTATATAGTCCAGCTTCTCAGATTATTGGCTCAGCATACAGATTGAATAAGTATGATGAAAGGATGCAACTCTGACACACAGCTTTCTTGATTTCAAACCATGCAGTATCCACTTGTTTTGTTCGAATGACAACCTCTTGGTCTATGTGCAGGGTTTTCATGAGAATGAGTAAGTATTTTGGAATTCCCATTTTTTGCAAGGTTATCCATAATTTGTTATGATCTACACAATTGAATGCTTTGCATAGCCTTTCCTAGTATCTAAAATATGGGTAGTGTTCACAGCCAGCTGAGGGCTTTTTTCATTTAATCCCTCTAATAGTCTTTTGACACAGGAAACTGAGGCTCAGAGTGCTGAAGTGATGTGCCCAGGCTTACAGAGCTAGCATGGCTTTGAACCTTACCTTTTGACTCCAAATTAAGAGCCTTATCCCTCACCCAGCCTTTTAGCTGATCCTGATGCCACAGTGGGTAAAGCCTTTAGGTGTTAACAAGAGATTGGTGGTTCAAACACACAGCTGCAAAAGGAAGATGAACAGTCTACTTCTGTAAAGACTTCCAGCCTGTGAAACCCTATGGAGGTCGCTGAGTTGCTATCAACTTATGACAGTGGGTTTGGGTGTGGGTATAAACAGGTTTTAGAACAGTGGTCCCATAAATTGTCACTTCCTGTAAGAATAATTTTCTCACATCCTAACCCCCTTTGCCTCTTTCCTCAGAATCCCCTGAACACTGAAATGTGAGCTAAACAACCATTAGATTCTATTTTCCTCCTGCACTGGACACCACACTTCTATAGCCTACGCTGAAGTCCTGTATTTGTTTCTTGAGAATTTATAAATCTTTAAAGTCATGCAACACTAGGTACTGATAATATTGAGAGGAAAATTGGCAGTAAGAAAAGTCCTGTAACACTGGCATAAAAATATTCTTCTTTCCTCCATTTCTCTAGTGAAAATCTGCTCATCCTTCAAGATTTATCTCGAATGCCATTTCTTTCATGGAAACTTTTTTGATTCTTCAATTAAACACGATTTATCTTTTGACTTTTTTTTTTTTTTAAATTTTTTTATTACTATGCTATTTTAGCCAGGGAAAGATGATATCTCAT
>NW_006921626.1:6280019-6281859 GCF_000298275.1 Orycteropus afer afer | reverse complement strand
TTTTGCTATTTCTCACATGTGCCCCACTAATCTATACAATTTCTGGAGTCAGAAATAGAAATGAATTTCACAAATAGGAGATGCTCAGTAAATATTTGTTGAAGTCAGTTGAAATTAATTAATTTAAAGGAATTCCAAGTATAATAGAAACACTCTAAGCCAATGTGCTTGCTACCTATATTCCTTTTATAATAATATTTTATTGTGTTTTCAGTGGAGGTTTACACAGCAGTTTACAAATTTCTACACAAACTCTTCAGTGACATTGCTTACATTCCTCACAATGGGTGAACATTTTCCTTATTTTCCTTTTAATAGTTCTACTTCCATTAATCTAGTTTCCCTGCCCTCTTACATTCCAATCCTTGTTTTAAAGTAATTGTTGACCACTTGGTGACATATAGATAATTTGGGGTTGATAAAGAAAGTAAGTAAAAGTATAAAATCTTCCACAAGCAAAACATATGCATATCATAAATTATTTAAATCCCACATTCAGTTGCCAGATGTTTTGATGTAGAGCTAAGAACTCCTCTTTAAATACAGGTTCACTGATTCAAGTTCCTGCTTTTCTTTCTTGCATGAATCATACCCGTAATGAATAATTTAAAATGTCCAATTTCAGTTTCTTTAATGTGGAGGGAAAATGTTCAGACACTTGCAATACCATGTGAGTGCAGTATCCTTCTATTACAATTTCCCCCAGTCTATAATATTTACTTCTATTAATTGAGCTGCAGTACTTTACAGCTATGCTGCCCAATACAGTAATCTCTTGCTGCATGTGGTTTTTGAGAATGAGAAATGTGGCTGTTCTGGAGTAAGATATGCCAGAAATGTGACATACACAATGGATTTCCAGGATTTGCTATAAAGAAAGAACATAAAATATTTCATTAGGGACTCTGGTGGTGAAGTGCCTAAGGCACTTGACTACTAACCAAAAGGTGGTGGTTCAAACCCACCAGCCACTCCTGGGAAGGAAGGTTGGGCAATCTACTTCTGTAGTGATACCACCTCAGAATCCCAGGGAGGGGTCGCTATGAGTTGGGTCCAACTCAACAGCACATAACAACAACAACAACAATTTTTTCTATGATTGACATGATAGTAGCCTAGGTAGACTGACTTTAAAGATATTATTAAAATTAATTTCACCTGATTATTTTTATTTTTTAATGTGCCTACTAGAAAAGTTAAAATCTCACATGTGGCTCACATTATTTCTATTGGACAGCATTGGTTAAAATGTCACCTTTATTGATTCTTTGCAAAGCATTCAATGCCATTTTTAGAGAAACAACTGCTTTTCACTTTTTACTCATATTTCTTAAATATACTTAATATTAAATGAAATTACATAATTGTAGTAGGTAGAACAGCTGTCATAATATGGTTTAGGAGCCAAAGCAACTGAATTTTGGTAAATTTCCAACTTATGGAAACAGAAGTCCATGAGTAATTTAGAGGAGTCCCCTCCTTGTGCCTTTAGGTACCACAACCTTAGTCACTATGTTGACAGAGCAGTAGATGAATGTGGTTTATTTGGTGAAATAGTTAAGTGGAGATTGGCCAAGGGAGCTCTTAGTGGATTCTGTGATCCTTATGTATAAAAGACAATAGCTTGGAAATGCTCCCTTTCTGACACATTGTCTTAAAAAGGCAATTATCACAATTCTATTTTTCATTCATGTCCCTGAGACCCTCCAAGTAGTAGACTTAAGAAATAAAATTCAGGAGTTCCAGCAAGATGACAGACTAGGCAGAAGGACTGCACAGACCCTCTTCAACAAAGAAAAGGGAAACCAATTAACACAGACACAGAAGATAATCTTGGACC
>NW_006921626.1:6271713-6275019 GCF_000298275.1 Orycteropus afer afer | reverse complement strand
GGCCTTGTAGGAATAGGCCTTGGGTTACTGCTGGTAATCCTGTCTTCCTCTTGTGAGATTAGAGGAGGTCAGAGCATGTGGCCTCCTTGCCATTTTTGCAGTGGTAAACTGTGGTCGATGACATGAGAGAAAGTATATGTGAACTGCTATATGGAAAGTGAATTTGCTCTGTAAATCTTCACCCAAATCACAATAAATAAATAAACAATAAATAAATAAAAGAAATGAAATTCAGAAGTATCCTTATTAAGTTGAGAGTAGATTCATTTCATTACGTAAAAATGAATGATCAAACCAAGCAAATAATGGCTGTTTCAATGAAAAATGAAATAAAGCTAAGATATTTGGGGTAAGAAATTGTCCTTATTCTATTATAAAGTTCATCCTTAAGAGATTTTGGTTTCCTTTCAAGTTGCAAGCACAGACAGAGAAAGGTCCTTGCTGTCATGGAGAGAAATTTGCTCAGGTTGTGGCCTGCAGTGTAAAGTGGTCCCTGACCTTACTTATATGAGTAAGGTTCTGCTGGAATCATGGTAAAGCTTTCACTTCCATATAAATAGGCAACTCTCCTCACTCACAGCCTTGTCTGTGTAGAAAAGGTAAATAATTTGCCAGTTATGTCTTATATACATATGAGAAAGGATTGCAGAATCTGCTTCTGCATCCAGTTGTCACTGGAACATGCAATATAAGCTGTCTTCTCTGTGCTGGGGATGGGTATGGATTCAGTGGAGAGAGTAGGTGAGTACAGGACACATATACAATAATTTATCCGTACCTTACTAACATGCGTCTGATGACATCTCAGTGTGGTTGAGGTTCTCTGCATAAATACGGTGCATGAAACAGTAGTCATGTTGTCTATGGAGCCTGGCATGTTAAAATAGATCTGAGCTCACCAGATATAACAGAAGAAGCAAGACAACTGTTATTTTTCAAAAACTTTCTCTGAATAGGATTTTCACTCTGAGTCTCCAAAGCAATAGGAATGGGTGGATATCTAGATAAACAGGGTGTCATTAAGCTCTAACCTTAATCTAAGCAAACACCAATGCTGGGTCAGCCCACTCATTTGGGTCCCTAAATTTACAGTGTTGTGAGCATGCACTTTGAGCTGATTTCAGAGAATGAACATTTGTTAAGGGATGATTTTTTTTCTTGAGCATTATGGATTTGTTTGCAAATTATGATGAGAAAAGTAATAATCAGAAAAGAAAAAGTGTATAAATGAAGCTATCTATTGCTTTACTCTGTTTTGTACTAAATAAATGAACTAAGTGTATTAAATCTTTATGGTATATTTATTTTAGAGCATTCTGCTCTAGGAAGATGTGTGACAAAAGGCTGCAGATGGGAATAGGCTGTTCTGCAGAAGACAAGTAGTGTCAGAAGCACCTTGTGGAGATCAGAAATGAAGTGATCTGCCTCGAGCTCTCCCTCAGCCTCCTCATTACTTAACTGTGTTTTCTCTGGAAGAGTGAAGAGGACCCAACACCCTTCTTATCACAAAGTAACTCCAATTCTGACCCTGTAGTTTGAGAATCTGAGTCCTTGTGGACTGTGACAAAATCTTGGTTTCACGGGTCTCACTTGAACATTTGTCCCAACTTTTCCATGGTGTGTGGGTGAAAAGCAAATCTTTAAGAGAAGCCCTCCAGGGAGTTCAGCTCTTGAGAAACCATAGTCCATGAGCCAACCTGTTTCTGCTTCCTTTTTTTTTTTTTTTTCCTGTAGAGACCCTTTTATTAATCCTTAAACAGGACAAAGACAAAACAATGATGATCATCCGGGATGAGGGAAACCAGCAACCTGTACACAATACAGAGCCAAATGTAGTCCAACAATTCACGGCCATGGAGCTAATTATATGTAATAGAAGATAAAGGATGTCATCATGAAATCATGACTGGTGGCAATTAATTCATCTTGCACCAATCTGCTTCTTGATTGTAATGAGAAGAAGTGACAGAGGATTCAGAGAAGAGTTGGTGAAACATCAAGGAGGAAATGATATTCAGTATTGAAACAATATATTTTCTTCAGTTTTAAGGGTGTGAGAAATTATCGTTGATTCCATTCTGCATCCCAAACCTAGGAACAAAACCCCAAATGAAATCCATGGCTATTGAGGCAATTCTGACTCATCACAACCCCATGTGTGACATAGTAGAACTGCTCCATAGGGTTTTCTTGGCAGTAATTTTTAAGGAAGAAGATCACTGCAGTGCCACTGAAAAACCAAAAACCAAACTTACTGCCATTGAGTCAATTTGACTCATAGAGACCCTTCCTTGGGTTTCTGAGGCAGTATCTCTAGAGAAATAGATTGCCAAATCTTTCTTCTGAGAAGTGGTTAGTGGGTTTGAACCACCAGCCTTCTGGTTAGAAGTCAAATGCCTTAGGCAACACACTACCAGAGCTCCTGCAGTGCCACTGGGTGTGTTCAAACTGCCAACCTTTCAGTTAGTAGCTGAGAGCAAGTTGTGCCACGCAAGGACCTTCAAATCTGAGAAAGGTGAGGCAAATATTTCTATATTACTATCCATATCTATGCTCTTATTTACGTGAAGTTTAAATATGTAATTATTACACTTTGGCTGAATGGAATACTAAGACTGTTGTTGTTATGTGCCGTCGAGACAGACCCGACTCGTAGCAACCCCTCCTTGGGTTTCCGAGGCAGCATCACTACGGAAGTAGATTGCCCCATCTTCCTTCCGAGGAGTGGCTGGTGGGTTTGAACCGCCAGCTTTCTGGTTAGCAGTCAAGTGCCTTAGGCACTAAGCTACCAGAGCTCCCATACTAAGACTAGTGGATAGTAAAGACATGTGTTACAAATGTTCAAATCAATAACGTACATGCAAGCATTTTGTAAATTATAGAATGATATAAAAATATGTTATTTAGTATTATACTCATTATGTTTTAGTGGCTATAAAATCTGCAACAGTGTTCCCGATACCATTGTCTCAATTTTATTCTCTAGACTGATTATCTAAGACCATACCTGATGTAGTTAAGAGTAAGGAGGATATAACTTTCTACATATTGTCCCAAAAGAAGTGATAACAATATTACTTCTCCTTTACTCATAAGCTGTTTGTTTCCTGTGCTCAAGTTAGAGCCATGACTGTCCAGTCAAAACTACAACATATTTGGAAAAAGAGGACCTCAAAAAAATTGCCCAACATGATTATTATTAATGATGGTAATTTTAAAAATTATTATTAAAACCATTTATTGTGTTCCAGGACTAGTTAAACACTTTATATACAACATTTTATTTCATCTAACTCCCACAACAAT
>NW_006921626.1:6269219-6271544 GCF_000298275.1 Orycteropus afer afer | reverse complement strand
AAAAAAAAAAAAAAAAAAAAGGACAATTTGCAACCTGCTTTCCTTTTGGCCTTGTAATGCTGAGTGAAAAGTGCTGAGCCCTTAGTTTGGAAGGAGTATTTGAAGTGCAATCCAGGAGAAAATCTCAATGTCAGGAGTTGTCTCAAGTTTGCCTTTAAACCATGCTGGCCCAGAGTGGCAGTGCTGGCATCAGATGTATTAATCACTCATTATGTGCCAGGCATTGCAGTCCCTTCCCTTGACAGAAAGTGCCACCTTTACAGTTGACAAAGCATACTTGCTTATAAATCCCCACACTGAATCCTTGATCCAACTCAATATCCATAGAAGGACAGGGAACAGACTCAAAAACATGAGATCCAGGCATAGAAAATGGAAAAGAAAGGACTAAAATGAGATCTTCTCCCTGTCTGGGAACTAAATTTACTCCTTCATGGCCCTCCATGAAGGGTGCATTCAGGGCACTTTTCCAGAACACTACTTGTCCCATTTTCATCTGCAATGCTCTTACCTTTTCTTCTCTGGAGCTTTCTGGTTGCTCTTTGAAATTATGTTCCTCAGCACATAAAGGGTTGGTTTGAACTGTCTTTACTTTGTATGCTGCTAATAAATGCAGATTTATTTTCTTAAAAGATACTATCCAATTGAAATGACTGAACTGTACTTTTCTATTTTGTTTTGCATCTCTCTATGAAATCTAACAGTGCTTAAAACTATGCAATTAATTGTATCCCTGAATATAATCTTTACTGAGTTTACCTTCTCTTTAGACTTAGTCCCTATGAGAAGAAGCAAGTAATTATGATTCCAAGGAGTCCTGAATGGTCTACATGGCTTTCTGTGTGATGCTTTTGTTTCCGTTATTTTCTTTTCCCAAAGTGTCTCTGAAAGGTGTAAATGATTAACACCATCCATTAACTCAGCTACTAACTGAAAGGTTGGAGGTTTGAGTCCATCTGGAGATGGTTCAGAAGAAAGGCTTAATGATTTACTTTCAAAAACTCAGCCATTGAAAATCCTACTCTGACACACGTGGGGTCACCATGAGTCTGGTTGACTCAATGACAACTGTTATTTCATGGTTCCTTCACGACATGCATTTTCTTCAAATGGTGTGGTACTCTGTTGACTTTTTCATATTCTTTCTAAAATATATGTTAAAATAAATCCTTATTTAAAAAAAATTAATTATGGAAAATGTCAAACATATATAGAACTTCAGACACTAGTAATAATGAAACAGTGTACCTGTCTCCTAGCTTCAATACCAAGCAGTACACAGGAAGTCTTCCTCATCTATACTCCCACCAAACCCACTACTCAATTGGATTATTTTGAAGTAAATCCTAAAGTTCATATAATTTTTTTTGTAAATATTTCTTATGTATTATTAGAAAATGAGAACACTTTTTTTAAAAAAAGTATAGCTACAATTTTATTACTGTGCCTAAATAAATCAATAGTAATTATTATAATTAAATATCCACTCAGTATACATATTTTATTGGTTGTCTTTAAAATTGTTTTACAGTTTGGTTATTTAAACTGTACCCAGAAACAAAGTTCCAACAATGTATTTAGTTGATAAATTTCTTTAAGTGTGTTTTGTTTTATAAATTTCCTCTCCATCTCATTTTTCCGTTGTTCATGTTGAAGAAACCGGTTGCTTATCCTATAGAGTTTCCACATGGATTCAATTCTGCAGAAATCTCTTCTAGTTTTGGCTGCTGTTCTCAGATGGGCCCACTATGCTTTCCAGTGGGTATCTGTTTGTGGTTTTGAAGTTCTCCTGTTTTCAGAGCTGCCTGAAGCCCAGTTGCATATGCTTCACTTCCTCATGCACAAGTGCTGATGCTCTGATGGTTTTGTAGCTATTGATGGTTTCTCTCTACCCGTATATAACTGAGAGTTTGTGGGGATAACTTTTACTCTAGTATTGTTAACAGTTTTCAGTGAATCATTGAGTTTGCTATTCTAGTTGCTCCATTTTTTAAATAGTACATGAAATTAAAAATTTTTAATAGCAAAACATAACAATTAAACCTATTTAGACTTGGGTACAATGCTGCTACATAGTGGAATGGCATTTTTGTTGTTGTTGTTTGTTTGCTACATTAGAATGC
Organism: Orycteropus afer afer; assembly: GCF_000298275.1. Taxonomy (NCBI): domain Eukaryota; kingdom Metazoa; phylum Chordata; class Mammalia; order Tubulidentata; family Orycteropodidae; genus Orycteropus; species Orycteropus afer. The sequence goes on along the minus strand of NW_006921626.1, from coordinate 6,269,421 downwards.
TTAAATAGTGCCTGCCAACATGCACCTGAATTAAGTTCATTAATACCATCCTGCTGTTGCTCTTTGTATGTTTTTTGATGGATGAACTCTAGAGGTTTGTGATAGTTGGAGCTGTATGTCAACTTGGCTGGACCCCAGTTGTGGGTGGTTGTTCCCATGATGGGATCAGATGACTGAGTTCTGAGTGGCCAGTCTGCCCAAG
>NW_006921626.1:6257956-6262783 GCF_000298275.1 Orycteropus afer afer | reverse complement strand
GGTTTTTTTTTTGTGTTTCTCTAGAGAACCCAATCTAACACAAGGTTAGACCAACAGTCAACAGCTCGAGTGTATATACATATATGTGTGCATGTGTATTTAAAAAAACCTGTCCAGGGTTGGTCCTAGATTTGTCTTTATTTTAAAGGGATGATCTGTTGTGCTCTAAGCTGGTAGGACTGTGGGTGGCTTCTTTAACTAGTTTAAGGAGGGTAGTACATTTGTGCAATTGTTTCCCTTAATCTATACATGTGTAAATTTCTGTGTTGGTGCAGTGTGGTGGATTACCTAATGGGCCCTTCTAGCCAAAGTCTGCACCAAATGACCAGGTAGGACTATGCAAATAAGGTGCTTGAGGCCCACCAAACTCACTGCCATTGAGTTGATTCTGACTCATAGTGACTCCCATTGGGTTTCGCAGGCAGTAAATTTTCACAGAAGTAGATTGACCTGCAGAGTTTGAACCGCCAACCTTCTGCACACCAAGGGGATTGACTAGCTTGCTAATAATACAAATAAAGTGCCTGACACCCTTGTGTTGTTAGGGCCATGCAAATAAGGTGTATAGAACCCTAACAAGGGGATTGATCAGTTTTGTCATCCCACTAGATATAAAACAAAGAAAAGAAATCCAAAGCAGAAAGGAAACTTCATAACCACCAAGAAAGAAGAGCTAGGAGTGGACTGCATCTGTTTTTCCCTGTCTCTGCACTGGGAATCTCCTAGACCCAGGAGACGGAGAGCTATAACACCAGAGATGGGAAGAGACAGTGAGAAGCAGCAGCAGACAAATGACAGCAGAGGTGGCAGAACTAAGAGACCAACACAGGATAGCACAGTGGGCTTCCTGGCTTTGGACTGAGAAATCTGAGTGACTTTAGGCAGCAAGTTTGCTAGTGGAATGGGGTGCCTCTGGGCAATTGGCAGAGCTAGGCTGTCTGACCTATGGAGTGAGAGAGCTGAGTGCCTTTGCGTAGGAGGCTTCTTGGAGGAGTGAGATGTCTCTAGGTACTTATTGGTAGAGCTAAAGAACTTGGTAACGCTTGCTCAGGCAAGTCAGAGGTGGAGGGGCCATGGGGCTAAGGTGCTGAGTATCAGAGAGAGGCATCTCTGCAGGCATGGTTGAGTAGCAGCTGTCCTGACTGAAGAACTGTATCCTAAGTTGTTTCTGGTCCTGAATTGTAACCTGTTACTTTCCTAATAAATCCCATAATCATGAGTATAGTCTGTGAGTTCTGTGTGTCCATTGCAATGAATTTTCAAAGTATCAAAAAAATATGCACAATCACAGGCATTCTGGGACAAAGGAGGCAGCAGCATTGTTTAAAAATTTCCTCAAAACCCCTCTTTAACATAGGGAAAGTAGAAAAACTTAAAGTCCATGTACAAAAATTTACAATAAAACAGATAGAGTATACTCCTGAATCTCCAAATGGAATTGAATTCCATCAAAAGGAGGGAGCAAGGAGGCAATGGAACATCCAGGAAATCTGAGAACATGAAAATGAAAAATAGCCAATAAGTTATCACTTGAAGGCACAAGAAAACAATTTGAGAACAGCAAATGAAATTTTCCATTCCAAAACAGGGAATTTATAGTGAAGTCTTAATGGTGTGGAGTAGTTTCAGGACAGGATATCATACAGTGTGTTTCTAGGTTGTCTTTTTACTCTTTTGATAGTCTTTTGATGAGCCTAAGTGTTTAATTTTTTATGAGGTCCCAGTTATCATTTATTCTTCTTCCATTGTTTCAATTCTACTTCTATGTCCTTCTATTGGGTTGTTTATTTCTGTTATTTTATTAAGCTTCTGAATTTCTACGTTTTTGAAGGATTTTATTTCTTTATTGAATTTGTCATTTTGTTGAATTATTTACCTGAATTCTTCTAGACTATTTTCCTTGATCTCTTTGAGGAGACTAAATGCCAGTCTTTTAAAGTCTTTGTCAGGCAAATTCATTATATGTTTCTCCTTAGAGACCTTTTCTTTTCTTTTGTTTTTTCCAAGTAATTTGTTGATTTTTATTTTAATGTAATATTGGTATTGTGGTTTTCTTTTTTTAATTAAAATTATGAAGTTATTTTTATTTTTAAGAGCTTGTTTTACATTCAACATAACATGTACGTTTAGTTTTATTCCCCATTTACCATGTCCAAACCTAACTCAGTGTCCTCCCCTCCTTACCCTGTAATATTCCCCTGTGTCCCTCATATTTATGCACTCCTGTTTGTCCTGAATTTCCTCAATTAGAATGTTGGTCCTTTGGTGTCCCATGGTCTATTGCTCTAAAGGATGTATTACCATAGAGTATGTGGGTGCGTCATCCTGGGTTCAGTGGTCTGCGTGTACATCTTGTTAACTATTGGGCTGAGAGCCCGACCCTGGGGATGTGTTTTATTTCAGGCGCAGAATGTATTACAGGGCCATAGTATTGGGGGTCTCACCAGATTGCATCTGACCAGTAATTCTGGTCATTATTGAGTTTTTGGATTTTGTTCCACATTTTCCCTCCTACTCTATCCAGGATCTCCAGATCTGATCCTTTCCTGAGTGGTTGGCATTGGTAGCTGGACACCATTTAGTTCTTCTGGTCTTGAAGGCCATCACGTCCTATGACTGATTGCTTCTAAATGCCCCCCCCTTTTTTTTTCTCTTGTTCTTCTTTGCTTTCGATGCTAGGAGACCATTAGCTGCATCTTAGATGGCCGCTTGAAAGCTTTTAAGACCCCAGTCGCTACTCACCAGTGTAAGATGCGGAGCAAAGCTTTTATGTAATTTTTTTTGTGCCAATTGAGTCTGGTGTCCTCCAGTACTATGGTCCCAAGACAGTAGATCTATTGGATCTCTCTCCCATAGTGTCTGGTTGTCTGGGAAGGATTGCTATGTGTCTGTCTTCTATTGTTTCTTTAAGGATTACAGGTATTTTGTATCACTGGTGTCTGTGCAAGATTAGCTTCAGCTGAATCTATCCTTGTTCTAGAGTATACTTCTGTTCACTGACCCCTGTCTGATCCTCTCAGGTGTTCATGTGTTTATCTGTAGCCTGGTGTTTGGTGTTAATGGTAATGTAGAATTGTGGACACATTGGTTGGTAATAGTATCTTTTGTCTTTCTCTTATGTGCACAATTCCGTGTCCTCCCATTTCTTAATGTTATCATGGCAGTCATCCTTCCTGTATGTCCCTCCCAAAACCCACGTCAGCTGTAGGCCCCAACTAGCCCCAAATTAATCCCTCCCCTTCCCTTCCCATCCTGATAATCTACTAAGTGAGTTCCTGTTCCCAAGCAAACCCTTCTCTGTCTTTTTATAGTAAAGGCCTCATACAGTACTTGTCTTTCTGTGATTGACTTATTTCACTCAGCATAATGTCCTCCTGGTTCATCCATGTTGTGAGATGATTCACGTATCCCTCATTGTTCTTTAATGTAGCATAGTATTCCATTGTGTGGATATACCATAATTTTGTTCTCCACTCCTCCATTGATGGGCATTTAGGTTGTTTCCATCTCTTTGCTATAGTGAATTGTGCTGCAATGAACATAGGTGTACATATGTCTGTTCGTGTGCTATCGCTCACTTCTTTAGGATATATTCCTAGCAATGGAATTACTGGGTCAAATGGTACTTCTATTTTCAGTTTTTTAAGGAAATGCCATACCATTTGCCACAATGGTTGTACCATTTTACAATCCCACCAGCAGTGCACAAGAATTCCAATCTCTCTGCAACCTTGACAGCATTTATCATATTCTGACCTGTTGAACTTTGCTATTATTTCTGGGGTGAGATGATATCTCATTGTTGTTTTGATTTGCATCTCTCTAATGATTAATGATCCTGAGCAATTTCTCATGTGTCTGTTGGCTGCCTGTATATCTTCATTGGTGAAGTGTCTGTTCGAGTCTTTTGCCCATTTGTGAATTGGGTTATTTGTCTTTTTAGTTTTGAAGTGTTGAAGTTTTCTATAGATTTTGTAAATAAGTCCTTTATCAGATATGTCATAGGCAAATATTGTCTCCTAATCTGTAGGTTCTCTTTTTACCCATTTAAAGAAGTCTTTTGGTGGACATAATAGTTTAATTTTTAAAATGTCCCACTCATCTAGATTCTCTTCTATCTTCTGCACATTCTGGGTTATGCTTGATAGTCTATTTATGCCATAAGTTAGGGTTCCCAGATTTGCCCCTATTTTATCTTTGATGAATTTTATAGTTTTGGGTTTTACATTGAAGTCTTTGATCCAGTTTGAGTTTGTTTTTGTGTATGGGGTGAGGTGTGGGTCTTGTTTCATTTTTCTGCAGTTTTGCCAGCACCATTTGTTACAGAGGCTGTCTCTTACCCATTTAATGGGTTTTGGACCTTAGTCAAAGATCAGTTGTTCATAGATGGTTGGGTCTATATCTGGACGTTGGATTCTATTCCCTTGGTCTATGTGTCTATCATTGTACCAATTTCATGCTGCTTTGGCTTCTGTGGCTGTATAGTAGTTCTTAAGATCTGGGAGTGTGAGACCTCCCACTTTGTTTCCCTTCTTGAGAAGTGCTTTGCTTATTTGAGGTCTCTTTCCTTTCCATATGAAATTAGTAATAAATTTTTCCATGTCCTTAAAAAAAGTTTTGTTGAAATCTGGATCAGGATTGCATTAAATATGTAGACTGCTTTAGGTAGTACTGACATTTTCACAATGTTTAGTCTACCTATCCACGAACAAGGTATGTTCTTCCATTTATGTAGTGCCTTTGTTGTCTCATAGCAGTGTTTTATAGTTTTCTTTGTATAGGTCTTCTGTGTCTCTGGTGAGATTTATTCCTAGATATTTTATATTT
>NW_006921626.1:6253445-6256751 GCF_000298275.1 Orycteropus afer afer | reverse complement strand
TGAACTTTGATACTAGTGCTGGAGCAAGATGGTATCTCATTGTTGTTTTGATTTGCATCTCTCTAATAGCTAATGATAGTGAGCATTTCTTCATATGTTTGTTGGCCTCTTGAATATCCTCCTTGGTGAAGTGTCTATTCATGTCTTCTGCCCATTTTTTAATTGGATTGTTTGTCTTTTTGGAATCCAACTGATTTTTTGTATGCTGACCTTGTATTCTGCCACTTTGCTGAACCTCTCTATTAGTTCCAGTAGTTTTTTATCAAGTCCCTTGGGTTTTCTATGTACAGATTCATATCATCCACAAATAGGGATAGTTTTAGTTCCTCTTTTCCAATTTGTATGCCTTTTATTTCTCTTTCTTGCCTTATTGCCCTGGCCAGGACTTCCAATACAATGTTAAATAGAAGTGGTATTACCTGTTTGGTTCCCGTTCTTAAGTGGAATGCCTTGAGTCTTTCTCCATTAATAATGATGTTGGCCGTTGGCTTTGCATATATACCCTTTATTATGTTGAGGAATTCCCCTTCTATCCCTATTTTGCTAAGAGTTCTGAACAGGAATGGATGTTGGATTTTATCAAATACCTTTTCTGCATCAATTGATATAATCATATGTTTCCTTTGTTTTGTTTTGTTTATGTGATGGATTATACTGATTGTTTTTCTGATGTTGAACCACCCTTGTATATGTGGTATGAATCCCTCTTGGTCTGGGTGTATTAATTTTTTAATATGTTGTTGGATTCTTTTGGCTAGGATTTTGTTAAAATTTTTGCATTTATGCCCCTAAGGGATATTGGTCTGTACTTTTCGTTTCTAGTGGTGTCTTTCCCTGGTCTTGGTATTAGTGTTATGCTTACTTCATAAAATGAGTTTGGGAGTATTCCATCTTTTTCTATGTTCTGGAAAAGCTTGAGTATCATCGGTGTCAACTCTTCTCTGAATATTTATCAGAATTCTCTAGTGAAGAAATCAGGGCCAGAACATTTCTTTGTGGGAAATTTTTTTTTATGACCTGTTCAATTTCATCTTTTGTTATTGGTCTGTTCAAGTTTTCTGTCTCTGAGTGGAATAGTTTAGGTAGGTCTTGTGATTCTAGAAACTTGTCCATCTCTTCTAGTTTCTCAAATCTATTGGAGTACAGTTTTTCATAATATTCTGTCAGTATCTTTTTTATTTCAGTTGGTTGTGATGTAATGACACCTTTTTCATTTATAATTCTTGTGATTTTAATCTTCTCTTTCTTTTCTTTTGTTATGTCTTCCAATGGTTTATTGATTTTATTAATCTTTTTGAAGAACCAGCTTTTTGTTTTGTTGATTTTGTCTCTATTTTTTTATTTCTGTTTTATTTATTTATGCTCTGTTCTTTATTATTTCCTTGCTTCTAGATGCTGTAGGATTCTTTTGTTGTTCTATCTCTAGTTGTTGGAGTTGATAATTAATGTTGATTTGGTTTCTTTCCTCTTTTTTGGTGTATGCATTTATTCCTATAAACTGTCCTCTGAATACTGCTTTTGCTGTGTCCCATAGGTTTTGGTATGATGTATCTTCATTCTCATTTGTTTCTAGGAATTTTTTTATTTCAGTTTTCATCTGTTCTGTTACCCAGTAGTTTTTGAGCAGTGAGTTGTTCAGATTTCATATGTTTGTTGCCTTTTCCTTGCTCTTCCTATTATTAATTTCAAATTTTATAGCATTGTAGTCCAAGAAGATGCTTTGTATTATTTCAAAGCTTTTGAATTTCTTGAGGCTTGTTTTATGTCCTAACATATAGTCTATTCTGGAGAAGGATCCATGTGCACTGGAAAAGAGTGTAAATTGTGCTTTGGTTGGGTGAAATGCCCTATATATGTCTATAACGTTGAGTTGGTTGATTGTATTGTTGAGTTCTTCTGTATCTTTGTTGAATGCTTTTCTAGTTGACCTGTCCCTCTTTGAAAGTGGTGTGTTAAAGTCTCCCACTACTATTATAGAGTTGTCTATTATCCCTTTTAATTCAGTTAATATTTGCTTCATGTATTTTGGAGCACTGTCATTGGGTGCATAAATATTTATTATTATAATGTCTTCTTTGTCAATTGACCCTTTCAGCATCATATAATGTCCTTCTTTGTCTCTTATGATGTTTTTCACCTTAAGGTCTATTTTATCAGAAATTAATATTGCTACTCCTGCTCTTTTTTGGTTACCATTGGCTTGGTATATTTTTTTCCTTCCCTGAACTCTTAATTTGTCTTTATCTTTGTGTCTAAGGTGGGTCTCTGGTAGGCAGCATATCAATGAGTCTTCTTTTCTTATCCAGTCTGCCACTCTCTTTCTCTTGATAGGTGCATTTAGTCCATTCACATTGAATGTAATTAGTGATAGGTATGAATTGATTGCTTTTATTCTATTGTGGTTTTGTTTGTCACGTTGTTTGTGTTTCTTTGGTCCATACACTTTTCTGTGCTGAGTTCAGTTTGTTGCCTAATTCTTTCTCCTTTTTCTTCTTTATTGTTGGTTTTGTGCTTATTTAACCCATATGTTTTCCTTCCTTCTGGATTTCCTTAGGGAGATTGTTACTTTCCTCTGTGGTTACCTTGGAGTATATTCTTGTCTCTACATTTTTAGAACAGTGCATACTGTGAAGACATTGTCCTGTTTTCCTCTCCATTTGGAAGTTTGCCCCTATAAGTTTTATTCCCTCTAATACTTTAGTTGCTGTTGTCATGTGCTAATTGACTTCCTTGGATTTTAGTGTACAATGTTTTATCATCTTATTTTGAGTTCCTATTTCTGATTTGGTTTTAGTGTTGGTGTCACATATCCTGATTTTGTTGATCTCTGTTGTAGGTTCTCTATTGGAAGGACTTCCTTAAGCATTTCTTATAGGTCTGGTTTTCACAAAGTCCCTGAATTTCTGTTTGTCTGAGAATGCCTTGATTTTGCCTTTGTATTTTGATGGATAATTTGGCTGGATATAGGATTCTTGGTTGGAAGTTCCTTTCCTTCAGTGTTTTCTATATGCCATCCTATTGCCTTCTTACTTAAATGGTTTCTGCTGAGTAATCAGAGCTCAGACTAACTGTTTGATTATTATAAGCAATATTTATTTTGTCCCAGGCTGCTCTCAAAATTTTTTTCTTTGTCTTTAGTTTTGGAGAGTTTGATTATAATATGCCTTGGTGTTTTTCTCTTGGGATCTATCTTGTGTGGGGTTCTATGAACATCTTGGACAAATATCTTTTCTTCTTTCATGATATGGGGGAAGTTTTTTGCTAGCAGGTCTTCCACGATTTTCTCTGTTTTTTTTTTTTTTTTTT
>NW_006921626.1:6228327-6253345 GCF_000298275.1 Orycteropus afer afer | reverse complement strand
TTAGGTTCTCTTCATTTCTCTTAAATCTTTGTTCTGATTTTTCTTCATAAAGGCTGGTGTCCAGGGACTTCTCTTCTAGTTGGGATATGCATTCTTTAGTAAGTTCTAACCTACTCTTTTGTGCTTCTCCTGTGTTGTGTAGTTCTGTAATTTTGTTATTCAACTTCTGGATTTCTAATTGGTGTTTTTGTATGAGTTCTGAGTGCATTAATCTCATTATTTTGTTCTTGAATAATTTTCCTCAGTTCTTCCAGGGAACTATCTGTGTTATCCTTGTTTCTGTTTGGGGTTTCCTTAGGCTCTTGTAAAGCTCTATAAATATATCTTCTAAATTTCTTCTCAAATAATTCTATTGCCTCCTCTTCCTCCATGTATAAAGAGATCTTTGTTTGTGGTTTTGCTTCTAATGCTTTGTCCTGTTTTTTGTTTGTTTTGGTTTGAGGTTGCCTGTTGCTTCCTAGACATTTTGAGGTTGTCTTTAACTATTGGTTATGTATTGATTTGTTTTGTCTTAGTTTTATGGGTTAATGTTTTGAAAAGGTGAAGCTGGTGTATTTCATATATTTACTTTTTAAATTATTAATTTCGGTATGCTGGGTTACTCTTCAGTTTTCTTTGTGATGGTGGAATCACTGTGTGGAATATGGATATGGGTTTCTGTTTGTCGTAAAGAGGGTTTAGAGTTTGAACTGGAAAGTTTTATGGTGGCTGAATGTGGTTTCTTCCATTGAATGAGTGAAGTTATTGGCAGAGAAGGTGGGAGTGGAAGAAGGAAAGTTCACTGTTGCTGGGGCAGTTTCTAGGGCTTTGAGCAGGCTGCTACTGATGACGTTGTACCATTATTCACAGGCCTGCGGCTCAATTTCAGCAAAGACTCCAGTTGTTAAGGGGTCACTACTTTCCACCAGGCTCAGAAACATGCAAAAGCCCTGCTCCTGAGGTCCCTTGGTGCCAAAAAGCTGACCCATGTCAACTTCCCACCTCCACGATCCTCTGCAGGAGTTTCTCTCTCTGGCCCCACCCACCCATGTCACTGGCCCAACATGTCCAGACCATGATCTGCTAGGGAGTTCCTCTGTGAGTCTACCCACCCATGGCGCAAAAGATCCACTCAGTTTCAGTAGCATTGGAGTCGGGAGAGTGCCTGCTAGTAATCTGTGGTCCATATATTACTGATAAAGTCAAGCGCAGACCTCTCAGTGCCACTAAGCTGACCCAAGCCTATTCAGTGATGTGCTGTGGGGGTAGGGACCACCCTCCTGAAGCATCAATGGACTCTCTGCTCGGGCTTCAGCTGCACTTGACATGCCCATTTGCATCTAGCCAACCTAAGTTACCAATAAAATCAGGTGCTGAAGTTAGATCCTTGGGGGTGATCACTGGTATGCTAGTTTGGTCGCTGGTATGCTGATGTGGTATGTCTTCTGCCTTAACCCAGGGAGGTCTTGGATGGCCACTCTCACCTGCCAGTCATCCCCTCAGGGAAGTCTCTGATGGCTTTTCTCAGCTGCCTGTCCACACTCTGCAGGATAGATCTTTTTTTTTTTTTTTCCCCCTGTACCTTTCTTCTCTCTAATTCTGCTCTTCTGAGTTTGGTGCACTCTGATTCAGTGTGCTGTTCAGAGCACCAAAATCCCTAATTCAAACTGCTGTACCTAGTTGTTCAAGCACTAAGATGTTAGAGGGAAATAGCATGTTGATTACTGACAAGACTCCATTTTGAATCCCATAGAGGCCTTTTCTGTTTCTTTATTTTGTTCATTTGCTTGAGCTATCTTTTCCTAACATTTATAACTGATTGCTGTATTAGAGACATTAAGCATATAATATATATATAACTAGTGCCGTCAAGTAGGCTCTGACTCATAGCGACCCTATCTACAACAGGATAACAGAATGAAACACTACCTGGTCCTGCACAATCCTCATAATCCTATACTTGAGGTCATCATTGCTGTCACTGTGTCAGAGGCTTCTGCTTTTTCTCTAATCCTCCACTTTACCAAATATGATATCCTTTTGCAGAGAATGGTCCTTTCTGACAACATGACCAAAGTAGGTCAGATGAAGTTTGGCTATTTTTACTTTCAAGGAGCTGTCTGGCTGCACTTCTTCCAGGACAGATTATTTCATTCTTCTTGAAGTCCATGATATTTTCAGTTTTCTTTGCCAACATCACAATTCAAAAGCATCAACTCTCTTTTGGTCTTCATTTTGGTGTAGTGGATAAGGCATTTGGCTGCTAACCAGAAGGTCAGTTGTTAAAACTCACCAGCTGATCTGCAGAAGGAAGATGGACTGATCTACTTCCATAAAGATATACAGCCTCAGAAACTCAATGGGGGCCACTATGAGTCAAAATTGACTGGATGACAATAAGTTTGTAGTTTATTCACTGACCAGCTTTCACATGCATATGAGGCAATTGAAAATACCATGGCTTGGATAAGTTACACCTTAGTCTTCAGAGTGACATCTTTGCTCTTCAACACTTTAAAGAAGTTTTTGCAGCAGATTTTTCCAATGCCACAAGAGATCAATTTCTTGACTATTGCTTCCACAGGTATTGACTGTGCATCCAAGTAAAATGAAATCTTTGAAAATTTCAATCCTTTCTCCATTCATCATGATGCTGCTTTTTGGTCCAGTTGTGATGATTTTTGTTTTCTTTATGTTGAGATGTAATCCATACTGCAGACTCTCATCTTTAATCTTCCCACTGGAGCAAGCTAAAGATTTATTCTGAGTCACACAGCTGCTGGTTACTGAGGCTGACAAACCCAAGATTTACAGGTAAAATGGCACAATCCCAAGATCTGTAGGTTACACAGCAGGCCACTGGTTATCCAAATGTGCCAAAAAACTAGAGATCTTTCTAAAAGCTTCTCCTTACATACCCAAAGCAAGCCACACCCTTAAGCAACTACTTAGCTCCTCATAGCAGATTCCAACATGGATGTGATTACAATCTCATCACGGGCAATAACTACTTCCAGCTTCCCAGCCACTCAAAACCACAGCCCAGCCAAGTTGACACACAAGCTTAACTACCACTGTGTTATTGGCCCTGCCAGTTGGCTGAGTGTGGTATTCTCTCACTCGTGTGTATAGGGAGTTGCACATACATGGGGTACTATGTCATTAGATCTGTATGTCTTCCTTTAGAGGATTGTGTGGAGGTCTGAAAGCAGGTTTCTTCCCTGATGTGAGGTGCCAGCTATTGGGTGGTCAGGATTCTTCCACAGCTTTGGAGGGATAGCATTGGCATTGCAGTTAGTAAGCCTCTGGAGACCAGGATAGTTCATCTTATAATCACGGGGAGGCAGTGCTACCTAGATGGGCAAATCAAACCCTCTGCACAGGCATGTTTTACATGGACTGGTAAGGTGTGGGAATGTGGGAAGCATATCTCCATGTTTTAGGAGGGGCAGGTGGGTGGACCCAAGGCCTGGGTGTAAAGACATCTATGGTTTGCATGTCCAGGAGGGGTAAGTGGACAGATAATGCGGCCAGCTCTAAGAGGTAGGGAAGGGGAAGGTAGCATGGGGCCAGTTCTAGGGGGAGTCCTAGTTACTACTCTGTGGGTTTACTATTCAATGGGCAACTCCCATCCACATGGGAAGGATAGTGTCATTGACAAGCAGTCCTGGCACTAGTTCCTGGCTCCCTCACTTCTCTGCACTACCCAAGGACATTGGTGCCCTTCCCTGCCTCCTGTACTTTTCCTTTGCTCCCTGAAAAATATGCACTCTCTATCTTATCTATGCCCTGTCCTGAGGCTCAGACAATTCAGTCCATTTCACTTTCTTTCAGTAAGACTTCCCTGTGTTTCCCTAATTTCAAATCTGTGCTGCTCCCCTGTGTCACCCTGGCAGGTATGTTAGGTCTAGCAGCCTCCTGCCAACCTTATTTCTTTCTAGATTTTTTACACAGCATCTGTATCTGGCAATGTTTTCCAAGAATTTCCCTTCCTGGGTTCCTCACCTGGGGATAATGCTTACCGTTGCCCCAAAATGGCCACATTCTTCTTGGCCAGCTGGCAAAGCAAGAACAATCTGTGAATCTCCACATTCCTGCTGGTCTCGTTCTATCTCTTCTTCCAGTTGGTCCTTCATCCAAATCTTCACCCCTCTCTTTGGTGTTCAGGGACTGAAGTGATTATCTGCATCTGTTTTATTTAGTTGCTCATCTTTGTTATAAGGGGACATGGTGTGTCTATCTAAGCTGCCAACTTAACCCCCAAAGTTGTCATTTTTGAAGAAGGATAGAAAATATATTTATTATTTTTAAAATAATAAGGGAAATAAGCAAGAATTTTTTCATGTCTTTATCATTTAAAATATAATACTGAGCAGCCAAATAGTAAATGAGAACTGTGGTGCAGTGAATTACTTAGTATGGACCTTGTAGCCATATTTTCCCACAAAATGACTGGATGGGACTATGCAAGTGATGTGCTTGTGGCCCACCAAGAAGACTGGATAGCTTGATGATAATGTAAATAAGGTACATGACATACTTGTGTCTGTGAGGCTATGCAAATAAGGTGTATGGAATTCTAATGAGAACATTGGTCAGTTTTACCATCCTACTAGGTTTAGTATCAGAAATAGAGATCTGACTACCACCAAGAAGAAGAAATGGGATTGGAGAATGTCCTTTGGACCCAGGGTCCATAGGCTGAGAACTTCCTAGATCCAAGAGACATAGAACTGTAATGCTTGAGACAGTGAAAGATGGTGAGAAGCAGTGGCAGAGACAGTGGAACCAGGGTACTAGCAGGAGAGGGTGTGGTGGGATTCCCTATCCACAGAGCAAAAGAGCTCAGTGCTTCCAGTAGGATACTTGCTGACAAAGTAGGGTGCATTCAGATACTTGGCAGAGGTACGATTGCCTGACCCATGGAGTGAAAGAGCTAAGTACATTTGGGCTGAGGCTTACTGGCACTTGGTGGAGCTAAAGAGCTTTGTAACACTTGTGGAGCAGGGTAGATTCTGGACCAGCCCAAGAGGCCCAGGAAGCCTGAATAGTCAAAGGCCAGAGGGGCCAAAGGCTAGAGACACACTTGTCTGTGAGGATGCCTGAGAAGAGGCTGTGCTGATTGAAGAGCTATCGCTTGTGTCATTTGTGATCCTGAATTGTAATCTATTACTTCTCTGATAAAGCCCATAATCATGAATCATCAAATCTAATAGAGAAGTAGAGACTACTGTGGAAGGGAGAGCTGATGTCAGAATTGGTGAAAAGTTTGGGAAAAGGAGGTATATCTGACCTCTGCTTCTTAGGAATCAGCCTTGAGTTGTTGATGATGATTCTTTGTTCTACTACTGAAGTTAGAGAAACTCAGATGTCCCACCAAACCATTTTTTCAGTTGACAGCAGAAGTGGGATTTGTTACAATGATTCTGTTATTGTTGTTATGTGCCGTCGAGTCAGCCCTGACTCATAGCGACCCCTCCTTGGGTTTCCGAGGCAGTATCACTACGGAAGTAGGATTGCCCAACCTTCCTTCCGAGGAGTAGCTGGTGGGTTTGAACCGCCAGCCTTCTGGTTAGCAGTCAAGTGTCTTAGCCACTATGCTACCAGAGCTCCTACAATGATTCTAGATGTATAGAAATGTGGGACTTTGTAAGGCAAAGAATAAAGTGGTGTGGGAAATGAAATTTTTGATTCTTAGATGATTACTCTGGTAGTAGTTACTTGTAATGGCTGAAAGGAAAATAAGAGATGCTATGTTGCAGCTCAGGGGAGAAAAATCTCATCTGGAGTGGCTTGGGGTAAAAGCCAGTCAGGTTAAACAGGATGTTTGATAGGGACTATGGTCTACTGGTTCCACCTAGCCAGAGGTCCAAGGCCAAATGCATTTGAATGGGAAGATGCTCAAGGTGTGGGGAAGATGAAGCTGAAATGTTTTTAAAAGTGTTATGTGTTTATTTCAATGTCTATGGATATTGGATACTTCTCTTACTTAATATTGTTAAACACACTTACATACATGAGGAAAAGAATATTGGGCATTATAGATTATAGTGAGCCTGCAAATTCACCTTCAGCCTATATTTGATAGGATATGGTAAAAGAGGAACTAACATTTGCCTAGAGAAATAAAGGCTGTTGGTCTGAATGCAGTAGTCCAGTGAATTAATTATTGGAGGTTTAGGCTGAAAACCTGAGCCCTACCAATGAGATTTGCATTTGAAAAGACATGTAGACCCACTCAAAACTGATGAGAGAAGTTTGCCTTTGTAGGAAGGAAATACAGAAAAATATGACTATTTCACTATTGAATTTCAAGCATGTAGTTTGCCTTTGGATGGATTGAGGCAGGAAAAGTCAGTCACTATCATAAGAAAAACCTTCTAGCACTGGAAGTTAATCCAAAAAAAAAAAAAAACGGACTGCCATCAAGTTGGATCTGACTCATAGTGATGCCTCCTCAGTTTCTGAGGCAGTATCACTACAGAAGTAGATCACCCAACCTTCCTTCTGAGAAGTGGCTGGTGGGTTTGAACTGCCAGCCTTCTGGTTAGCAGTCAAATGCCTTAGGCATTATGCCACCAGAGCTTTCCTGGTATGCCTGATTGTAGTAATTACTTGGGTGTCTACTCAATGAGTGGAAATAGAATAGTACAGCAATGAAGAGATGAGCTGAGCTTGGACCTGTTCCATTGGCACCCACTGACCTAGCCCATGGGGTCTAGGGATGAGAGATAGAAAGAGAAGAGTTTAGCTGGCCTGAAGTGCAGGGAGAAGTGTGAACTCCTGAGCCTATGGCTGGTACTCACTGAACTAACCCATAGGAGCTACGGATGAGCTTACCAGAATCTAAGAGAAAGAAGAGAGGCAGGGAAAGAAGATGGCATCATTCCTATAACCCACACATTTGATCCCTCTTCCAACTTAGCATCTGAGTAAGTAGGTGCAGAAAATACAAATAATGAGACTGGAATTATGAGCAATTAAGGAGAAAATAAAGTATTGGATTCAGTGAAGGTGGAGAAAAAGGGCAGATTAAACAACTGGGAAAAATAAATGAACTTGCCTACCTAGTGGAGATGGAAATGGAGAGGATTCACTAGAAATACAAAAGAGGTCAGCAGAGGGAAAGAGGAGAGGGAAAAAAAATTACAGAAACCACAGACACTGAGACTCAGAATAGCCACACCAAGAGTTTTACATGTTGACCTGTGTCTCTGAGTGAGTACAATAATCTTAGTGGGAAACTGTTTTGGTTACCTAGTGCAACTCTGACAAGAATATACCACAAATGGGATGGCCTTAACAAACAGGAGTTTATTCTTAAAATTTGGAGGTTTAAAGTCCAAGTGAAAAGTACCAGGCTCGAGGGACTATGTGAAAGCCCTTTGACCTTGGTCTTCAGCTTTGCCTCTTGCTCCTGGCCCACTGAAGCTACAGGCATCTCTTCACTCAGACAGCTACTGGCTGCTGAGGCTGACAAACCCAAGATCAACAAATAAAATGGCACAGTCCCAATGTTACCAAACCACATGGCAGGCCATTAATTCAAGTCCATTAAAAGTCCCAAGATTGGCAGAGCATGGCAGGCTGATGAACAATGACTTGGCTACATGGACGGTTCAAGCATGTCATAAACTGGAGACTACTTCCAAAGCTGCTGCTTATGTATGGGAAACAGACCACATACCCAAAGCTCCAATACTCAGATACTCCAATAAATTCCACCATGGAGTTAATTACCAATCTCACCAGGGGGAATAACTACATCCAGCAGCCCAGCCACTCAACCAGGCCCAGCCAAGTTGACACACAGACTTAACCACCACAGAAATGGACCAAGACCCTCCTTGGCTTGGGCTGCCATGGAATCCAGAAAGGAGTGGGGGAAAGGGAGAAATTCCCTCTATGTAGGCGGAGCCCTAGAGCAAGTGCATGGCAGTGAGCTTGGGTTAATCTCTTCCATGACCCTTTTTACCAGAGAGTGGACCTGGGTATTGGGTTTTTGCAGCTTCTTGATTCAAGCAGAAAGTGGTGGCCCTGTATCCACTGGAGTCTCTGTTGGTATTGACTACAAATCTTTGAATGACAGTAGGATGTCTCATTATGAGACATCTCAGAAGGAAACAGACTGCCCTGCCTCTCCTTGCATCACCAACTGAATTATCTTGCCCCAAACATGGAAAATTCCTTCTACCTTTCTATCCTGGGGCTTGCTTCTGACAGTTTTTTTTTTCTCGTTTTCTTTTTCTTTCTTCCTTTTATCCCCTGCCTCATCCAATAGAAGAATCACATTACACCTCCACCAGGGAACCAGAGCTATTACACTGAACACCTCACCCAATAGACAGGTAATACTAATAGGTGCTGTGCCACACAATCAATGACAGATGATGGACAACACCTGCTTGTCTCAACTCCAAATCCTCCTCACAATGAACAGAAAACTGCAACCACATCCCCCCTCCCAGTGATTCCACCAACACAAAGAGAGATGGAGAGTGACCCTATACAGCTGAGTTCATAACCAAAGAAATACACCTGCTCCACACTTTCAGATGTAGTAAATCATAAAATCAGGGTGAAACAAAACAATACATAACTAACAATTAAAACCAACACCTTCAAAATGTCTAGGAAACAACAGACAACCTCAAATCAAACAGAAAAAAACAGGACAAGACAATAAGAATAAAAGCCCAGGCTAAAGAATTATCTATCATGAAAGAAGAACAAGCAATACAACTACGTGAGAAAGAATTCAGAAAGTATATACATAGGACCCTCCAAGAGCTCAAGGAAACTATAAACAGAAATGACAAGACAGACAGTACCTGGAAGAATTCAGGAAAATCATTCAAGAACAAAATAACAAGATAAAGAAACAATTAGAACTTATACCAAAATAGCAATTAGAAATCCTGAAGATGAACACAAAAATCACAGATATAGATGACACGATGGAAGGACAAAAGAGTAGACTACAACTGGCTGCAGAACACATTTTCCAAATAGAAGACAAATCCCTTGATGCCAGCCTATATGAAGAAAAATCAGAACAGATTTAAGAGAAATTAAGAGAACCTAAGAGTTAAATGGGATGGCATGAAAAGAAACAACATACACCTGATTGGAATACCAGAACAAGAGGAGGCACAAACAACCCCTGAGAAAATTGTCAAAGACTGGCTAACAGAAAAATTTCCCCGTATTATGAAGGAAGAAAATATATCTATCCAAGAAGATCAACAAACCCCATACAGGATAGATCCCAAGAGAAAATCATCAAGTCATATCACAGTCAAACTCTCCAAAACCAAAGACAAAGAAAGAATCTGAGAGCAGCTGAGGAAAGATGAAATGTAACCTACAATGGACAACCAATAAGACTAAGTTCTGATTTCTCATCAGAAACCATGCAGGCAAGAAGGTAGTGGGGTGGCATACATAAAACATTGAAGGAAAAGAACTTCCAACCAATAATTATATAACCAGGTAAATTGCCCCTCAATTATGAGAGTGAAATCAAGACATTCTCAGACAAACAGAAATTAAGGGAATTTGTAAAAACCAGACCAACCCTACAAGAAATGCCCAAAGGAGACCTTCTGATACAGAACCCACAACAGAGAACAACAGATTAAAATCAATGCATTTGACACAACCACTTACAAACAAAACCAGAAATAGATGCTCAAAATAAGCTCATAAAATAATGTACACAAAGAAATAAGTCAATCTACAGACAACACCAGCAACAAAGCAAAGAGAGGGAATAAAAGTTTTAATTAGAAAACTTCCAAATGGAAAGGATGATGTCTTTATAGAACTGACTGTTCCAAACTAAAGGAGGTAAGAATTTACTTAAGGGTAACCACAAAGAAAATTAACAATCCTCCTAAGCAAACAGAAAGAAGAGAAACATTTGGACTTAGTAAGCACAAAACCAAGAATAATGAAGAAAAGAGAAGAAACACTTGATAACAAAATAAGCTCAGCACAGAAAAAATATTTGAAACAAGGAAATCACCAACATACACACACACACACACACACACAAGAAGGACAGCAATAAATTCATACCTATCACTAATTATACTCAATGTGAATGGACTGAATACACCCGTCAAGAAAAAGAGAGTGACAGATTGGATAAGAAAAGAAGACTCATTGATATGCTGCCTACAAGAGACCCACCTTAGACACAAAGATAATAAATTAAAAAGCAAGGGTGGGAAAAAAATATACCAAGGTTATGGTAACCAAAAAAGAATAGGAGTGTCAATATTAATTTCTGATAAAATATACTTCAAGGTGAAAAACATCATAAGGGACAAAGAAGGACACTATATGATGCTAAAAGGGTCACTTGACCAAGAAGACTTTGCTGTAATAAATATCAATGCACCCAATGAAAGTGCTCCAAAATACATAAAGCAGACATTAATTGAATTGAGAGGAAAAACAGACAACTCTACAATAGTAATAGGAGACTTTAACATGCCACTTTCAAGGAAGGACAGAACAACTAGAAAAAAACTCAACAAAGATTCAGAAAAACTCAACAACACAATCAACCAACTTGGCCTCATAGACATATAAAGAGCACTCCACCCAACAAAAGAACAATACACATTCTTTTCCAGTGCCTGTGGATCATTCTTTAGAATAGACCATATGTTAGGACATAAAACAAGCCTCAATAAGTTAAAAAAAAAAAAAAAAAAAAAAACAAAAAGCATCATTTCAGACCACAATGCTAAAAAATTAGAAATTAATAATAGGAAGATCAAGGGAAAAAAACATCAAATTTGTGGAAAATGAATAATATACTGCTCAAAAACTACTGGATAAGAGAAGAAATAAAGTATGAATTTAAAAAATTCCTAGAAAGAAATGAGAATGAAGATACAACTTACCAAAACCTTTGGGACACAGTGAAAGCAGTACTCAGAGGTCAATTTATAGCAATAAAGGTACACATTTTTTAAAAAAAGAAATAATCAAAATCAACACTTTAAATCAACAACTTCAACAATTAGAAAAAGAACAACAAAAGAAACCTATAGTATCCAGAATTATGGAAATAACAAAGATCAGTGCAAAAATAAAGCAGAAAACAACAACAACAAATAGAGATAATCAACCAAACAAGAAGCTGGTTCTTTGAAAAGATTAATAAAATTGACAAATCACTGGCAAATTTAACAAAGGAAAAGAAAGAGAAGATGTAAATAACACAAAAAATAAATGAAAAGAATGACATTGCAACAGAACCAACTGAAATAAAAAAGACAGTAACAGTATATCATGAAGCACTGTACTCCAACAGATTCAAGGACATAGAAAAGATTGGCAAGTTTCTACAAACACAAGACCTACCTCAAATATTCCAGTCTGAGACAGACTACTTGAACAGATTCATAACAAAAGAAGAAACTGGGCAGATCATTAAAAAAAAAAACTTCCCACAAAACAATCCTGGCTCAGACAGCTTCACTGGAGAATTTTAGCAAACATTCAGGGAAGAACTGACACATATACTACTTAAACTATTCCAGAACATGCAAAAAGGTGGAATACTCCCAAATTCATTATATTAAGCAACCATAACACTGATACCCAAAGCAGGGAAAGACATCATTAAAAAGGAAAACCACAGAGCGATATCTCTCATGAATATAGATGCAAAAATCTTCAACAAAATCCTAGTCAATAGACTCCAACAATTTATCAAAAAAATAATACATCATGACCAAATGGGATTCATAACAGTTATGCAAGGATGGTTCAACATGAGAAAAACAATCACTGTAATCCACCACATAAACAAAACAAAGAAACATATGACCACATCAATAGATGCAGAAAAAGCATTAGATAAAATCCAAAACCCATTCCAGTTCAGAACTCTCAGCAAAATAGGGATAGAAGGGAAAAGCCTCAATATAATAAAGGGCATATATGAAAGCCAACAGCCAATATTATTGTTAACAGAGAAAGATTCAAAGCATTTGCCTTGTGAATGGGAACCAGACAAGGATGCCCTTTATCACCACTTCTATTTAACATTGTGGAGCTCTGGTGGCGTAGTGCCTAAGGCATTTGACTGCTAACCAGAAGACTTGTGGTTCGAAACAACCAACCACTCCTCAGAAGGAAGGTTGGGCAATGTATTTCCGTAGTGATACCACCTCAGAAACCCAAGGAGGGGTTGCTATGAGTCGGATCCAACTTGACAGCAGTGCATATTTAACATTGTATTGGAAGTCCTAACCAGGGCAATAAGGCAAGAAAGGGAAATCAAAGCCATCCAAAATGGCAAAGAGGAAGTAAACTATCTCTCTTTGGAGATGACATGATCCTATGCATAGAAAACCCAACAGACTCACCAAAAAAATTACTGGAAGTAATGAAAATGTTCAGCAAAGCGGCAGGATGCAAGGTCAACATACAAAAATCAGTTGGATTCCTCTACATCAACAAAGAGACCTCTAAAAAGAAAATAAGGAAAACAATACCTTTTAAAATAGATACCAAAAAGATAAAATATTTAGGAATAAATTTCACCAGAGACACAAAAAACTTATACAAAGAAAACTACAAAACCCTACTACAAGAAACTACAAGGAATCTACATAAATGGAAGAACGTGCTTTGTTTATGGATAGGAAAACTGAATATTGTGAAAATGTCAGTATTACCTAAAGTAATCTATACATTCAATGCAATTCCAATCCAGATTCCATTAACATTTTTTAAGGACATGGAAAAACCAATCATTACTTTCAAATGGAAAGGAAAGAGATCTCAGATAGACAAAGAACTGCTGAAGAAGAAAAACAAAGTAGGAGTTCTCACACTCCCAGATCTCAAACTCTACTATATGGCCACAGTAGTTAAAACAGTGTGATATTAGTACAATGATAGACAGATAGATCAGTGGAACAGAATTGAAAACCCAGAAATAGACCCATCCATCTATGGACAGCTGATCTTTGACAAAGGACCAAAACCAATTAAATGGGGAAGAGATAGCCTTTTTAACAAATGATGCTGGTAGAATTGGATATCTACCTGCAGAAAACTCAAACAAGACCCATACTTCACCCCATGCACAAAAACAAACTCATGTTGGATCAAAGGCTTAAATGTAAAACCCAAAACTATAAATCTCATCAAAGATAAAATAAGAACAAATCTAGGGGCCCTAGTTTACAGCATTAAATAGACTATCAAGCATAACCCAAAATGCACAGGCAGTGAAAGAGAAGATAGATTACTGGGTCCTTTTAAAATTAAATTCTTATGCTCATTGAAAGACTTCTCCAAAAGGGTAAAAAGAAAACCTGCAGATTGAGAAAATATATTTGGCTATGACATATCTGACAAGGAACTTATTTCCAAAATTTATAGAAAGTTTCATCTCTTCAGTGCCCAAAAGACAAAAAGCCCAATTCAAAAATGGGCAAGGGACATTAGCAGACACTTCACTAAAGAAGATATGCTAGGAGCCAACAAACACATGAGGAAATGCTCACAATCATTAGCCATTAGAGAAAAGCAAATCAAAACAACAATCAGATATCATCTCACCCCAGCAATAATAGCAAAGTTCAACAAGACAGAAAATAGCAAATGTTGGCTGGGTTGTAGAAAGAATGGAACTCTCATACACTGCTGGTGGGACTGCAAATTGGTACAATCATTATGGAAAATGGTATGGTATTTCCTTTAAAAACTGAAAACAGAAATGCTATTTAATCCAGCAATTCCATTACTAGGAATATATCCTAAAGAGGTGAGAGACAGGACACAAACAGACATATGCACACCCATGTTCATCACAGCACAATTCACTATAGCAAGGAGATGGAAACAACCTAAATGCCCATCAATAGATGATGGTACATTAACCAAACTATGGTACATTCACACAAAGAAACACTATGCAGTATTAAAGAATAATGAAAAATAAACAAATCATCACACAATGTGGATGAATTTGGAGGACATTATGTTGAGTGAAATAAGTTGATTGCAGAAGGACAAATATTGTACGAGCCCATTATTGTAAAAAGTCAAGGAAAGGTTTATTTAGGGAAGGAAATTCACTTTGTTGGTTACCAGGGATGGGAGGGAAGGGGACTGAAAATTCCAGATTAGTTGGAGGTCACATGTTGATGTGGGGGAGGGGAGGGACAGTGTGTAAAGAGTCTGTCACCAGCATGATGATATTGGGGAAAGGAAGGACACCAAAACATACACATAAGATATAGACTACAGAGGCAAATACTAGTATATGCACAATGCTGTATTACCACTAACACCAAACACCAAGATATGGATAAATGCATAGATAGGTGAGAAGATCAAGTGGGAGTAGATGAAGAGGAAAGTAGCATAGACTAAGGATAGATTTGGCTGAAGATAATCTTACATATGCACTTGTGCTACAAAATTAGCCACATATATTACAGAAGCAACAGAAGACAGAGTTAGAGTAACATCTCAGAGACAACCAAACACCTCGAGAGAATCACTGGGTCTGGCAAGTAGACCATAGCCTTGGGGGACATCATGCTCAACTGGAACAACATAGTACATAAAAATCTTGTTCTACAACCTACTTTACTGAGTAGCTACTGGGGTCTTAAAAGCTTTTGAGCAGCCATCTAAGATGTAACTATTGGTCTCCTCTCATGTGAAGCAAAGAAGAGTGAAGAAAATCAAAGACATCTGGAAACAATTAGTCCCAGGATAATATGGACCACAAACACCTCAGCCTTCATGACCCTGAGACCAAAAGAACTAGATGGTGCCTGACTACCAATGCCAACCACTCAGAAAGGGATCAAAACTAGAGATCCTGGATGGAGTGGGAGGAAAAATGTGGAACAAAATTCAAAAAACACAAAAATGACCAGAATTACTTGTTGGACGGAGTCTGGTGGAACCCCCGAGACTATGGCCCTGGGCTATCCTTCTGGTCTAGAAATGGACTAATTCCCATGGATTGGCTCTCAGCCCAACAGTAGAAAGACCTACATGCAGAACACCTACTCTAGGATGATGCATCCACCTACTCTAGGGAGATGCACCCCTTAGAGCAAACAGCCATGAGACACCAAAGGGGTGGCATTCCCATAGAGGGAAAGCTAGAAATACAGGAATGCATAGTTAAGAAAGGAACCGGGAGGGGGTAGGCACAGGGAGGGGGTAGTCACAGGGAGGGGAGGAGAGGGGAGGTGAGTTTATTATGGTCGGGAATGATAATCCAGGCATGAAATCAAATGTGCATAAACTACTGAATGTAAAACAAATTTACACCTAAAGCACAATAAAATTTAAAAAAAAAAAAAAAGAAAGAGAGAAAGAAGAGAAATATGTTTGACTTCATGAGCTGGTACAGATTGCTGCAATTTGATGGCTTGCTCTGTACTGGACTTTGCTTTGGATGCAGATGCTTTTTCCCTGAGAGTACTGGTTTGATAAAGACCGGCAATTTGAACATTGACTTGCTGCCACTCAAAAAGAAGATCTACTGCTTGCACTCTAGTTAAGAATAACTCAGAGGCAAGCAAATTAGAGTTCTCAGCATAACGTTTATTATTTGCAGCAAATAAGGAGAAAGGGGGATAATTCCCAGAGCACTGTGTCCCTGGACAAAACAATTTGACGAATTTTTAAGCCTATAGGGAAATAGGGAGTTGTACATATTCAATACTTTTGGAGGAGGTATCAAGCTTTATTCATGGGAGATGGAGTTGTAGCCTAGCACAGAAGTAGTCAATAGACCCCTTGCTTCTGAAATGGGTACTAGAATACAAATGACATAGTTCTGGTGATTTTTAGTTCTTTGACCTGAGTCTTAATGTTCTGGGGTCAGCTAGAGGGTAGAGTCACTTTCTTTGTGCATGCTTCTGAATCTGGTTGGAACTGGCTAGGAGTTAATGGCTAAAAAAGGGAGGGCTGGCAGGTAATAAGGTGGGGGAGCTTCTTTCTAGTTGGCTGATTAGACATATCTTGTGGCTTGTTTAATCCCTATGGTGTCCCTAGGCCCCATCCATAGGAGTGATAAGAGGTTTTTCTAGTCTAACTGGGCTATATGATAAAATGTTTTCTAAACTAGCTGGCTTCAGACTGTCTAAAATGGAAGGTGGGGAGGGGAGTGGAAATAAAGACATGAAGTGATTGGGTTACACACTTCTGTGGGTTTGCTTAGTCTGAAAATCAGATGCACAAGGGACAATCCCCATTGAATAGTTTCCTCTTTTCCTGATGGGGCTGAGGAAGAGAGGGTGGGGAAAGATGTTGATAGGATTATATTATTTAGTTGAGAGTGTGATTGTTAACAAGGTTAATTGTGGTTGTAAAAACTATAATTTTAGAAAAAGCAAGTACAAGAGTAGACAAAGAGGAAGGCACTGCTGGACTAGAGTACAGAAAATAAAGTCCCTAAAAGGTTTTGCTATGCTTATCCTTCATGAGGATTAGAGCAAGAGAATAATATTCTCTCAGTTAAATTTTATCAGACACCAAAAAAGGTGAAGCCAAGAAGATTTTGGAGAACCTTCTCAGATCAGAGAGATGCTTGCAGCAGACCTGAATGGCTGGTACATGAGTACATTCACCTTGAGAACAGTTTGCTCTGTTTTTAAGTGCCATCAATTCAGTTCCAACTCATAGTGACCTATACATGTAAAACAGAATAAAACATTGCCTGGTCCTTTGCCATCCTCACAATTGTTGCTATACTTGAGCCCATTGCTGCAGCCACTGTGTCAATCAATCTCATTGAGGGTGTCTTAGACTGAAAACACACATTCTGTAAAAGTAAAATTAAGAGATTTCTTGAAAGTCCAGAGACAGTCTGGCTGGGAAGATGTCCAAATTCACATGGTAAAATGGTCACTCCACCAGGCAATAAGGAAGAAATTATATTTGTACAGTTGGAGCAGGAGTTAAAAGTTACAAAATTATAATTGGCTGAAAGACAATCAGGGGAGTCAAAGGTGGTAGTTATATCTAAAAGGAGAGATTTAGCAAGGATAGGTGAATAATACATAAATGGGATTTCATGATTGGTTAAGGGTATGTGCCTTTCAGTTTATTACAGGGTGGCCAGAGGACAATGGCAGGAGAGATTTTTCTGGTAGCCTGCAATAAAAGTTGCTTTCACAAGCATGCCTGTTCCTGAGGGTCCATTGTAAAGATTTATTGATAATGATGTGCATTAAGAGTCTTTGGATGTAAGCTATCACATATTGTATTTGTCTGAACATAGAGGAAATGATCTCTGGAAATGGATTGTGTTATTCTGCACCTTCCAGATCTCAGAGAAAAAGAATGTCTCCTTTAGGATATGTGGTTAGGTCAACATCAAGGTTATAAGAACTGCTGTTTTTAAAAAAAACAACTTTAAAATCAACATGGATTCTAGACTTATGTCAAGATTTTAAAATGGAGTTAAGGCTCCACTTTCAGATTGTTCTATTTACACACACTAAGTATCTCCCATGCAAGGGTCTTCCTCTTTTTTTTTCTGATGCTCTACTTTACCAAGCATTGTGCTCTTGCACAGGAACTGGTACCTCTTAATAACTTGTATGAAGTACATGAGATGATGTGTCTCCACTTGGCTACTTAGGTGCATTTTGGCTGTACTTCTTCCAAGACATATTTGTTCATTCTTCTGGAAGTCTATGGTATATATTCTTCACCAGCACTGTATTCAAATGGATCAGTCTTTCTTCTGTCTTCTTTATTCATTGTCCAGATTTCACCTGTATATGAGGTGATTAAAAAAAAAAAAAAAACTATGGCTTGAATTCGGCAAGATGGCAGAATAGGTAGATAAGCTACACAGATGCTCTGCAACAAAGCAATGAGAAACCAATTGAAATGGATACAAAAGATGATCTTGAAGCCTTGAGCTTTGAAGTCAAGGACAAAGAAATGGATTAAATACCAACCAGTAGAAGAATCTTGATTAAAAACAGTGAGTAAAGAGACTAATGGAGCTGTGGACTGCCAGCTGTTCTGAAGGCACAGCCATTTTTTAATATTTCCTGGTAGCAACCTAAGAATATGCTCTGCTCACTAAAGACTGCATAGGTAATGACTGTACTGGCATCTGACAAGAAAGGAAAGCAGTAAAGAAGGAGATAAACAGACCTGTGGGCAGCCAGTGGCTGTCCTGAGGGTGTAGCAATTTTGAATATTCTCAAGCAGTGGGCACAATTATTTTGAATATATGCAAGTGGCATTCTTACCTGAGTAGGTGACACAGGAGTGAGCTCCACTTTCTGAGGGCAGCATAGGTTGCTGCACTGGAGGCTGACAACTGGAAAGACAACTGGAAATAAACACCACCACAATGTTTCAGAGACAACAGACCTTCACAGTCAACACCAAGAAAGCAAGATAAAGTAGTAGAAACAAGGGACCAGGATATAAACACAGAAAGCATCACTGAGGAAGAAGCAGCATTGGAACTCCCTGATAAGTAATTCAAAAGAATTATTACCTTCAACTGATTGAGTGATAGATCAAGGAAAACATTGACAAAATTAAGGAAAACACAGACAAAACCCTAGACAATTTAGGAAAATAATAACGCAAGAACAGGTTGGCAGAATAAACAAAAATAAATAAATAAATAAATAAGAAAGGATACAAGAACAACAAATAGAAACCCAGAAAATTAATACCAAAATTTTATAAATAGATAACACATTGAATGGGAAAAGGAGTAGAATTGAATCAATGAAACACAGAATTAATGACCTTAAAGACAAATACCTCAATACTACTTTGTTAAGGGATCAATCAGAAAAAAAGATCAAAACAAAATGAAGAAAGCCTAAGATTTATGTTGGATACCATCAAGAGGAGTAACCTACATATTATAGGAATTCCAGAACAGGAAGAGACAAATAAAACCACAGAGAAAATCATCAATGATTTTTTGGAAGTGAATTTCTCTGATATGTTGAAAGATGAGAATGTATCCATTCAAGAAGTTAAGCAAACCCCAAACAGGATAGACCCCAAAAGAAAATCTCCAAGACATCATAATGAAGCTCACCAAAACCAAAGATAAGGAAAGAATCATGAAAGCAGCACAAGAAAAACAAAAGTTACCTGTAAAGGGCAACCAATTAGACTAAGCTCTGTTTTCTTGGCAGAAACCATGCAGGCAAGAAGGTAATGGGATAATATTCATAAAAACCTGAAAGAAACACCAATCCCCAACCAAGAATTATACACCCAGCAAAGTTGTCCATCAAATATGAGGGTGAAAATAGGAGATTTCCACATAAGCAGAAATTAAGAGAACTTGTTAAAAGCAGATTAACCTTACAAAAGATGTTAACAGGAGTCCTTTGGGCAGAGAATCAACAACAGCAAACAACAAACAATGATTAACACACACAGTGACATAAACCAGAAACCAACCCAGTTATAGAAGTATCCAAAGTAAAATAAGCTTACAAGACTGTAAACAGGGAACAAGAAACATCAGTTGGTAAATAAGGGCAAATACAAACCAAACAGAGGGAATAAAGTGTGCAGTTATAGAGCTTCTAAATGGTGAGGAAGTCAAGACAATTGTGAGATAGAACTGAGTTATATGCTTGGGAAGAAAATAATAAACCACAGGGTAACCTCAAAGAAAAATAATAAACCTTTGCATCAAAGTAAAAAAGAGAACATGAACAAATATTTAGCAAACACTAAAACAATAGCAACAAAGGAGATGATAACATAATTCATAGACAAAATGAGCTCGGCACAGATAACTATATGGAACAAAGAAATCAGCAGCACCATGAAAAAACACATAACAAAATGACATCAATAAATTCATACTTATTGATAATTACACTGAATGTCAATGGATTAAATGCACCACTCAAGAGACAGAGAGTTGCAGACTGGATAAGAAAACATGACCCATCAATATGCTGTCTACAAGAGACTCACCTTAGAGAAAAATAGACTAAAAATCAAAGGTTGGAAAGATATATCCAGTTAATAGCAACCAAAAAAGTTTGGGAAGAGCAATAATAATTTCTTATAAAATAGACTTTAAGACAGAAATAACCATAAGAGACAAGGAAGGATATTATATAATGATTAAAGGATCAATTGGACAATAGGACATAACCAGAATAAATATCTATGCACCTAATGAAAGAGCCCCAAAATGCATAAAGCAGACTTTAAGAGAATTGAAAAGACAAATACATGACTCCACAGTAATAGTAGGAAATTTTAATACACCACTTTCAATAAGAGATAAAACCACTAGAAAGAAACTCAACAAAGAGTTGAGCAGAAGAAGTAAACAATACAATCAACCAACTTTACCTTACAGACATCTAGAGAGCACTCCATCCAACAACAACACAGTATACATTCTTTTCCAGCACAGATGGAACATTCTCCAGGATAGACCATATGTTAGTCCACAAAGCAAACCTCAAAATATTTAAAAACATTGAAATACTGCAAAGCATATTCTCAGATCACAATGCTATAAAATTAGAAATCAACACTAGGAAGACCAATGGAAAAAGAGCAAACACATGGAAAGTAAATAACACCTTCCTTAAAGCATAGTGCCTAAGGCATTTGATTGCTAACAGAAGGCTAGCTGTTCAAACCCACCAGCCACTCCTCGGAAGGAAGGTTGGGCAATCTACTTCTGTAGTGATAACCCCTCAGAAACCCAAGAATGGGTTGCTATGAGTGAGGTTTGACTTGACAGCAGTGAGTTAAAAAAGACTGGATAATAGAAGAAATAAAAAATGAAATTAAAATATTCTTTGAATCAAATGAGACAAATCTTTGGAACACAGCAAATGCAGTGGTCAGAGGCCAATTTATAGCAATAGATGCACACATCAGAAAATAAGAAGAGCCAAAATCAATACCTTAACCTGACATTTACAAGTGAAAACAGAGCAGAAAAAATGCCTGCAGTCACCATAAGAAAAGAAATAACAAAGATTCAAGCATAAATAAATGAAACAGAAAATGGAAAAACAATGGACAAAATCAACAAGACTAGAAGTTGATTCTTTGGAGAGATTAATAAAATTGACAAACCACTGGCAAATTTAACAAAGGAAAAGAGGGAGAGAATACAAATAACATGAATAAGAAATGGAAGGGATGGGATCAAAACAGAACCACTAGAAATAAAATGAATAATATCAGAATATTATGAAAATCTGTACTCCAACAAATTTGAAAACCAAGAAGAAATGGACAGACTTCTAGAAACATTACTTACCTAAACTAACACAGACTGAGGTAGAAAATCTGAACAGACACATAACAAAAGAAGAAATTGAATTAGTCATTAAAAAAAAAAAAAAATACCACCCAAGAGTTCTGGTAAGATGGCAGAATAGGCTGACAAACTACACAGACCTTCTTCAACAAAGAAAAGGGGAACAAATTAATACAGATAAAGAAGATAATCCTGGAACCCTGAGCTTTGAGAGGAAGGATACATGAGTGGACTAAACTCCAACTAGTAAAGAACCTGCATGAAAACACTGAAAAAGAAGACATACAGAGATGCAGTCTGCCAATGATCCTGATGGCACAGACAGCATGGATATTGCTAAGTGGTGTTAGACCTTAAGAATTAACCTGAGAATCAGCCCTGCTAGCCAGGGTCTGTGCAGAGGACTGTACTGGTGGCTGGTGAATAAAAGGGGAAGCAGCGAAGAGGGAGATGGGCTGAGCTGGGGACTTTTGATTGTCCGGAGGATGTGGCCATTTTGAATGTTTACAAAGGATTCAACCATTTTGGATATTGAAACAGACAACTTTCTCTCGGTTCCAGGGACCTAAGGATAGGCTCCACTTCTCAGGGACCTCAAGGACATACTGGACACTGAGAACTAGAAAGGTGCGGTATGACCCTTCTAACTGTTATGACCCACACCCTCTTGGTGAATGGAGGTGCGGCCATCCCTCATTCCCATCCACCTTCTGGGCTGGCAGGAATCCCATCCCAGTTTCTGTACTTTGATGGACCCTGGGTGCCCTGCCCCATCCTGCCCAGATTAGTTTGTTTTTGTCTGTTTTAAAATTATTATTACCATTTTTTTTCCTTTTATCATTCTTTTTATTACTTTTCTTTCTTCTTCCCTTCCCAGGTTCTAGATTCCAGCTTTTTCTCTCTTCTCTTTTCCTGGTTCCAATGTTTTTTTTTTTTTTTTTTTCTTTCTCATGGTTCTTTCCATTCCTTGTTTTTATTTTTGCATTTTTCCCAATTTTTTCTTCATTATTCTCTTCTTCTACCTCTCTTCTCTTATTCCACCCACCTCAGATATTGCAGGCTTCCCCCCCCCCTTTTCTTTATTCTATTTTTTGGTGGTTGTTCCTGTGTGTTTATGTGGTGTGTTTTTTTGCCTGCTTGCTTTTACTTTTTTGATGGTGTTTTGATTTTTGTTTTTGTTTTAGTGGGAGACAGCAAACATGCCCATATGACACAGCTACACCCACACCTCCTGCAGCCCCACTTACTGAGAGTCATCACTTCATTCTCCACCAACTGGCCAATGTTAAATTACCACCAAAAACACCCT
The DNA here is from genome assembly GCF_000298275.1 of Orycteropus afer afer. NCBI lineage: Eukaryota > Metazoa > Chordata > Mammalia > Tubulidentata > Orycteropodidae > Orycteropus > Orycteropus afer. The sequence goes on along the minus strand of NW_006921626.1, from coordinate 6,230,756 downwards.
TATCCACCCTTAACTGCTCTTCACAAACAGTTAAAGAGATCTAAATACAATAATGTCACAATGTCTCAGAAACAACAGATCATCATAGTACACACAAAGAAGCAAGATAAAATGGTAGAAATAAGGGAACAGGATACAGACCCAGAACACATCCCTGAGGAAGAAGCAGCATTGGAACTCCTTGATAAGGAATTCAAAAGAATTATATTTAGGTATCTTCAAAAGATTGAAAGACAGATCATGGGAAACACTGAGAAAATTAAGGAAAACACAGACAAAACCCTAGAACAATTTCATAAGAAAATACAAGAACAAAATGACTAAATAAATGAAAAATTAGAAATGATATAGAATCTATACATAGAAATCTAGAAGACTAATACCAAATTTTCAGAAATAGATAACACACTAAAAGGGGAAAGGAGTAGAACTGACTCGATGGAAAGCAGAACTAATGAGATTGGAGACAAATACCTGAACACTTCTTTGGAAAGGGGTCAATCAGAAAAATGATCAAGTCAAAATGAAGAAAGCCTAAGGTTCATGTGGAATGCCATCAAAAGGAATACCAAAAACAAACAAACAAACAAACAAACTCACTGATGTTGAGTCAGATCTGACTTACAGTGACTCCTCCATGGGTTTCTGAGGTGGTATCACTACAGAAGTATATTATATTGCCCAACCTTCCTTCTGAGGAGTGGCTGGTGGGTTTGAGCTGCCAGCCTTCTGGTTAGCAGTCAAATGCCTTAGGCACTACTCCACCAGAGCTCCTCAAAAGTATTAACCTATGTGTAATGAGAATTCCAGGACAGGAAGAGAAAAAGAAAACCACTGATAAAATTGTCAAAGATTTGTTGGAAAAGAACTTCCCTGACATGAAGAAAGATGAGAATATATCAATTCAGGAAGTACAATGAACCCAAAACAGGATAGACTCCAAAAGAAAATCATCAAGACATATCATCATTAAACTTTTCAAAACCAAAGACAAAGAAAAAATCCTGAAAGGAGCACGAGAAAACGAAAAGATACTTGTAAAGGAAAACCAATAAGAATAAACTCTGACTATTCAGCAGAAACCATGCAAGCTAGAAGGCAATGGGATGGTACATATAAATCCCTGAAAGAGAAAAATTTTCAACCAAGAATTATATACCCAGGATTATTGTCCCTCAAATATGATGATGAAATTAGGAGATTTCCAGATAGCAGAAATTAAGGGAGTTTGTTAAAACCAGACCAACCTTACAAGAGATACTAAAGGTAGTCCTTTGAACTGAGAACCAATATTAGCAAACCACAATCAACCATTAATACATAAGAGGACATGACCCAGAAACCAACACAGTATGGAGGTAGCTAAATCTTGTAAATATAAATTTACAAGATTGCAAACAAGGAACCAGAGACATCAATTAGAAATGAGGACAACTACAAACCAAAAAGAGGGAAAAAATAGTGCAGTTACAGAACTTCTAAACAGTGAAGAAGTTGAGAGAGTTGCAGGGTAGAATTGATTGTTCTAAACTTGGGGAGAAAATTATAAATAACAAGGTAACCTCAAAGAAAAATGATAAGCTTTCACATCACAATAAAAAAGAGGAAAACACAAATATTTAGCAAATAATATAACAACAACAACAAAGGAAATGATAACACAAGTTCATAAAAATAATAAGCTCAGCACAGAAAATTATATGAAACAAAGAAACCAGGAACACAATGAAATATCACAATAAATGACAAATATCACAAAATGACAGCAACCAATTCATACTTGTTGATAGTTACACTGAATGTCAATGGATTAAATGCACCACTCAGGAGATGGAGAGTTGAAGACAGGATAAGAAAGCATAACCCGTCAATGTGTTGTCTACAAAAGACACACCTTAGACACAAAAACAAAAATGGATTAAAAATCAAAGGTTGGGAAAAGATAAATCAAGCAAATGGCAACCAAAAAAGAGCAGGAATGGTGATACTAATTTCTGATCAAATTGGCTTTAAGACAAAAACCACCATATGAGAAAAGGAAGGACATTATGTGATGATTAAAGAATCAAGTGCACAAGAAGATATAACCATAATAATTGTCTATGGACCCAATGAAAGAAACCCAAAATACATAAATCAGACTTTAACAGAATTGAAAAAGGAAAAAAGATGACTCCACAGTCAGTGGGAGACTTTAATACACCATTTTCAATGAAAGATAGAACAACTGGAAAGAAACTCAACAAAGATGCAGAAGAGCAAAACAGTACAATCCACCAACTTGACCTTATAGACATTTACAGAGCACTGCACCCAACAACAGCAAAATATACATTCTTTTCCAGTACACATGGAACTTTCTCCATGATAGACCATATGTTACGCCATAAAGCAAGCCTTCATAAATTTAAAAACATTGAAATACTGCA
>NW_006921626.1:6225867-6226992 GCF_000298275.1 Orycteropus afer afer | reverse complement strand
ATTCATAAACATAATGAGCTCAGCACAGAAAATAATATGGAACAAAGAAACCAGGGACACCATGAAAAAACACAGAACAAAATGACAGCAACAAATTCAAACTTCTCAATAATTACCCTGAATGTCCACTCAAGAGACAGAGAGTTGCAGATTGAATAAGAAAACACAACCTATCAATATGCTGCCTATAAGAGACACACCTTAGAGATAAAGACAAAAATAGATTAAAAATCAAAGGTTGGAAAAAGATGTATCAAGCAAATGGCAACTGTGAGAGAGCAGGAGTGGCAATATTAATTTCTGATCAAATTGACTTTAAAACAAAAACCACCATACGAGACAAAGAAGAACATTACATAATGATTAAAGGATCAATTGAATATGAAGATATAACCATAATAAATATCTATGGACCCAATGAAAAAGCCCCCTCCCCAAAAAAAAATCAATGAAACAGAAAATAGAAAGACAATAGAAAAAAAATCAAGACAAGATGTTGGTTTTTTGAAAAGACTAATAAAATTGACAAACCACTGGCAAATTTAACAAAGGAAAAGAGGGAGAGAATACAAATAACACGAATAAGAAATGAAATGGGTGACATCACAACAGAACCAACTGAAATCAAAAGAATAACATCAGGATACTATGAAGAATGTACTCTAACAAATGTGAAAATCTGGAAGAAATGGACAGATGTCTACAAACACACTACTTACCTAAACCAACACCCACTGAGGTGGAAAATTTGAATAGATCCACAACAAAAGAATATCTACATAAATGTAAGGACATGCCATGCTTGTGGATAGGAAGATTGAACATTGTGAAAATGTCAATTCTTCCCAAAGCAATCTATACATTCAATGAAATCCCAGTCCAGATCCCATAAACATTCTTTAAGAATATGGAAAAACCAAACACTAACATTATATATGGAAAAGGAAAGGGACCTTGGATAAGCAAAGCATTATTGAAGAAGAACAAAGTAGGAGGTCTCACATTCCCAGATCTTAAAACCTAGTATATAGCCACAGTAGTCAAATCTGCCTGGTATTGGTACAATGACAGACACATAGAACAATCGAATAGAATTGAGAACCCAGAAATAGATCCACTGACTTA
>NW_006921626.1:6212471-6213474 GCF_000298275.1 Orycteropus afer afer | reverse complement strand
AAAAAGCAAAAAGAAAAAACAAGTAATTGGGTTAATCACAAGAAAAAGGGTGAAAAGAAAAATAAAATAAAAAACCTTAAATTTGGGAGGGGGCAGGAAATTTCAACCCAGCAAAGGGAAAAGAAAAAATGCTGAAAACTATGACCTGGTAGGGGAAGATTAAGAATAATAATAAAAATGACAAAAGTATCAACAATATTAGTTGGTTGAAAACAGACAAATACAAGCAAACTAATCACTGGGAAAAAGAAAGCAAAAAATAAAGAAAAATTTAAAAAAATAAAAAAAAAGAAAGAAAAAATCAGTGGAGTACAGGGTAGGGCACCCAGGCTCTGTCTGAGCACAAAGACTATGATGGAGTTCCTGTTGGCCCAGAAGGTAGGTGGGAGTGCGGATGGCCACACGTCCGTTCACCAAGCGGGTGTAGGGTGTAGTAACAAGAAGAATGTCATACCTTTTCAGTCTTGCAGGCCCAGAGTGTCCTTGGGGTTGCTGGAAAGCAGAACATGTTCTTAAGCCCCAGAAATCTGGAGAGCACTGTCTCTTTAAATATCCAAAATAGTCAAGCTGCTTTTTAAACCTTCAAAATGGCAGCACCTCCTGACTGGAAAAGTCCACAGCTCAGCCCACCTTTCTCTTCACCTTCTCCATTTTTTCCCCAGCCACTGTGTACAGTCTGTGTAGTTCCTGGCTAGTGGGGTGATTTTTAGGTTAATTCTTAGGTCCTACCACCACTTGGGAATCTCCAAGCTGTCTGTGCCATCAGGGTCGCTCAGAATCACTGCCAGACCACAGCTCCATATGTTTCCTTTTTTGGTATTTTCACGCAAATTCTTCTGCTAGTTGGTGTTTAGTCCACTTCTGTATCATTCACTTCAAGGCTCAGGGGTCCAAGATTATCTTCTGTTTCTGTGTTAATTTCCCTTTTCTTTGTTGAAGAGGGTTTGTGCAGTGTTTCTGCCTAGTCTGCCATCTTGCCAGAACCTCCCTAAAAATTAATTTT
>NW_006921626.1:6210651-6211934 GCF_000298275.1 Orycteropus afer afer | reverse complement strand
ACAATACCCAGAAGATGGAAACAACCTAGGTGTCCATCAACAGAATGGATAACCAAACTATGCAAACTATGGTACAAACACAATTGAATACTATGCAACTCTAAAGAATAACATAGAATTTGCAAAACACTGCATAATATGGATGGACTTGGAGGACATTATACTGAGTGAAATAAGTCAATCCCAGAAGGGCAAATATTGTATTATTCTGTTATTGTAAAAAGTCAAGGAAAGGTTTATATATGGAAATAAATTTTCTTTGTTGGTTACCAGGGGTGGGAGGGTAGAGGAAGGAACACTGTTAGATAGGTATAGACAAGTATTGATTTGGGTGAAGAGAAGGGTAATGTAACAAATGTGAGTGACCAACATGGTGGCACTGAGGAATAGGAAGACATAGGTGCATGGGATGTACAGACAACAAAGATGAGCTCTTTTGCACATGGAGTACCACATTGTCAGTGAAGGCAAACATGAATACACAGGTGGATAGATGAGTGGATAGGCTGAACTATTAGGTATGTCTATGCAAGGTGTCTGGTAGCATAGTGGCTAAAGCACTTGACTGCTAACCAGAAGGCTGGCAGTTCAAACCCACCAGCCACTCCTCAGAAGGAAAGTTGGGCAATCCTACTTCTGTAGTGATACTGCCTCGGAAACCCAAGGGTCGCTATGAGTCAGGGCCGACTCGACGGCACATAACAACAGCAACAACAACAATGCAAGGTGTAGTGACCCCAAGTCCATGTACAGGGTTGGCAGACAATGTTTTGGTGTATTTCAGACAATATATTTGTATGTTCTATAAGAATTCCCGGGTGTGTAGTTGAGCTGACAAGGGACAAGGTTTTAGTCACTTCTTGGCCCCAGAGGCAGCTACCCAGAGGGAGTAAGTATCTGTACCTGGAGCTAGGGACCATAGGCACAGGGGACATCAAGTTCAATTGGCATAACATAGTACACAAAAACATTGTTCCACATGCTACTTTGATGAGTAGAAACTGGGACCTTAAAAGCTTGCGAGTGGCCATCTAGATGCAATGATGGGTATCTTCTTGGCCAGAGCAAAGAAGAATGAGGAATACCACAGATGCATGGAAATAATTAGTCCAAGTGACTGGTGCATCATGTGATCCTCAGCCTATATGACTATGACACCAGAAGAATTTGATGGTGCCCTGCTACCACTCTCAACTACTCAGAGGGGGATCTGTGTAGGAGATCCTGGATAGAGTGGGAGAACAATGTAGAACAAAACTCAAAACCATAAAAAAAAAAAAAAA
>NW_006921626.1:6202291-6210203 GCF_000298275.1 Orycteropus afer afer | reverse complement strand
AAAAAAAAAAAAAAAAAAAAAATCCTAGCACAGATAGTTTCACCAGACATTTCTACTGAAAGTATTCTAGAACATAAAAATGGATGGAATCCTCTCAAATATGTTTTATGAAGCAAACATAACCCTGATACCAAAACCAAGCAAAGGCACCACTAGAAAGGGAAACCACAGACTGATATACCTCATGACTATACATGCAAAAATCTTCAACAAAATCCTAGCCAGTAGACTCCAACAAAATGTCAAAAATATAATACACCATGACCAACTGGAATTCATACAAGATATGCAAGCATGGTCAACATTAGAAAAACTATCAATGTAATCCATCACATAAGTAAAACAAAGGAAAGAACCACATAATCCTATCAATTGAAGCAGAAAAAGCATTTGGTAATGTCCAACACCCATTCCTGATCAAAACTCTCAGCAAAATAGGAATAGAAGGGAAATTCTACAACATAATAAAGGGCATATATGCAAAACCAACAGTCAACATTATTCTCAATGGAGATAGACTGAAACAATTTCCCTTGAGAACAAGAACCAGACAAGATGCCCTCTATCTCCACTTCTGTTCAACATTGTATTGGAAGTCCTAACGAGGGCAACAAAGCAAGAAAAGGAATTCAAAAGCATCAAAATTGGTAAGGAAGAAGTAAAACTATCCGTATTTGCAGATTGACTACATCTGTGGCAAGAGGCGATGGAGAAGCTCAACATCTTTAGCCAATACCAGGCCAGGAGCTGATTGTGGAACAGACCATAAACTGCTCATATGAAAATTCAAGTTGAAGTTGAAGACACTTAAAACAAGTCTATGAGAGCCAAAATATGACCTTGAATATATCCCTCCTGAATTTAGAGACCATCTAAAGAATAGATCTGATGCATTGAACACCCATGACCAAAAACCGAGGAATTGGGGGATAACATGAAGAACATTATCCATGAAGAAAGCAAAAGGTGTTAAAAAACAGGAAAGTAAGAAAATACCAAAATGGATGTCAGAAGAGACTCTGAAATTCGTCCTTGAATGGAAAGTGGCTAAAGCAAATGGAAGAAACGACAAGACAAAAGAGCTAAACAGAAGATTTCAAAGAGCAGTTCAAGAAGACAAAGTCAGTTATTATAAGGAAATGTACAAAGGCCTGGAGTTGGAAAACCAAAAGGGAAGAATGCACTTGGCATTTCTCAAGCTGAATGCACTAAAGAAAAAAATTAAGGCTTGAGTTGCAGTACTGAAAGATTCTATGGGCAATATATTGAATGATGCAGAAAATATCAACAGGAGATGGAAGGAATACACAGAGTCACTGTACCAAAAAGAATTGGTTGATGTTCATCCATTTCATGTGGTGTATGATCAAGATGCAAGAAGAAGTCGATGCAGCACTGAAGGAAGTGGCAAAAAACAACACTCCAGGAATTGACAGAACACTCATTGAGATGTTTCAACAAACAGATGCACCACTGGAGGCACTCACTCAGTTATATCAAGAGATTTGGAAAACAGCTACCTGGTCAACTGACTGGAAGAGATCCATATTTGTACCCACTTCAAAGAAAGGTCATTCCACAGAATGTGGAAATTATCAAACAATATCATTAATATTGCACACAAGTAAAATATTACTGAAGATAATTCAAAAACATTTGCAGCAGTATATTGATAGAGAACTTCTAGAAATGCAAGCTTGATTCAGAAGAGGATGTGGAATGAGGGGTATCATTGCTGATGTCAGATGGATCTTGGCTCAAAGCAAAGAATACCAGGAAGATGTTTACTTGTGCTTTATTGATTATGCAAAAGCATTCGATTTTTTTGGATCATAACAAATTGTGGGTAACATTGAGAAGAATGCGAATTACAGAACACTTAATTAGACTCATGAGGAACCTGTACATAGACCAGGAGGCTGTCATTTGAACAAAACAAGGGCACACTGCATGTTTAAAATCAGTAAGGGAGTGCTTCAGGGTTGTATCCTTTCTCCATATTTGTTCAATCTGTATGCTGAGCAAATAATCCAAGAAGTTGGATTATAAGAAGAAGGTGGCATCAGGATTGGAGGAAGACTCATTAACAACCTGTGATATGAGGGTGACACAACTTTGCTTGCTGAAAGTGAGGATGACTTGAAGCACTTACTGATGAAGACTGAAGAATACAGTCTATAGTATGGATTACACCTGAATATAAAGAAAACTAAAATCCTCACTGTTCCTGTTGTTATGTGCCATCAAGTCGGCCCGACTCATAGCAACCCCTCCTTGGGTTTCCAAGGCAGTATCACTATGGAAGTAGACTGCCCAACCTTCCTTCCAAAGAGTGGCTGGTGGGTTTGAACTGCCAGCCTTGAAAATCCTCACAACTGGACCAAAAAGCAGTATCACGATAAATGGAGAAAAGATTGAAGTTGTCAAAAACTTCATATTACTCGGTTGCACGATCAGCACCCATGGAAGCAGCAGTCAAAATATCAGATGATGTGTACAAAAAAAGAAACAAACAAACAAAAAACAAACTCACTGTCTTTGAGTCAGATCCAACTCATAGCAACCCTTCCTTGAGTTTCTGCGGTGGTATCACTATAGAAGTAGATTGCCCAGTCCTCCTTCCAAGGCGTGGCTAGTGGGTTTGAACCAACAGCTTCCTGGTTAGTAGTCAAATGCCTTAGGCACTATGCCATGTTGTTGTTGTTGTTATGTGCCATCGAGTTGCCTCTGACTCATAGCGACCCTATGCACAGCAGAACGAAACACTGCCCAGTCCAGCACCAGCTCCACAATCCCCATTATACTTGACCCCATAGCCACAGCCACTGTGTCAATCCATCTCGTTGAGGGCCTTCCTCTCCCTCATTGACCCTCCACCTTGCAAAGCATGACATCCTTCACCAGGGAATGGTCCCTTCTGACAACATCACCAAAGTAGGTGAGACAATGTCTGGCCATTCTCACTTCCAAGGATCATTCTGGCTGCACTTTCTCCAGGAGAGATTTGTTAGGTCTTTTAGCAGACCATGGTACTATCGGCATTCTTCACCAGCATGACAACTCAAAAGCATCCATTCTTCTTTGGTCTTCTTTATTTATTGTCCAGCTCTCACATGCATATGAGGCAATTGAAAATACCATGGCTTGTGTCGGGTGCACTTTAATCTTCAAGGAGATATCTCTGCTCCTCAGCACTTGAAAGAGGTCCCTTGCAGCTGACTTGTCCAGTGATATACGTCATCTGATGTCCTGACTGCTTGCTTCCATTGGCGTCAATTGCAGAACCAAGCAATGTGAACTCTGACAACTTCAATCTTTTCTCCATTTATCGTGAGGCTGCTTGGTCCAGTTGTGAAGATTTTTGTTTTCTTTATATTGAAATGTATTCCATACTTCAGACTGTATTCTTCAATATTCATCAGTGAGTGCTTCAAGTCATCCTCACTTTCAGCAAGCAAAGTTGTGTCATCAGCATATCACCGGTGGTTAATGAGCCTTCCTCCAATCCTGATGCCCCATTCTTCTTCAAATAGTCCAGCTTCTCAGATTATTTGGTCAGCATACAGATTGAATAAGTATTTGGTCAGCATATGGATTGAATAAGAATTCAACCCTGACACACTCCCTTCTTGATCTTAAACCATGCAGTGTCACCTTGTTCTGTTCCAGTGACATCCTCATGGTCTATGTACAGATTCCTCATGAGTCCAATTAAGTGTTCTGGACTTCCTATTCTTCTCAATGTTATCCATAATTTTGTTATGATCCACACAATCAAATGCTTTTGCATAGTCAATAAAACACAAGTAAACATCTTTCTGGTATTCTTTGTTTGAGACAATATTCATCTGATATCAGCAATAATATCTCTTGTTCCATGTCCTCTTCTGAATCCAGCCTACAGTTTTGGAAGTTTTCTGTCAATATACTACTGCAACCATTTTTGAATTATCTTCAGTAAGATTTTACTTGAATGTGATATTAATGATATTGTTCAATAATTTCCGCATTCTGTGGGATCACCTTTCTTTGGGATGTATACAAATATGGACCTCTTCCAGTCAGTTGGGCAGGTAGCTCTCTTCCAAATCCCTTGACATAACTGAGTGAGGGCCTCCAGTGTTGCATCCATTTGTTGAAACATCTCAATAGGTATTTCAAATCCTGGAGCCTTGTTTTTTGCCAATTCCTTCAGTGTAGCTTTGACTTCTTCCTTCAGTACCATTGGTTCTTGATCATATGCCACTCCTGAAATGGATGAACATCAGTCAGTTCTTTCTGGTACAATGACTCTGCATATTCCTTCCATCTTTTTTTTTTTTTTTTTTTTATGTTTCCCACATCATTCAATAGCTTGCCCATAGAATGTTTCAACATTACAACTTGAGGGTTAGATTTTTTTTCTCAGTTCTTTCAGCTTGAGAAATGCTGAGACTGTTCTTTCCTTTTGGTTTTCTAACTCCAGGTCTTTGCAAATTTCATTATAACAATTGATTTTGTCTTCTTGAGCTGCTCTTTGAAATCTTCTGTTCAGCTCTTTTATCTTGTCATTTCTTCCATTTGCTTTAGCTACTCTCTGCTGAAGGGCAAGTTTCAGAGCTTCTGACATTCATTTTGGTCTTTTCTTGTCTTTTTAATGACCTCTTGCTTTCTTCATGGATGATGTTCTTGATGTCATCCCACAATTCTAGTTTTCCATCATTGGTGTTCAATGCATCGAATCTGTTCTCTTGATGGTCTCTAAATTCAGGGGGATATATTCAAGATCATATTTTTGGCTCTCATAGACTTGTTTTAATTGTCTTCAAGTTGAAATTGCACATGAGCAGTTGATGGTCTGTTCTACAATCAGGTCCTGGTCTTGTTTTGGCTGAAGATATTGAGTTTTTCCATTGCCTTTTGCCACAGATGTAGTCAGTCTGATTCCTGTAAACTCCGTCTGGCAAAGTCCATGTGTATAGTCACCATTTGTGTTGATGCAAAAAAAAAAAAAAATTGTAATGAATAAATCAAGAAGACAGAGGCAATGACAGAGCAGAGCAGCAGCCAGCCATCCAAGTAAGGTGAGAAAGGGACCCAGGCCCACCCCCAACAGCCAGGAAAGCAGGAGAAAGAGAAGCCAGAGGTGATGACAGAGCAGAACAGCACCAGGGATACAGGTAAGGGGAGGGAGGAGAGGTTTTGAATAGCTAAGCAAGACACACGTGTCTTTCAGTTTGTCATACTATTGTGGCTTGCATGTTGCTGTGAGGCTTGAGGCTGGGCCACTGGTGTTTCAAGTGCCAGCAGGGTTGCACATGGTACACAGGTTTCAATGCAGCTTACAGACTGAGAAAGACTAGGAAGAAGAAAGAGGCCATCCACTTCTCAAAGAATTGTCCAAAGAAAACCTTATGAATACCAGAGAAACACTGTTTGGTACATTACTGTGCAGTTTTGTGAATAGACCAGAAAATTATCCAGTACAGTGCAGGGCAATGAGCCCCTTAGGTCAGAAGGCTTTCAAAATATGACTAGGAAAGAGCTGCATCATCAAAGTAGGACCAACCATAAAGATATGGATAGAGTAAAGCTTTTGAGACCTTCATGTGCTGACATGGCATGACTCAAATTCAAGAGAAACAGCTGCAAACATCCATTAACAATAGGAACATGGAAGTATGAATCTAGGAAAATTGGAAGTTGTCAAAAATGAGATGGCATGCATAAACATTGCTATCCTAAGCATTAGTGAGCTGAAGTGGACCAGTTTTGACCATTTTGAATCAGACAACTGTATGATCTATTATGCCGAGAATGACAATTTAAAGAGGAATCACATGGCATTCATCATCACAAAGGATGTTTCGAGATTGGTCCTGAAGTACAGTGCTCTCAGTGATAGGATAATATCCATACTATGCCAAAGCACTGGTCAAATCTGCCGGAAAAGACCTCTTCCAAGTGACAAAGAGCAAAGATATCTTCTTGAAGACTAAGGTGCACCTCACACAATGCATGGTATTTTCATATGCATGTGAGAACTAGACATTGAATAAGGAATACCGAAGAACAGTTGATGCTTTTGAGTCTTGGTGTTGGCAAAGAATCCTGAAAGTACCATGGACCGCTAGAAGAACTAACAAATCTGTCTTGGAAGAAGTGCAGCTGGAATGCTCCTTGGAAGCAAGAATGGCTAGACTTTGTCTCACCTACTTTGGTCCTGTTGTAAGAAAGGACCATTCCTTGCAGAAGGGTATCATGCTTGGTAAAGTGGAGGGTCAATGAAAAAGGGGAAGACCCTCAACAAGATGGATAGACATAGTGGCTTCAATGATGGGCTTAGGTATAGCAAGGATCATGGGCCTAGCACTGGATCAGACAGTATTTTGTTCTGCTTTATATAATATTCCTATTAGTTGGAGCCGACTCAACAGCATCTAACAACAACATTTGCAAATGATATGATCCTGTACATAGAAAACCTAAGAGACTCAGCCAGAAAATTACTGGAACTTATTGAAAAACTTAGTATAGTGGCAGGATACAAGATAAACACAAAAAAATCAGTTGGATTCCTCTACACTGGCAAACAGGTCTCTGAGAAAGAAATAAGGAAATCAATACCATTTACAATAAACCAAAACCAAACTCACTGCCATAGAGTTGATTCTGACTCATTGTGACCCCCTTTGGGTTTCCAAGGTGGTAAATCTTTATGGAAGTAGATTGCCCAGTCTTCTTTCCACAGAGTAGTTCGTGGGTTTGAACCACTCACCTTCTGGTTAATAGTCAAATGCCATAAGGACTACATCAGCAGTGGTCCTTGCCATTTATAATAGCTACCAGAAAGATAAGATACTTGGGAAAAAAATCTTAGCAGGAATACAAAAGACCTATACAAAGAAAACTACAAAACACTACTTCAAGAGATCTACATAAATGGAAGAACATACCATGCTCATGGATGGGAAGATTGAACATTGTGAAAATGTTAGTACTGCCCAAAGCAATCTATGAATTCTATGCAATTCTGATCCAGAGTCCATCAACATTCTTCAAAGACACGGAAAACCAATCACTAATTTTATATGGAAAGGAAAGAGATCTCAGATAAGCAAACCACTATTGAAGAAAAAGAACTATGTAGGAGGTCTCACACTCCTGGATCTCCAAACCACAGCCACAGTTGTCAAAACAGCCTGGTAATGGTACTATGACAGACATATAGACCAGTGGAATGGAATTGAGAACCCAGAAATAGATCCATCCATGTATGCTCAGTTGATCTTTGACAAAGAGCCAAATTCCATTAAATGGGGAAGAGATAATCTATTTAAAAATGGTGCTAGCAAAACTGGATATCCATTTGCAGAAAACTGAATCAAGACCCATACCTCACACCATACACAAAAACTAATTCCAGATGAATCATGACTTAAATGTGAAACCTAAAAATCTTAAGTTCATCAAAGAAAAAATACAGGCAAATGTAGGGGCCCTAATTTATGGAATAAATAGACTATCAAGCACAAACCAAGATACACAAACAGCAGAAGATAAACTAGAAGATCGGGACCTTCTAAAAATTAAATTCTTATGTGTATCAAAAAACTTCTCCAAAAAAGTAAAAAGAGAACCTACAAAATGGGGGATGGGTGTCAGCAATGACATATCGGGCAAAGGACTTATCTCTAAAAATTATAGGAAATTCCAACACCTCCATATCAAGAAGACAAAAAATCCAATTAAAAACTGAGCAGAATTTAAAGAGGCAGCACTCTGGCAGATTTCTGGGGCTTAAGAACACACTCTGCTTTCCAGAAACCCCAGGGACACTCGGGGCCTGCAAGACTGAAAAGGTACAACATTCTTCTTGTTACTACACCCTATACCTGCTTGGTGAACGGAGGTGTGGCCATCCCCACTCCCA
>NW_006921626.1:6194193-6196257 GCF_000298275.1 Orycteropus afer afer | reverse complement strand
GCATTGTAAATTTTGGTCAATGACATGAGACAAAGTATATGTGAACTGCTGTATGAAAAGTGAATTTACTCTGTAAATCTTCACCCAAATCCTAATAATAAAAAAAAGAATAAATAAATAAAAACTGGGCAGAAGACATGAACAGACACTTCACCAAAGAAGATATTCAAGCAGCAAACTAACACATGAAGAAAAGTTAATGATAATTAGCCAGTAGAGAGATGCAAATAAAAACAACCAGGAGATACCATCTCACTCCAGCATTAATTGCAATATTCCATAAGACAGAAAATAACAAATGCTGATGAGGATGTGGAGAGATTGGGACGCTAAGACACTGCTGGTGGGACTGTAAATGTTAAAACCACTGTGAAAATCAGTATGGTGATTCTTTGAAAGGTCAGAGATAGAAATACTCTTTGATCTAGCAATTCCATTACTAGGTATATATTCTAAAGAAAGGATTGGCAGGACATGAATAGATATATGCATAGCCATGTTCATCACAGAACTATTCACAATAACAAGGAGATGGAAACAATGTAAGTGCCCAGGAACTAAAGAATGGATAAACAAACGGTGTTACGTGCAAACAATGGAATGCTGTGCAACCCTTAAGAATAATGTATAATCTGCAAAACACTGCATAACGTGGATGAACTTGGAGGACATTATGTTGAGTGAAATAAACCAATCACAGAAGGACAAATATTGTATTAGTCCACTATTGTAAAAAGTCAAGGAAAAGTTTATACATAGAAGGAAACTTTGTTTGTTGGTTATCATGGGTAGGAGGGGTGAGGAGCGGAAATTGCTAGATAGATTGGAAAAAAAAAGAGATAGTATTTGTGATTATTTGGGGTAGGAGGGAAGGGGAAAAGGGAAGCTTTTGTTTGTGGGTATTGAGTTTATGCTAATAGGTGGTGGAATATTTTGGAAAAGGATAGTAATAATGGTGGCACAACATGAAAAATGTCATCAACTTCCCTGAGCAGTAAATGTGGAAGTTGTTATATTGGCAAATGTCTTGTTGTGCATGTTTTCACCACTATAAAAGTTAAAAAAAAAAAAAAAAAGTTGAATGGAAAATCAATTTAGACTGTGAACTTTCACCCAAGTCACAATAAAGATAAATAAATAAATAAATAAAAGATCTGTATTGAAGTATGATGCAGTCCATGACAGTATAATATCCACACACTTTCAAGGAAGACCAACAATTATCATACAAATTTACACACCAACTACTAATGCCAAGGACGAAGAAATCAAAGACTTACTTTCTGCAGTCTGAACTTGATGAAACATGCAATTAAGATGCATTGATATTTACTCTTTTCCCCATTAAAGGATTAACAGTTAACAACTGCATGGGACTGGTAAAGTGATTGGGAGGGGGAAGTTAATCGTTCAAGTGTGAAAGGGCTAGAACTACTGTGTTGTTGTTGTGCTATTGTTGTTATGTGCCGTGGAGTCGGTCCCGACTCATAGCGACCCCTCCTTGGGTTTTCGAGGCAGTATCACTATGGAAGTAGATTGCCCCATCTGCCTTCTGAGGAGTGGCTGTTGGGTTTGAACTTCCAGCCTTCTGGTTAGCAGTCAAGTGCCTTACACACTATGCTACCACAGCTCCCAGACATGCACATACTCAGGTCTTATCCCAAATCGGAGCCTGAGCCAA
The DNA here is from genome assembly GCF_000298275.1 of Orycteropus afer afer. Taxonomy (NCBI): domain Eukaryota; kingdom Metazoa; phylum Chordata; class Mammalia; order Tubulidentata; family Orycteropodidae; genus Orycteropus; species Orycteropus afer. Next base: position 6,194,576 of record NW_006921626.1, on the reverse strand, counting down.
AAGTGGGACCCAGCAATCTTTTTTTTAACAAATCCTGTTAACAAACAGCACTTTCTGTTGAATGCTAAAGTTGGAGAACCACTGATCTTTGTGTGATCCAAATTCAGTGCCATTGAGTCAATTCTGACTCATAGATACCACCATTGGGTTTCCAAGGCTGTAAATCTTTACAGAAGCAGACTGTCTCATCTTTCTTCCATGAAGCAGCTGGTAGGTTCGAACCACCAACCTTTTGGTTAACAGTCCTAAATGCCTTAACCACTCTCCCACCAGAGGTCCTTATCTAATATGAAAATGTCAATAATTTGTCAGATTATTTTTTCTTTTTAAATCAGGGTACTTTTCATAGGTTTGTTTGATTTTTGTTTTCAATATTTAAACTT
>NW_006921626.1:6189653-6194083 GCF_000298275.1 Orycteropus afer afer | reverse complement strand
TCATAAGTACAACTGCCTTAGACACATTTGAAAGTAAACATCATAGCTTCTTGATAAGCATACAGCAGAGCAGGAGAAAGTACAAAGGCAGATCAGAAGTCACCCAGTCAGGAGCAGGCTCTGTTTCACATATCAAGTAAAGAGAAGTTAATCTAGAGAGCAGGCTAATGATAGTCAGTTTAGAGAGCTTCCACTGTCATTTATGGTTTTCATACATTGGTCAATACATGTTTGTTTAGTCAATTTTGAATTCTGATTTTTCTTTTTTGTATTTTGTGTACTGTATCAAGTAATTAACATTTTTTTCATCTGGATTTAACAATTATTACTATCTCTGATTTAAAATTTTTCTATTTTAGCTTATAATCATATGCATGAAGGGGTAATGAAATTCATTTTTAGCTACTAAATGCACATTGTTGCTATTGTTAAATTTCTCCTACTGTGGTGTAGTGAATACTTATTATGGCCCTTCTAGCCACAGTCTTTGTAGGTCCCACCAAATGACTGGGAGGTCTATGCAAATGTGCTTGTGGCTCACTATGGGGATTGAATAGATTGCTAATAATGGGAATAAGGTACACGGAACCTATTTGGGGGTAGAACCATGCAAATAATGTGCATGGAACCCTAATAACAGAATTGATCAGTTTTGCCAACCTGCTACACTTAAAATGAGCCATCCTAAAATTGGAAGGGGGAGCTCTGGTGGCATAGTAGTTAAAGCATTCCACTGCTAATTAAAAGATTGGTGGTTAGAACCTACCAGTCACTCTACAGCAGAAAAATGTGGTAATCTGCTTCCCTAAAGAGTTACAACCTTGGAAACCCTATGAGGCAATGCTACTCTATCTGATAGGGTAGCTATGAGTTGGAATCAACTCAATGGCAGTAGGTTTGGGTTTGGGGTTTAGAATTGGAAAGTCAAGGCTTACTGACTACCACCAAGAAGAAGAGATAAGAGAAGAGCAGGGTCCATGCTCTGGGAATTTTGTAGACCCAGGAGAAAAATAACTGTGATACTAGAGAAAATGAGAGACGATGAGAAGAAAGTGCAGAGGAACAGTAACAGCAGTGGCTGCACAGCCGGAAGACTGGCAGGAGATGGCACAATGGGCTTCCCAGCTCACAGAGGAAGAGAGCTGAGTGCTTTTGGGCAAAAGACTTGCTGGTTGAGTGAGGTGTCTCCAGGCACTTGGCGGACCAGATTCACATGACAGACTGAGCAAGAGAGTTGAGTGCCTTCAGGCTGAGGCTTACAATGGAAGCATTCTGGCTAATAAATGAAAATGAATAAAAATAGAATTAGAGTATCACTATTTTGCAACCTTCTACAAATTGAAAGATGTAGTCATGGAATGTCAATGACTGCTAACAAAAAGAAAAAAGGAATAAAAGAAAAGAAACCAGACACAATGAGCCTCCTGATGAAAGAACACTTAAAAGACATAAAAAAAAAAAATAAAAATAATAAATAGGAAATACAAAATTACTTGGCTTAGGATATACAGAGAGTTAAATAATACCGCTGAAAAAGATATGTCAGCAGTAGTGAGCTGAAATGGACTGCTATTGACATTTTTTTAATTTAATTTAATTTTTTTATTTTAAGAGCTTGTTTTATATTCAACATTACGTGTTCATTTAGTTTCACTCCCCATTTACCATGTCTGAGCCTAACCCAGTCTCTTCCTCTCCCTACCCAGTAACCTACCCACTGTGCTCCTCATATTTATGCACTCCTGTTTGTCCGGTATTTCCTCAATTTGAATGTTGGTTCTCTGGTGCCTCATGGTCTATAGCTCTAAGGTATGCATTACCATAGAGTATGTGGGTATGTCATCCTGGGTTGAGTGGTCTGCGTGTATATCTTGTTAAATATTAGACTGAGTCAGCCCCTGGGGGTACATTTTATTCCAGGTGCAGAATGTATTCCAGGGCCATAGTGTTGGGGGTCTCACCAGATTTCATCTGACCAGTAATTCTTATTGAGTTTTTGGATTTTGTTCCATGTTTATCCTCCCACTCTATCCAGGATCTCCAGATTTGATCCTTTACTGAGCGGTTGGCATTGGTAGCCGAGCACCATCCAGTTCTTCTGGTCTCAAGAGCCATTGTGTCCTAGGGCTGATTGCTTCCAAATGCCTTTGTGTGTGTGTGTGTGTGTGTGTGTGTGTTCTTCTTTGCTTTCAATGCTAGGAGACCATTAGCTGCATCTTAGATGGCCACTTGAAAGCTTTTAAGACCCCAGTCACTACTCACCAATGTAGGATGTGGAGCAAGGCTTTTATGTATTTTGTTGTGCCAATTGAGTCTGGTGTCCTCCAGTATGATGGTCCTGAGACAGTAGATCTATCGGATCTCTCTCCCATAGTGTCTGGTTGTCTGTGAGGGATTACTCTGTGTCTGTCTTCTATTGTTTCTGTAAGGACTGCAGGTATTTTGTATCACTGGTGTCTGTGCAAGATTAGCCTTAGCTGAATCTATCCTTGGTCTAGCATATAGTCCTGTTTACTGACCTCCATCTGATCCTCTCAGGTGTTCATGTGTTTATCTGTAGCCTGGTGTTTGGTGTTAATGGTAATGCAGTATTGTGGACACATTGATTGGTATTAGCATCTGTCGTCTATCTCCTATGTGCAGAATTCAGTGTTCTCCTATTTCCTAATGTTATCATGGTGGTCACAGATCCTTCCCGTATATCCTTCACCCTATCCATGTCAGCATGTAGACCCCAACTAGCCCAAAATTAATCCCTCCCCTTCCCTCCCCATCCTGGTAACCTACTAAGTGAGTTCCCTTTCCCAAGCAAACCCTTCTGTGTCTTTTACAGTAATGGGCTCATACAGTACTTGTCTTTCTGTGATTGACTTATTTCACTCAGCATAATGTCCTCCAGGTTTGTCCACATTGTGAGATGATTCGCATATCCCTCATTGTTCTTTAATGTGGCATAGTATTCCATTGTGTACATGTACCATAATTTGGTTATCTACTTATCCGTTGATGGGCATTTAGGTTGTTTCCATCTCTTTGCTATAGTGAATTGTGCTGTGATGAACATGGGGGTGCATATATCTGTTCGTGGGCTGTCTCTCACATCTTTAGGATATATTCCTAGTAATGGAATTGCTGGGTCAAATGGTACTTCTATTGTCAGTTTTTTAAGGAAACGTCATACCATTTGCCACAATGGTTGTACCATTTTACAATCCCACCAGCAGTACACAAGAGTTCCAGTCTTTTTGCGACCTCGCCAGCATTTATTATATTCTGACCTGTTGAACTTTGCTATTATTGCTAGGGTGAGATGATATCTCATTGTTGTTTTGATTTGCATCTCTCTAATGATTAATGATCGTGAGCAATTTCTCATGAGTTTGTTGGCTGCCTGCATATCTTCTTTGGTGAAGTGTCTTTTGCCCATTTGTGAAATGGGTTATTTGTCTTTTTGGTGTTGATGTGTTGAAGTTTTCTACAGATTTTGGAGATAAGTACTTTATCAGATATGTTATAGACAAATACTTCCTCCCAATCTGTAGGTTCTCTTTTTACACTTTTGACAAAGTCTTTTGATGCACATAAAAATTTAATTTTTAAAAGGTCCCAGTCATCTAGCTTCTCTTCTATCTCCTGCATAGAATATTGTTCTGTAGTTTTCCCTTCTAGCATTGTCTTTCCCTGGTTTTGGTATTAGTGTTATGCTTGCTTCATAAAATGAGTTTGGGAATATTCCATCTTTTTTTATGTTCTGGAATACCTTGAGTAGCATAGGTGTCAGCTCTTCTCTGAACATTTGATAAAATTCTCCAGTGAAGCCATCAGGACCAGGGCTTTTCTTTGTGGGAAGATTTTTTATGACCTGTTCAATTTCTTTTGTTATAGGTCTGTTCAAGTTTTCTATCTCTGAGTGGGATAGTTTAGGTACACTTGTGATTCTAGAAACTTGTCCATCTCTTCTAGGTTCTCAAATATGTTGGAGTACAGGTTTTCACAATATTCTGTTAGTATCATTTTTATTTCAGTTGGTTCTGTTATGTTGACACTCTTTTCCCTTACAATTCTTGTGATTTGGATCTTCCCTTTCTTTTCTTTTGTTAGTTCTGCCAATGGATTATTGATTTTATTAATCTTTTTGAAGAATGAGCTTTTTGTTTTGTTGATTTTCTCTATGCCTTTTTTGTTTTCTGATTCATTTATTTCTGCTCTGCTCTTTATTTCCTTGCTTCTAGATACTATAGGATTCTTTTGTTGTTCTCTTTGTAGTTGTTGGAGTTGATGAGTTAGAGTGTTGATTTTGTTTCTTTCCTCTTTTTTGATGTATGCATTTATTGCTATAAACTGTCCTCTGAGTACTGCTTTTGCTGTGCCCCACAGTTTTGGTATGTTGTATCTTCATTTTCATCTGTTTCTAGAAATATTCTTTTCAT
>NW_006921626.1:6182380-6189378 GCF_000298275.1 Orycteropus afer afer | reverse complement strand
ATTTCAATGCTTTTGAATTTATTGAAGCTTGTTTTATGTCCTAACATATAGTCTATTCTGGAGAAGGATCCATGTGTACTGGAGAAGAATGTGAATTGTGCTTTTGTTGGGTGAAATGTTCTGTATATGTCTATAAGGTCAAGTTGGTTGATTGTATTGTAGAGTTCTTCCATATCTTTGTTGAGTTTTTTTCTAGTTGACCTGTCACTCTTTGAAAGTGGTGTATTGAAGTCTCCTACTACTATTGTAGAGTTGTCTATTGTCAGTTTTAATTCAGTTAATATTTGCTTCATGTATTTTGGAGCACTTTCATTGGGTGCATATTTATTATTGTAATGTCTTTTTTGTCAATTGAGCCTTTCAGCATCATATAATGTCCTTCTTTGTGTCTTATGATGTTTTTCACCTTAAGGTCTATTTTATCTGAAATTAATATTAGCACTCCTGCTCCTTTTTGGTTTCCTGTGGCTTTGTATATATTTTTTTCCATCTCTTAACTCATAATTTGTTTTTATCTTTGTGTCTAAAGTGGGTCTATTGTAGGCAGCATATTTATGGGTCTTCATTTCTTGTCCAGTCTGCCACTCTCTTTCTCTTGATAGGTGCATTTAGTCCATTCATATTGAATATAATTAGTGACAGGTATGAATTCATTGCTGTCAATCTATTTTTTGTTGTTGTTGTTGCTGTTGTGTTGTTGGTGTTTCCTTAGTCCATATACTTTTCTGTACTGAGTTCAGTTTGTTGCCTAATGCTTTCTCCCTTTTCTTCTTTTTTGTTGATGTTGTGCTTATTAAATCCATATGCTTTCCTTCCTTCTGGATTTGCTTAGGGGGATTGTTAATTTTCTCTATGGTTACCTTGGACTATATTCTTGTCTCTACATTTTTAGAATAATGTGTACAATGTGTACTGTGAAGACATTGTCTTGTTTTTCTCTCTGTTTGGAAATGTGTATCTAGAACTTTTATTCCCTCTGATAGGTTAGTTGCTGTTGTTGTGTGTTGATTGACTTTCTTGTTTTTAGAGTACAATGTTTTATGGTCTTATTTTGAGTTTCTATTTCTGATTTGGTTTTAGTGTTGATGCCACATATCCTGATTTTGTTGATCTCTGTTGTGGGTTTTGTATTGGAAGGACTTCTTTAAGCATTTCTTGTAGGGTTGGTCTGGATTTTACAAAATCCCTTAATTTCTGTTTGTCTGAGAATGCCTTGATTTCACCCTCATATTTGATGGATAATTTGGCTGGATATAGGATTCTTGATTGGAAGTTCTTTTCCTTCAGTGTTTTATATATGCTGTCCCATTGTGTCCTTGCCTGCATGGTTTCTGCTGAGTAATTGGAGCTCATCCTAACCATTTGATTATTATAAGTAATATTTTTTTTTGGCCTGGGAAGCTCTCAAATTTTTTCTTTGTCTTTGATTTTGAAGAGTTTGATTATAATATGCCTTGGTGTTTTTTCTTGGGATCTACTTGTGTGGGATTCAATGAGCTTCTTGGACAAATATGTTTTCTTTTTTCATGATATGGAGAAGTTTTCTGTTAGATGGTCTTCCACAATTTTCTTGGCAGTTTTTCTCACCTCTTCTTATTCTGGAATTCCAATGAGTCTTTCTTCTCATGCCATCCCATATCACTTTTAGGTTCTCCTCATTTCTCTTAAATCTTTGTTCTGATTTTTCTTTGTACAGGCTGGTGTCCAGGGATTTGTCTTCTAGTTGGGGTATGTGTTCTTTAGCCAGTTCTAACCTATTATTTTGTGCTTCTACTGTGTTGTGTAATTCTGTAGTTTTGGTATTCATCTTCTGGGTTTCTAACTGCTGTTTTTGTATTAGTTTTGATTGTGCATTAATCTTATTATTTTGTTCTTGAATGATTTGCCTCAGTTCTTCCAGAGAACTGTCTGTGTTCTCCTTGCTTCTGTTTGGGGTGTCCTTAGGCCCTTGTAAAGCACTATAAATATGTCTTCTAAATTCCTTCTCAGATAATTTTATTGCCTCCTCTTCCTCAATGTTTAATGAGACCTTTGTTTATGGTTTTGCTTCTGATGTCTTGTCCTGTTTTTTTTTTTTGTTTGTTTGTTTGTTTTATTTGAGGTTACCTGCTGTTTCCTAGACATTTTAAGGTTCTCTTTAAGTGTTGGTTATGTACTGATTTGTTGTGTCTTGGTTTTATGGGTTAATATTTTGAAAAGGTGAAGCTTGTGTATTTTATTTTATTAGTTATTAATTCAGGTATCCTACATTGCTCTGTAGTTTTCTTTGTGATGGTGGAATCACTGTGTGGAATGTGGATATGGGTTTCTGTTTGTTGTAAAGAGGGTTTAGAGTTTGAACTGGGAGGTTTTATGTTGGCTGAATGTGGTTTCTTCTACTGGATGAGTGAAGTTATTGGTGGAGAAGGTGGGAGCAGAAGAAGGAAAGTTTACTGTTGCTAGGGGTGGTTTCTAGGGATTTGAGTGGGTTGCTACTGATGACATTTTACTATTATTCATAGGCCTGCAGCTCAATTTCAACAAAGACTCCACTTGTTAGGGGGTCACCATTTCTGCCAGGATCACACACACACACAAAAAAAACCTGCTCCAAAGACCCCTCAGAGCCAAAATGTCAACCCAATACAACTTCCCAGCTCCACGATCCACTGCTGGAGTTTCCCTCTCTGGGACCTTCTGCCCGTGGCACTTGCCCAACTGGCCCAGACTGCAATATGCCTCAGGAGTTCTATGGGTCCTCCCACCCGTGGCACCAAAGAGCCACTCAGTTTCAGCAGTACTGGAGTCAGGAGAGTGCCTGCTAGTAATCTCTGGTCCCGATATTACTGATAAAGTCATGTGCAGGCCTCTCAGTGCCACTAAGTTGACACAAGCCTACTCTGTGACCTGCTGTGGGGACACCTCCCCGGGCCTGCCCTCCTGCAGCACCAATGGACTCTCTGCTTGGGTTTCAGCAGCACTAGACATGACCGTTTGCACCTAGTTGACCCAAGTTACCAATAAAATCAGGTGCTAAAGGTAGATCCTTGGGGTGATTACTGGTATTCTGGTGTGGTCGCTGGTATGCTAGTGTGGTGTGTCTTCTTCCTTAACCCAGGGAGGTCTTGGATGGCAATTCTCACCTGCTGGTCAGTGCTACCCCAGGGATGTCTCCAATGGCCTTTCTCAGCTGTCTGTTGGTGCTCTACAGGATAGATCTTCTGATCTTGTTATTTTTTCCTTGTCCCTTTCTCCTTTCTAATTCTACTCTTCTGAGTTTGGTGCACTCTGACTCAGTGAGCTGTTCAGAGCACCATAATCCTTAATTCAAACTGCTGTGCTTAGTTTTTCAAGCACTAAGATGCTAAATGGAAACAGAGTGGTGATTACTGATGAGACTACATTTTGAATCTGCCACTATTGACATTTTGAATCTAACAATCATATGATCTATTATGCCAGGAACGACCATGTGGAATGTCTTCGCACTCATCATCAAAAGGAACATTTCAAGATCTGTCCTGAAGTAAAATACTGTCAGTGATAGGATGATATTCATACATCTACAGGGAAGATTCATAAAGAAGACAAAAAATCTGTTGAGAAGACACAGTCAATTATTATTAATTAGAAGTTAGAAAAGCAGAAGGGAAGAACACACTCAGCATTTCTTAAGCTGAAAGAACTGAAGAAAAAAATTAAAGTCTCAAATTGCAATATTGAAAGATTCTATGGGCAAAAGTAATTGAATGATGTAGTATACATCAAAAGAAGATGGAAGGAATACACAGAGTCACTATACCAAAAAGAAATTGTTGATGTTCACCCACTTCAGGAATGGTGTATGATCAAGAACCAATGGTATTTAAGGAAGAAGTCAAAGCTGCACTGAAGGAATTGGTGAAGAACAAAGCTCCAGGAATTGATGGAATACCCATTGAGATGTTTCAACAAATGGATGAACATAGCCATCACTTGGCTATGTCAAGAGATTTGGAAGGCGGCTACCTGGTCAACTGACTGAAAGAGATCCATATTTGTACCCATTCCAAATAAAGGTGATCCTACAAAATGTGGAAATTATCAAAGAATATCATTAATATCACATGTAAGTCAAATATTAACTGAAGATAATTCAAAAATGGTTGCAGCAGTATATCAACAGAACTTCCAGAAATGTAAGCTCAATTCAGAAGAGGATGTGGAACAAGGGATATCATAGCTGCTGTCAGATAGATCTTGGCTCAAAGCAAAAAATACCAGAAAGATGTTTACTTGTGTTTTGTTGACTATGGAAAAGCATTTGATTGTATGGATCATAACAAATTATGGATAATATTGAGAAGAATGGGAATTCCAAAACACTTAATTGTACCCATAAGGAATCTGCACATAGGAGGCTGTCATTCAAACAGAACAAGGGGACATTGCATGGTTTAAAATCAAGAAGGGAGTGTGTCTGGGCTGTATCCTTCCCTCATACTTATTCAATTTGTATGCTGAGCAAATAATCACAGAAGCTGGGCTATATGAAAAAGGGCATGGCATCAGGATTGGAGGAAGATTCATTAACAACCTGTGATATGCAGATGACACAGCATTGCTTGCTGAAAGTCAAGATGACTTGAAGCACTTACTGATGAATATTATTAAAGACTACAGTCTGCAGTGTGGATTATATTGCAACATAAAGAAAATGAAAATTCTCACAATTGGACCAAGAAGCAGCATCACCATAAGTGGAGAAAAGATTGAAGTTGTCGAAGATTTCATATTACTTGGTTCCACAATAAACACCAATGGAAGTAACAATCAAGACATCAGATGACATATTGCACTGGGAAAATCTGCTGCAAAAGATCTCTTTAAAGTGCTGAAGAGCAAAGATGTCTCTTTGAAGATCAGGGTGTCCCTGACCCAAGCCATGGTATTTTCAATTGCCTCATATACATGTGAGAGCGAGACAATGAATAAGGAAGACTAAGGTAAAGTTGATGCTTTGAGTTGTTGTGCTGGTGAAGAATACTGAAAATGTCATGGACTGCCAAAAGAACTAACAAGTCTGTCTTGGAAGAAGTGCAACTATAATGCTCCCTGGAAGTGAGAATGGCCAGCCTTCATCTCACCTACTTTGTTTGCACATGTTATAAGAAGGGGCTATTCCCCCAAAAAAGATACCATGCTTGGTAAAGTGGAGGGTCAAGGAAAAAGGGGAAGGCTCTCAACAAGGTGGATTAACTCACTGGCTGCAATGATGGGCTAAGGTATAGCAAGGATTGTGAGGCTGGCACAGGACTAGGCAGTGATTCATTCTGCTGTACATAGGGTGGCTATGAGTCTGAGTCAACTTGATGGCACCTTTACAACAACAGCACAAGGAAAATAAATCAGTCCAATTATTATTCAAATTACACATCAACTTCTAATGTCAAAGATGAAGAAATTGGAGGTTTTTTTTTTTTTTTTTTTACCAACTCCTGCTATCTGAAATTGCTCAAACATACAATCAAGATGCATTGACAATTGCTGATGATTGGAATGTGAAATTGGAAACAAACAAGAAGGATTTTGTTTCCAAAATGTAGCTAGAAAATGTTACCTTCATGATAGAACCATCGTTGGAGATCGTATGATAGAATTTTGCATCACCAATGTAGTGCCTAAGGCACTTGACTGCTAACCAGAAGGCTGGTGGTTCAAACCACCAGCCACTCCTCGGAAGGAAGATGGGGCAGTCTACTTCCTTGGAAACCCAAGAAGGGGTCGCTCTGACTCGGGTCCAACTTGACGGCACATGACAACAACAACAACAATGATCTATGCATTAGAAATACCTTTTTTCAACAACATAAATAATGACTATACACATGGATCTCACAAGAAAGAATACACAGGAGTCAAATAGACTAAATCTGTGGTGAGAAATGATGGAGAAGGTCAATATCCTCAGTCAGAACAAGGCCTAAGGTGAAGTGCAGAATAGATCATCTATTGTTCATATGCAAGTTCAAATTGCAGCTGAGGAAATTAAAACAAGTCCATAAGAGTCAAAGTAGAATCTTGAGTATTTACTGCCTGAATTGAGAGACTATCTCAAGAGTAGGTTGGGAAAAAATGGAGTCGAGCCAGTGAGCAGCACACTTTATCCCTCTGGCATCTAAGGTCTTGAATAACTAGCCACAACAGTTTAAATTAGGAATTTCACTGCTCTGAACAGCTCACAGATTCAGATTACATCAAACTCGCAAGAGCAGAATTAGAGGAAAGGCACAGAGAGATTATTTGGAAAAGAGCTACTGGAGGAGGATGGACAGATGGGCACCCGAAAGAGCCATTGGAAACTCTGCTGGAGCAGTCACTGTGTGCCGAGCTAGGGCACCCACCTGAGATCCCCAAGCCAAAAGGGAGGATGCCTTATAACAGCTTACCAGCAACCACTCTAATATTCGGGTGGACAGCGGCAGAGACCTGCCTCCAGCAGCTCATCTTGATTTTTTGGAGGTAATTTGGATCTCCTGGGGGCTGGCTGTGGGCACAGACACCTCCGCTGAGATTTGGAGGAAGATTTATTATTGAGACAGGAAGGGAAGCTTCCTCCCCTCCCAGCGGGTCACAGAGTAAACTGGGGTCAGACTGAGAGATTTCGTGCTTTTCTTTGTCACAGAGATCGGGACTGCAGGTCACTAGCAGGTACTCCCCTGACCCACAGCTCAAACTGCAGGCATCTTTGGCACTGCAGCTGGGCAGTATCACAGACAAACTCCAGAGCCGGACATTAGTGATCTGGCAGGATTACGTCAGCACCGTGGACAGAAAGAACAGGGAGAGGGAAGAAACCGTACTCCCCGGATTTTTGCATTGGAGCTGTTCTTTAGCGCTGTGTGGCCGCAGAGGAGGGATCTTTGAGTGTGCCTGAAATTGGCGGAAATTTGTGATGCTCTAACAATAAGAATCTTTCCTGAATTGAGCTGCAGTCTTGCAAATAAATACATCATCAAAAATAGCCTGCTCAAAGCCCT
>NW_006921626.1:6159764-6168444 GCF_000298275.1 Orycteropus afer afer | reverse complement strand
TTTTGTTCTGTTGTACATAGGGTCTCTATGCATTGGAACTGACTTGAAGGCACAACAACATATCCGAATGACTTGTTCCTTAGAAGAAAAAGGAGGGATATTTGAAACACACAGACATAGAAGGAAAAGGCCATGTGAAGACAGAGACAGACATTGGAGGGTAGCCACAGTCAAGGAATGCTAAGGATTACTAAAAGCTACCAGTGGCTAAGACAGAGTCATGGACTGTATTCTCCCTCAGAAACTTCAGAAGAAACCAACCCTTAAAACTTCTTTATTTTGGATTTCTGGCTCCCAAAACTGTGAGAGAACAAATTTTTGTTGTTTTAACCACAGTTTGTGGTAATTTGTTAATGGCAGCCTTGGGAAAGTAATATACATGGGTATATCCAGAAATACAATGACATGATTACCATGTTTCCATATGTGAGAAAAATGAGGCATAGAGATGACTCTGAGAGGCTGTCACATGTTTGTTCTTGATCTCGATAGGGTGGATGTGAGCAGCTTCTCCTTATACTAATTCCTTGACTTCTACAGTTGCTTTGTGTGGTTTTCGGTCTCTGGATTTTATTTTTGTAATGAAATTCTAAAAAGTCCACATACCATCCATCTATGGCTTGACTGTTGTATATAATTTCTGCCATTCTTTCTAGAAGAAGATTACATTTGTCTCTTAATTTATCCTTGACAAAGCCATGTTAATTATATCTCTTCTATTTTTTCTTTCCTGTTCTAAAAATTAATATTTTGTCATTCTTTTATCTTCTCTCATATCAAAAATATCATTAACTGGTTTTATTTCATAGTTGCATATACTCCTTTCCCTCTTCTAAAAAAGTGCCTTTTTACTGCCAATTTCTAAATGATGAGCTCACCCCCAATAACATGTCATGATCTTTTGCTGATTTGAACATACCATTTTTTAAAAAAGTGCAATCATGAATTGCTTCTTTCTCCAGTACAATTTCGTTTTTTTTTACCTTCACATCACAAATGATGCATGCTTCATATTATAGCTGACCTTTTAAAATATCTTCTCAATGTGGAGTCTAAAAATAGCATAAAAATTTCTCCTTGTATTTTAGTGTTATTCATTATTTACTTTTCATCTTTTATCTAGCAAGGAAGGAAAATTCTTGAACTACACAACCTCTTCTTTTGAGTGATAAAAAGCAAAAGTTTCTCCATTGCTTTTATGCATCACATTAGATGTACCATTTATTGTTTATCCATACTGTTTTGCTTACCTCTCCTGTTGCTCTAACAGAAAATATCACAAATGGGTAGCTTAACAAACAGGTATTTATTCTCTTATAATAGATGTCCAAGTTCAAAGTGCCAGCTCTAAGAGCTGGGTGAAAGCCCCTCCACCTTGGCCTTCAGCTCTGCCTCTTGCTCCTAGCCCAATGGAGCTGGAGGTGTCTCTTCACTCAAGTAGCTTCAGGCTGCTGAGGGTAATAAGCTCAAGGTCAACAGGTAAAATGATACATTCCCAAGATTATCACACAACACGGCAGGCCACTGGTTCATGTCTAGGAATATTCCTAAGATCAGCAGAAAAGATGGCTGGCTGGATGAAGACTTGGCTACACGCAGGGTCCAAGTGTGCCAAAAAGCTCAGAGACCTTTCTCAAAGCTGTCTTCTTATATACTTGAATCAGACCACACACCTAAGACAGCTACTCAGCTGCTTGTAGTAGATTCCACCATAAAGTTGATTACCAGTCTCATCATGGGGAATAACTACATCCAGCTTTTCAACCACTCAAAACCAGGCCCAGCCAATTTGACACACAATGCAACTACCACACATACCAAGTGTTTGAATTAGAACAAAAGCCATAGTCAATTTCCCAGGAACCATGTGGTGGTTATGTTTATGTGTCAATTTGGCTGGGGCTAGTTGAGTGGCTGGGCAGCTGGTGGAGTTATTCCCCATGATGAGACCAGTAATCAGCTCCATGGTGGGATCTACCACAAGGAGCAGAGTAGCTGTTTTGGGTATGTGGTCTGCTTCCTGTTATAAGAAGCAGCTTTGAGAATGGTCTCTAGCTTATGGCACACTTGAACCCTGCGTGTAGCCATGTCATTGTTCAGTGGCTTGCCGTGCTCTTCCAATCTTGGGACTTACAATGGACTTGAATTAATGGCCTGTTGTGTGGTTTGGTAACATCGGGACTGTGCCTTTTGACTTGTCAACCTTGGGGCTTCTTTGCTTCAGCAGCCAGCAGCTGAGTTAAGAAACGCCTCTAGCTCTAGTGGGCCAGGAGCAGGAGGCAGAGCTGGACTCCAAGGTTGAGGGGCTTTCATACAGCCCCTAGAGTCTGGCACTTTGAACTTGGACTTAAAGCCTCCAAACTGCAAGAGAATAAACTGTTTGTTAAGGCCATCCCATTTGTGGTGTATTCTTGTCAGAATAGCACTAGGTAACCAGAGGAAACCAAACTGAAATTAAATAACCTTGCGGCTCAGGATTCATTTGTCAGTCTTTTGAAATAAAAAGGCAATATGCACCATTGAGCTTCCTGTGGTTATTCACTAACATGTTATAATAATTTTTTTTTTCTGCAGGAATGCTTTAGGAGGCCTGGCTTAAACTGAAACCAAAGGGAGTAAATAAAACTTTTAATATTTTCATGAGCTTACAAACTGGCTTACCTTTGATTCTTAAAGCAATGCCCCACTATCTCTCTGTACCTCTGTTTCTCTCTGCCTCTGTTTTTCTCTCTCTCTGACTGCTACTGTTAGTACCACCTGAGACACTAGCTCTAGTTCTGCCTTTAGTTGACTGTATAAAATTAAGTAATTTATTTCAGCACTCTTGGTCTCTCTGTTTTCTCAGATGTGTTCTGTACAAGGAAACTTTTGTTCAAATGTGTGTTTGTTGAGAGATAAGGATTGACCAATTGTTCTTTGTCCCATGGCCCTAAAGCAGTTTAGAGCCATTTCTTGGGCTAAATGATTTCTTAGGTCCTTTCTACTTGAATACTTTCCATTTGTAAGCTAGTTTGATGTCTACTCATGGAAATGTACTAAGCTGAGGAAATGCTTTTCTGATCTGGTGTTTTTAACATATTATTTTATAATTTTAGATCAATTACTGCTAGAAACACAGGAAATAGGAATATAGATATGGTGAAACACTTCAACATATTTTAAATAAATAAATATTATATACACACACACACACATATAGTAATTAAAAAGATGCCAATTTATGTACAACTTTTCAGAATGGGATGGTGTAGTAATGTGCCTGGTCAAGGCTCCTTCGTGAGGACAGCATGCTTCTTCACTGGGCAATCCTCAGCATTCCAGACCCAAAACTTGATAACATCTCTTCACTCAGAAATAGTCAGGCTGAGGAATATGAAGCTACACTCTAAAGGAGCAATGTATATGCCAGAATGTCAATTTATTGATTTACCAAGAGAGATATAACTTCCAGCACAGCCAGATATTCAAGCCAGTTGGTCAGCATATTCTCTCCCCTGTTGGAATGCAATTTTTGATGAAACCAAATTACCTTCGCAAGATTGCTTATTGAGCAGAGACTCTATACTGAATTGTTGTAAGCACTAGTGTTTTCAAATTATGATAGCTGGACAAGTTATCTCTCTATAGAGATATACGTCTGTAAGGAAATTTGTTTCCAAACATGTTTAGCTGTAGAATACTACAGAAATGACTATTACATTAACAGGTGAAAAGGAACCACTGTGTTGGATGAAGTTGGAGCCTGGAGCCCTGCCTGTTTGGTTCCTCCTACCTCAAGCAGAGGTAGCACTGAAGCACCTCCAGAGTATTCCCTGAGGTTTAAGGAAGCCTGCTTTTCTTCTGTCCCCTGGTATGGCTCTTGGGATCTTCTTCCAAAGACTCCAAAGTTGAAGCATTCTTTCTTTAGATTTGTTTAGTACTTAAGTCCCAAGTTTCTTAAAAATGTTAATATTGCTAGACATTTCAGATTTGAGCATTTCTATACAGCTCCTTCTGTTTGCACAGTTTTTTTAGGATTAGTCACTGCAGTCAAGTAGGATCCAACTCATGGCAACCCCTTCTTGGGTTGCTGGGGCAGTATTACTATGGAAGTAGATTGCTCAATCTTCCTTTTGAGGAGTAGCTGGTGGGTTTGAACCTCCAGCCTTATGGTTAACAGTCAAATGCTTTAGGCACTATGCGACCAGACCTCCTTTACTATTTCAGAATTAGGTAATTAATATTACCCATTGCATATTCATTGTCCTTTCTAAATTTGATTTCACAATATACTTTTATTTTCTATTTGTGAGAGTACAATATTCCATCCCCATGGATTGAAAAATGAAGCAGGTTGCACAGTGTCTGACGTCCCCAATTCCTATTCTTGGGACCTGCCATTTTCAGATATCATCTTGTTAATTCTTCCTGTTTAATTACTGACAGCTTCCCTATGTGTTATGTGGAAGACCTAAATGCAATCTTACATAATGAAATTTTTTGGAAAAAGAAAAAAAAATTGTAAGTGGGACTACAGAAATATTTGAAAAACAGACACAGAAACTAATGAAATGGAGTAGAAATCACAAAACTTAAATTCTTGTGCTAACTTGTCACTAAATTGCTTTGTAACATGAGTCTTAGACTGCTTGATTGCTCAACTGGACTAAATTGTTCATTTAACTGCCAGTTCTATCATTCTATCTAGATTGCAAAGTGTTGTAATGATAGTGACTCATACAGACCTTTAATAAACAGATATCAACAACTTATAATTTACTTACTTTTTCTTAAATAAACAATTACTGAATTTCTTCCTTGTGTGAGGCCTTCATCTAGGTCCTATGTTGGTACCTGATTAGTCAGTTTTACTATAGTAACAACACCCAAATCCCAATGGCTTATAACAACAAACATTTATTTCTCACTTATGTACATGTCAGCAGCAGCAAGTTGCCTGCTGTGTCTCTGCTTTGCAGATCTCCTCATTTCAGGACACTGGTCAAAGGACCAGGCCTTAATTTTCATTCTTTTGGTAGATGATATGAGCAAGAGACCTGGCAAAAATGAACAATGGCTCTTAATGCATTTGCTTGGATGTGGTGTACATCATGTTTGCTTGTATCGCATTAGCTAAAGCATGTCATTTGGCCAAAGACACCATCAATGAAGTGGGAAAATATAGTTCTCCTCTTTTCAAGAGGCATTACAAGTCATATGGCAATGATTTAAAGACTTATTCCTCATAGTGAAGGGTTGTTTTTTTTTTTTTTAGTTGCTGTGCATTGGGCTCCAAATCATGGTGAACACATGTACAACAGAAAGAGCCAATGTCATGATTGTTAGTAAGTCTGAGTCAATTGTAGTGACTATTTGTGCCAGTCTATATCATTGAGGGTTTCTTTCTTTTTCACTGGGCTTCTACTTTACCAAATATTATGTCCTTCTCCAGTGATTGATTTTTCTTGATGACACATCCATAATAAGTTAGCCAAAGTCTTGTCATCCTTACTTTGAAGGAGCTAGTTGCGTTTCTTCTAAGAAGTAATAGAAAGGTAGAGAGTGAATAATTTGACATTAACAACCTGCAATATGCAGATGACACAACCTTGCTTGCTGAAAGTGAAGATGACTTGAAGCACTTACTGGTGAAGATCAAAGATGACAGTCTTCAGAATGGATTACACTTCAACACAAAGAAAACAAAAATCCTTACATCTGGACCATTAAGCAACATCATGATAAATGGAGGAAAGGTTGAAGTTGTCAAAGACTTCATTTTACATGGATACACAATCAACCACCGTGGAAGCAGCAGTCAATAAATCAATGACATGTTGCATTGGGCAAACCTGCTGCAAAAAAAAAAAAAACCTTTTTAAAGTGTTTAAGTGTGTGAAGATGTCTCTTTGAAGACTAAAGGGCATCTGACCCAAGCCATGGTACTTTCGATAGTCTCATGTGCATGTGAGAGCTGTGCAATGATAAGGAAGATTGCAAAATAATTTATGCATTTGAATTGCAGTGTTGGCAAAGAATATTTAATGTACTATAGACTGCTATAAGAATGAACAAATTTGTCTTGGAAGAAGTTCAGCTGGAATCCTCCTTAGAAGCAAGAATGGCCAGACTTTGCCTCTCATACTTGGATCATGTTGTCATAAGGGACAAGTCCCTGGAGAAGGATATCATAGTAGGTAGAGGGTCAGTGAAAAAAAGGGAAGACCCTCAGTGAGACAGATGGACACAGTAGCTGTGACAATGGGCAAAAGCATGCAGCAATTGTGAGAATGGCACAGGACCAGGTAGTGTTTCATTCTGCTGTACATACGGTCACTGTGAGTTGAAGACTTGATGGCACCTGACAACAATACCATCTTCACTAGTTACAAAGTTAATTAGACAGAAGTCTGACCTCATGGTGCTTATAGCCTAGTAGGAGAGAACAATCATATAGACAAACAGCCATAATACAGAGATAATTGTAACAAGAGCCATAGCAAAGATAGAGATAAAATGCTGTGTGTGTTCAGAAGAGGAGCAGAGGGAAAGATTATGTGTGGTGATCAGGAAAGGATTGTTGTATTATTTAATTGGACTTATTGAAAATAAAATTGTTTGAATATGGCTGCAAAAAGTATAACTTAGGAAAAGGAAATAATAAGAATAAAAGTGTAAGAGTAGGAAAATATGGGGGGAGGCTTATGAGGAGTGGAATTTAAAGAGCATATAAACTTCCCATTTTTTAAGGAACTATAAGTGGAAGAAAAGGAAGATTAAATTTTTCTACTGGGGGAACGAGGAGCCGTGGTTCACTTTTGTGAAATCAGTGACAGAATTGGAATTGTGCTTGTTTCTGGAGGAGGGGAGGTATATGTTGAAGCAGGGGGATAAACAAGACAGAAAAAAGCCAATTAGAAAGCTACTGCAATCATTCAAACAAGAGGTAATGAGATTTTGATGTAGAGATAGGGAAAGGGAATGAAAAAGAAGACATGGACTTCAGCTATTCTATAGAGATAAACCAACAGTATTTATGAATCAGTTGGATATAAGAACTTGGTATCAAAGATAACACCAAGGATCCAAACTGAGGAGCCTAGGCATATGGGAGTATCATATGTGGACAAAGAGAATCTTGGAAGAATATTGCATTTGGGAGGAAAGATTTTAAGTTAGCATTGGAAGTAATTAGCCTGAGTTTCCAATCAACCTCTTATTACATGTTTTCAGTCATTTGAAAAATGGAACAGGTTTGTAGAGATAGGTGAAAAAAACACTGATCAGTCTTACACCATCCTCACAAACGTTGCCGTTCTTGAACCCATTGTCAAAGCTACGGTGTCAATCCATCTTGTTGAGGGTTTTCCCCTTTTTCACTGGCTCTCTACTTTACCAGGGATTGGTCCCTTCTGGCAACAGAAACCAAAGCACAAGAGATGAAGTCTGGCCATACTCGCTTCTAAGGAGCTTTCTGGGTGTACCTCCTCTAAGACAGATTTGCTTGTTCTTCTAGCAGTCGATGGTACATTCATTATTCTTTGCCAATACCACAATTCAAATGCATAAATTCTTTTGTGGTCTTCTCTATTCATTGTCCAGCTCTCAGATACATATGAGGCCACTGAAAATACCATCGCTTGGGTCAGGTGCACCTTAGTCTTCAAAGAGACATCTTTGCTCTTTAGCACTTTAAATGGGTCTTTTGTGGCAGATTTGCCCAGTGCAATATGATGTCTGACTTCTTGACTGCTGCTTCAGTGGTGGTTGATTATGGATCCAAGTAAAATGAAATCCTTGACAGCTCCAATCTTTTCTCTATTTATCATGATATTGCTTATTGGTTCAGTTGTGAGGATTTTTGTTTTCTTTGTGTTGAGGTGTAATCTGTACTGAAGGCTGTAGTTTTTAATCTTCATCAGTAAGTGGTTCAAGCCTTTACTTTTAACAAGCAAGGTTGTGTCATCTGCATATCACAAATTGTTAATGAGTCTCCCTCCCATCGTGATGCCATGTTTTTCTTAATATAGTCTGGCTTCTCCTATTATTTGCTCAAAATGCAGATTGAATGAATGTGGTGAAAGGACACAACTGTGACGCACAACTTTCCTGATTTTAAACCTCACCGTAACCCCTTGTTCTGTTTGAATGAAATGTGTACATTCCCATTCTTTGTAATGTTATCCATAATTTGTTATGACCAATACAGTCAAATGCTATTGCCCAGTCAATAAGACACATGCAAACATCTTTCTGGTATTGTTTGTTTAAGCCAATATCCATCTGACATCAGCAATGATATTACTTATTCTAGATACTCTTCTGAAGGTGGCTTGAATTTCCAGCAATTCCTTACTGTCAATATACTTCTGCAACCATTTTTTAATCACCTTCAGCAAAATTTCACTTCTGTGTAATAGCATTAATAGCATTTAATAATTTTTGCAGTCTGTTGGATCACCTTTCTTTGGAATGGGCACAGATACGTATCTCTTCCAGTCAGTTGGCTACATAGCTGTCTTCCAAATTTCATTGCATAAATGAGTGAGCACTTCCAGTGTTGCATCCGTTTGTTGAAACATCTCATTGGGCATTCTGTCAATCTCTGGAACTTTGTTTTTTGCCAATTACTTCAGGGCAGCTTGGCCTTCTTCCTTCAGTACCATTGGTTCTTGATCATATGTTACCTCCCAAAATGGTT
>NW_006921626.1:6150742-6151429 GCF_000298275.1 Orycteropus afer afer | reverse complement strand
GCCATCTTGCCCCGCCTCCTCCCTTCCATCTTCTTTTGATGCTTTCTGCATCATACGATATTTTGCCCATAGAACCTTTCAATTTTAAAAAATATGCTTGAATTTTTTTCTTAAGTTCTTTCAGCTTGAGAAATGCCAAACACGTTCTTCCCTTTTGATTTTCCTATTCTAGGTCTTTGCACATTTCATTAACAATATATTACTTTGTCTCCCTGAGTTGACTTTTGAAATTTTCTGTGAGCTCTTTTACTTCATCATTTCTTCCACTCACGTCCAAAGGAAGTTTCAAAGTGTCTTCTGACAGATATTTTGGTCTTTTCTTCTTCTCCTGTCTTTTTAATTACCTTTTGCTTTCTTCATGTATGATGTCCTTGATGTCACCCCACAACTCGTCTGGTCTTTAATCATTGGTGTTCAATGCATTAAATCTGTTCTTCAAATGGTCTCCAAAGTCAAGTGGGGTGTACTCAAGATTGTATTATGGCTCCCCTGGGCTTGTAATTTTCTTCAGCTACAACTTAAACTTGTATATGAGGAATCAATATTCTGCTTCACAGTTGGCCCTTGGCCTTGTTCTGACTGATGATATTGAGCTTCTCCATCACCTCTTTCCACAGATGTAGTCAATTTGATTCTTGTCTATTCCAGCTGGTGAGGTCCACATGTATAGTCATCATTTATGTTGTT
>NW_006921626.1:6144008-6150642 GCF_000298275.1 Orycteropus afer afer | reverse complement strand
GTTGGTGTTGAAAAATTCTACCACATAATTTCCAGGGTCAGTCTATCACAAAGGCCATATTTTCCAACTACTGATGCTTCTACTTTGTTCCCAAATTTTGCTTTTCATTCACTAGTAATTATTAATATCTCTTGATTGCATGTTTGATCAACTTCAGATTGTGGAAGTTGGCAAAAAAAAATTAATTTCTTCATTTTTGGCTGTAGTGGTTGGTGCATAAATTTGAGTAATAGTAGTGTTCACTGGTTTTCCTTGTAGGCATATGGATATTATCTTATCACTGACATCATTGTACTTCAACACAGATCTTGAAATGTTCTTTCTGATGAATGTGATATGATTCCTCTGCAATTTGTCATTCTGGGCATAGTAGACCATATGATTGTCAAATTCCAAATGGCCAATACCAATGCATTTCATCTCACTAAGACCTAGGATATCGATTTTCATATGCTCCATTTCATTTGTTACAACTTCCAATTTTCCTAGATTCATACTTCATGCATTCTATGTTCTGATTATGAATAGATGTTTGTAGCTATTTCTTTTCATTTTGAGTTATGCTACATCAGCAAAGAAGGTTCCAACAGCTTTACTCCATCTATGCCATTAAGGTCACCTCTACTTTGAGGATGCAGCTCTTTCCCAGTCTTATTTTGAATGCCTTCCAACCTAAGGGACTTACCTTCTGGCACCATATCAGTCAATGTTTCCCCGTTATTGATAAGGTTGTTAGAAGTGAATTTTTTAAAAAGTGGACCTGGTCACGACCTTCTTCCTAGTCTGTCTTAGTCTGGAAGCTCCACTGAAGTCTGCCCACCGTGGTTGACCCTGCTGGTATTTGAAATATTGGTGGCATTGCTTCCAGCATCACAACAATATAGAAACCACCACAGTATGATAAACTGACAGAAAAATGATGTGTGATAGATTTAGAAGACACTAACATAGTGATGATGGTTGAAACCACAGGCTGGTAAAAACAAAGCTTAGAGAGAGCTCAAGAGAACTAATGGCAATGGTTACCATATGCAAAAGCATATGCTTTCTACATTTGTTTGCCAATAACTCCCTCCTTCTTCCCCCAAATATTTTCATAATTACCTATGCCAATTTTTTAATGTGTTGCTGTAAAAAATTAGCATAGTATGTTAACAAAATGGGAAGAGGAGGGAGCAGTTGGCAAACACATGTAGAAAATATGTGTTATTTGCATAGAAATATGGTAGGCCACACTGGTTGCCCATCTGCTATATCCAATCCATACTCTGTACTGCTGCTATTATGCCTGGCTCTTTTCATTTGTTTTACCTGTGATCCTACTTATTTTTGACTGTATATCTGCCTTCCTATGGAGTTTACATTAACTTTACCCAAACAATTTGCTCTTTGTCTTTGGTTCCTGAGTTACAAACCAAAAAAACCAAACCCATTGCCTTTGAGTAAATACCGACTTATAGCAATCCGTAGCGTAGTGCCTAAGGCACTTGACTGCTAACCTGAAGGCTGGCGTTTCAAACCCATCAGCCACTCCTCGGAAGGAAGATGGGGCAATCTACTTCCGTAGTGATACTGCCTTGGAAACCCAAGGAGGGGTCACTATGAGTCAGGCCCGACTCGATGGCACATAATAACAACAACAACAACAACAGCAATTCTATAGGACAGAGTAGAATTGTCCCACAGGGTTTCCAAGGCTTTATGGGAAGCAGACTGCCACATCTTTCTTCCACAGAGTGGCTAGTTGGTTTGAACTGCACACCTTTTGGTTAGCAGCCAAGTGCCTTGGAATTTAAATTTCTTAAAAAAGGACACCAGATCATACCTAACTAACAAGTTATGTGAGGTGATGAGGTGACTCAGGGGTGAAGCCTGGCCAGGCCAGAAAAACCCACTGAATGATACCTCATGATCACCTTGTAATACCAACCAACTATCAGGGAGAAGGGTTAGAGTTTATATTAAATAATGAAGCCCCTCATGTTGGAGAAACATCTTATCTCTTTGGGACATGGAAGCTCCATGTTAGGAACCATCTCAGACCTCATTCTATGTTCTCTTCTTTATGCTGATGCTGATTTATATCCTTCTTAACAGAGCTATAATTATAAGTATAGTACTTTCCACAAGTCCTCTGAGTTGTTCCAGTGAATTATCAAACCTGAGCACGTAGCAGATCAGAAGTGAGCAGGTTGGGTATACCTGAATTTGCAGCTGGTATACTGAGAGGGCAAAGTGATTCTCCAAATTTGTATACAGTGGGTCAGAAGTGAAGGCATCCTTAGGAAATCCCATGTTTAGTGCTAGCATCTCAAGTCTTGGACAGACTTGGCAATCTGGAGGACTGTTCCCTTTAACTTATGAGGGCTGATCTTTCCTAAGGGTGGCTAGGGTCAGCTAGGTCAGCTGCCTATACAGTTGGTATCAAAACAGAGAAGTGAGAAATAGCAATTGGATTGGCAATTGGTTTGGTTTCCCTACACTGCCTCTCCTCCTTATACAACCTCATATTTATCTTTAAAATATAGCTTATATATCGCCTCTCTGAGAAGTTTTCCCTAACTTTATCTGTCAACATTACTGTTCCTTTCCTGATATTTTCTCAAATCTTGGTTCCTTTTTTTTTTTCCCCTAACCTTTTATTTTTATTTGGTTGAAAGTTTACAGAGCAAACCAGTTTTCCTTTCAACAAATCATACAAATTGTTTTTCATGTCACTGACTGCAGTTTCCACAATGTAACAGCACTCATGCCATTTCCTCCCTGTATTTTCCATTTCCATTCATTCTTCTTTCCCATTCCTTCCTACTTCTGAACTTTGTCCCTGGGCAATGATGCTCAACAATCAAATGGTTGATTGTTCTAAGGAATGAGTATCTCCCTGGAGTTATTGTTCACCTTATAGACCTGTCTATTGTTTGTCTGAAAGTTGGCCACAAGATAAGCTCAGTTACAGCCTTGAAGAGTGAGTAAGAGCCATAGTCTTGGGTGTTCCACCAGTCTCTGTCTGACCAAAGAGTCTGGTCTTTTTTATATTTTGAATTTTGTTCCACATTTTTCTTTCACTCTATCCAGGACCTAATGTGTTCCCCTTCAGGGCAGTTGGTAGTAATAGCTGTGCACCATCCAGTTCTTCTGGTTTCTGGCTAGTGGAAGCTGAGGTTTTCATGGTCCAATAGTCCTATGGACTAATTGCTTTGATTTTCTTCACTTTTCTTTGCTTCAGATGGGGAGAGACCAATACTTGCACCTTCAAAGGCCACTTAAAAGCTTTTAAGACCCTAGTTACTACTCACCAAAATAGAATATAGAACATTTTCTTTGTGGACTGTATTTTGCCAATTGCCCTTGATGTCTTTTGAGACTATGGCCCTGAGCCCCCAGCTCCAGTAATTCATTCCTTCAAGGTTTTTGGTTATGGCTAAGAAGTTTGAATAATATTGCCTCCGGAATGCTCTCCTATATTCATGGATATATTTGCAGTGTATATAAATGTTGTTGTTGTTGTTATGTGCTATCGAGTTGGACCCGACTCATAGCTACCCCTCCTTGGGTTTCTGAGGTGGTATCACTATGGAAGTAGATTGCCCAACCTTCCTTCCAAGGAGTGGCTGGTGGGCTTGAACCACCAGCTTTCTGGTTAGCAGTCAAGTGCCTTAGGCACTATGCTTCCAGAGTTCCTGTGTATATAAATACATATGTAAAAATATCTTATGTCAAACCTATATATATTCATGAGTATAATCCCATTAGTCCTCCTACTTCTGTTCAGCTTGTGTGTCTATCTATGTATCTACTCATAGAATATTGTTGTCTCTGTTCTTGCAGGATAGTGTATGCAATAGTATTTATCATTATTGTCTCTTAGCTCTTCATGTATTCTTCTATTACAGCTATAATTTGGCTTCCCCACTTGACGATGACATAGAGTATAGCTGAATATTCAGTTGTCTACACAGATTCTGGCACATAATTAATGTTCAATAAATGTTGAGTGAAGAGATGTTCACATTTTGAGGGCAAGGACTCTGAATTCTTCATATCGATATGTTCTTCACAGTACCTAATAAATTGTAGGTGTTCATTAATGTTTATTGATAAATTAAACTATATACTGGGATTTGGAGAACAAAGGAAAAGGAAGAAAATAAATAAGCAGATTGAATGGGGTAAATATGAAAGATAGGACACAGAATAACCAAACCAGTTGGTGTTGAGTTGATTATGACTCATGACAATCTCACATGTGTCAGAGTAGAACTGTGCTCCATCAAGTTTTCAATGGCTGATGTTTTTAGAAGTAGATCACCAGATCTTTCTTCTGAGGAACTCTGGGAACTTCCAACTTTTGCAGTCATGCCAAGTATTTGCACTCTCAAGGACTTCTATGAGGTAGGATAGTAGTGTGTACAGAATTTACATTTTATAAAGTTTAGTGAAAGAGAGGAAGAAGGGGGAAGAAAAGGACTGAGAGATGGTCATTGGAGTTAGAGGTTAGAAAGCCGTTGGTGATCTTTTGAAGCAGCTGTTGTAGTACAGAAGTGAAGACAAGGTTTGTGATGGTCTGAAGAATGTACAGATATGAGAAAATGGAGGTTGTATTGTTGAAGTTTGGTTGTGAAAGGAAAATGACATAACTGCAGAGAAGGAACATTTAAAGCAATCATATGTTAGCATATTTGTAGAATGAAAGAAAGAATCTAGGGAAGAACAAGCAACTATCAATGTGCAACAAACTAACTCATCTTGAGAATATATCTTTTCAAAGTAGTTTAAATATCCTTAGTAATCTTTTTTTTTTTTAATCTCCCAGTTCCTAGTTTTATGTCCTTAGACAAGTTACTCAGTGTCCCTGAATTTTGCATTCTTATCTCTAGCACAGAAGTAGTCATACCTACCTAAATGATATTATCCATCTCTGACTGGTCCAAACAGCTAATGTGCTCAGGTGCTTACCAAATGGTTGCAGAGTTGCACCAACTTAGAGGGACCTTGAAGAAAGGCTTGGAGATCTACTTCTGATAAATCAGCCTCTGAAAACCCAATGTAGTGTGGTTCCACTTTGACACAAATTCCAGCTCTCACCATGAGTTGGAATTGACTCTACTGCAACTGGCTATGCTGTGGTGATAGAGTTAATTTAGATAATGAATACAAAATGTCTGTCACAGTGGTTGGTGCATGGGGAAAATTCAATAAATTCTGGCTACCTTTCTTCTTATCAAAACTTCTCTTTTATGCAGTACACAGACTCATTACAACCTGATCCATATTCCAATTTCCACAAAGCTGTGAATGAATGAGTCTAATTGAACTAGACTTTAGTGGATTTGAGTTTGAGTTTTTCAACTTTGTTATGGGCATCTATATTGTACCCATTGTTCTGACCATGAACAGTTTTGAAGAATAAGCAATTTTAATATTCAAGCCATTTACCAAAATAGAATAAGAAACCTTTGGAGGAAAGGGGGAGTGATTATTATTTTAACTATTTAAACTCATTCTGCAGTTTCATGAGTATGTAGAATTGATAGCAGGTTGCAGATCAAAGGAGATAAAATATTGTTATTACTTAACTACAGGGAGTTTGCTCAAGTTCGTGTGGGATCTATCTTTTTAGGCAATTTGATGACGATGTACAGCTACCCAGAACACAGTGGCTGTTTGCAAGAAAATTTTAGCACTATGCATTTATATAAGGAGCGACAGTGGTGTAGTGTTTAAGGCATTTGGCTAGTAACCAGAAGCTTGGCAGTTCAAACCCACCAGCTACTCTGTGGAAGAAAGATGAGGTAGTTTATGTCTGTAAAGACTGATAGCTTTGGAAACCCAATGGGGAACGCTATGAGTCAGAATCAACTCAGTGGTAGTGAGATTTTGTTTTGTTTTGTTTTGCCTTATGCATTTATATAGCTCATGCTTTTTTTCCACAGCTCTTCATGTTTTTCAGAGTATTTCAGAGAAATAACAATTGTGACTCAATGCTGTCATGAGAAAATGAGTTAGAGAGGACTCTTAACTCACTCAAAATTGCCCAGGAAATTGAGATTGATAAGAGAAGTGGCTTCTCTAGAAGTTCAGTGCTTTATCAGATATAATCCAAGGGGATTTCAGGATTACTCCTTCCCAGAAAGAACAAGGATTTTGGAGCTAAATTTCCATCTCTGCCACTGAAGAGCTCTGTGACCTTGAGCCTATCATTTAACCTCTCTGCACATCTATTTCCTTATGCATAGAGTAATTAAGGTCATTGTGAGAAATAGATGAGATAATGTACTTACTGTATTTAGCTTATTACTTGACTCATGGTGGACACATCTCGTCATACTGCTTAGTTATCTCTTTAACAAACTGTTAGATATATTTAGACATTAGGTAAATGTTAGTTCCCTTTCCAGAATGTAAAATGGATATTTTTCTTTCTATTTAATTTTTTCTATGGAATGATTTGCTTCATAAAAATGTGTTAGGGATAGGGATCAATTCTGCTTTATGGCATACAGTATAAGATCCAGTATAGTCACTTTGCAGGGTGGCAGCAAGGATCACAAACAACAATAGTTTCTGATAGGAAGCTTTTTCAATATATTGAATATCTAGGATTCACAGTAATAATACTGTGAAATAATCCCCC
>NW_006921626.1:6127760-6143908 GCF_000298275.1 Orycteropus afer afer | reverse complement strand
TTGGGTTTCTGAGGCAGCATCACTACAGAAGTAAATTGCCCAACCTTACTTCTGAGGAGTAGCTGATGGGTTTGAACCGCCAGCCTTCTGGTTAGCAGTTAAGTGTCTTAGGCACTACACTACCAGAGCTCCTTCAGAAAGACCTGGTGATCTACTTTCAAATATCAGCCAATGAAAACTCTATGGATTGCAACAGTCTGATCCACAACTGATCATGGGGATGGTGAAGGACTAGGTAATGGTTTCATCAGTTGTGCAGGGAGTTGCCATGAGTGGGAGATAGACTTGAAGGCGGCTAACATCAAAAAACTGAGAATTATAATAACTACTTTGATTACTTCATTGGGTAGTCAATAATCATAATATTGAGTTCTGTCTTACAAGGTTTGTATACATTTTCTCATTTAATTATAAACACAACCCAATGAGGTAGGTATTATTATTATTCCCATATTTATGGGTAAGAGAACTTAAGTACTAAGAAGTTAAATGACTGGCTTAAGGTGGCACAGAAGAATCTAGCTGATGTTAGAACCCAGGCAGTCTGGCAGATGATGTCTATGGAAGCATTTGAAAGCACATTATGTTTCATTTAAACATAATTCATCATTATTGTTATTAACTCAAGGATGATCAGTTAATCTAATATATACTGTCACTAAAAAACAAATAAATGAATCTCTGAACAATGGATTGTGGCTGATATAGTCTATCAGCTTGCCATTGAGATGACACAGGATTTTTTTTTTTAATTATTGTAAAAATATACAGCATACAACATGTCAATTTGATATTTTTCACACATCAGTTCAGTAAAACCAATTACCTAAATCGCATTGTGCAACGATCACCAATAGCCTTTGCCAAATTTTCCATCCTCATAAACAAACTCAATGCTACCTAAACAATAATTTCCCCCTCCTTCTCACCCATGGTAACCATTATTAAACTCTGATCTCTGTACATTTGCCTATTATAGGTATTTCATAGTAATGAAATCATATGATACTTGCCATTTTGTGATTGACTAATTTAACTCAGCAAAATGTTTTCAAGATTCATAGAGAGAAATGAAGTCCTGACACATGACACACGTCTTTAATCCACTACTAGAGGAGTTTGGACAAACTAGATGCTCAGGAATCTAATAGTCTCTTAGCTTTTGATTTATGAAAGTACAGAATGCCAACAGCATGAAAGCTAGTCTGAGATTTAGTTTTAAAATGGCTGCCTCATAAGAGAAAAAGAAATGAAGATAAGGAGGGAACTCTGAATCCTGACTACACAGGGTTACTCACTCCAAGAGAAAGTCTCTCCCTCCCCTCCTGTCAAGGGGCCTTTCCATCCCAAGCTTTTCAAAGGCCACATGTTGTCAGCAATTTATGAATATGAATAATGTGATTTACATTCCTTTGATTTAATATAATGATTAAGCTTCTTTGTACCCTGTTCCAATTCACTGAAATGAAACAATACATTTTCTTTACAATTCTTTGTCTTTTATTAGTAATTTTTCCCTTCTTAATTTGCTGGGCTTTGGCAAATGAAAGAAAGATAAATTTTGCTTTGATTTGGTGGCACAGAGAATGCAAAAGAGAATTAAAACATTAGTTTAAAAAGCCCAAGGGAATTGAATAAGGAAGAGGAATTAAGTTAGCTGAAGCAAATTACTTTATAGCTGTAAATCAACAGGAGTTCTGATAGATGCAGGGAATTTATTTCTGTTTCCAAATAATTATTTTTGCTGCTTGACAATAGTACTTGGCTATGTTCCTACTGACTACTAGGTACCCCATAGCTAACCTTCAATTAAAGGGAGGGGGCTTATTTGACTATACAGTTTATTGTGGGCCAGAGTTTGGGAATTATCATAGCCCTCCCCTTTCCCTCTCAACCTTTGGGTGACCTGAAATTCACCCCTTAGTGAATTTCTCATTTAAGAAAATATGAAAGAAAAAAGATGCAAAGAAAGGCTTTAGAAAAGCTTAATAAAAAGACTCAAAAGGCCTTATTGCAAAATATCCTTTGAAATGGAGAACGGGACTATTGAATTAGGGGAGTAGAAAAGAAAGAACCAGAATATTTGTCAGGCTGATTAGATTCCAAAAGGAGGGGAAAGCAGGGGTGGCAGGAAGAGGGAGGACTGCTCCAGAAATGTTCACACCCCGACGGAAGTGTGGGTGCAGAACCAGATCACCAAGACAGTGTGGCAGCTCTTTCTTTCTCTTTGCTCCAGCATCATGGACCAGAAAGAAGCTGGCCATGGTTACAGAAGCTCTGAGTTCTAGTCTTTGTGAATCTGGGCAAAGCATTTCAACTGCCTTGTCTCCATTCCCTTGTCTGTAAAATGGGAATATTTTTTGCTCAGTATCTCCAAGGATATTGGATACTCCAAAACCAAACTCACTGCCATTGAGTTGATTCCAATTCATAGCAACTCCCCATTGGATTTCCAAGGCTGTAAATCTTTAGAGAAACAGACTGCCCCATCTTTCTTTTGTAGAGCGGCTGGTTGGTCAACCACCAACTTCCTGGTTAGCAGCCAAATGCCTTAACCACTGTACCACCCAAGCTCCTTCAAAGGATATTGGTAAGGTTCAAATAGGACAACATGTGTGAAAATGCTTTGCAAAATTTAAGATGTTTACAGAAGTGAGAGACCCCCTCCTTCATTTTCCAAGGTGGTATCATTATGGAAGTAGATTGGCCAACATTCCTCTGAGGAGTGGCTGGTGGGTTTGAACTGCCAGCCTCTGGTTAGCAGTCAAATGCCTTAGGCACTATGCCACCAGAGCTCCCATCTTAAACTTAGGGCAGGAGTTCTTGAACCCGGCTTTGATTCAGATTCACTGAGTGAGTTTTTAAATCAAATGTATGTTCATATTCCAACCCTAAACTGCAAGGGATAAGGCTTGAAATGAATAAAAATCAAAACTATACATATAAAAATATGAAAAAATAGTATTTTCTGTGATGACAAACATTACTGTCTGTTATCTAGTGCTTTTGTAATAATAATAATATAAAAGATAATGCAAATGGGTGGTTTTAAAGAACAGGAATTCATTTTCTCCTAGTTCTGGAGGCTGAAAGTCCCAATCTGGGTCTCAGCAATTATAATTCCTTCTACGGTCTCTCTATTAGTCTCTAGTGTCTGTAGGTAATCCTTGGTCTTCTTTGCTTGTAGATGGATCCTCACCTGCTTTCTGTCTTACTTGAATCAGTGTTGGAGTCCATTCTGTTCTTTTTCTGGTATGACATCATTAACTTGACAAAAAACCTCCTTTTCTCAGTCAGGTCCTATTTACAGCCATAGGGTTTAGGGCATTCACGTGTTCTTTTTGAAAAGCACAATTCAACCCTAGTGACTACTATAACCAACTTTGAGAAATAGGGCAAGGTCTTGTCTTTACTAATCCAGTAAACTATGATTGGAGTCACATCTCTCTCAGAGTCCCAGATGTAAGAAACATAATAAGGAGCCTTTGAAGGAAACCTGATGGTACAGTGGTTAAGTGCTCAGCTGCTAATTGAAAGGTCAGCAGTTTAAACGCACCAGCCACTCCATGGGAGAAAGTTGTGACAGTCCAGCTTCCATAAAGATAATAGCCTTGGAAACTGTATGTGCAGTTCAGCTCTCTTCTATAGGACTACTGTGAGTTGAAACAGACTTGATGGCAGTGGGTTTTGTTTGGTTTTGGAAGGAGCCTTCTATCACTTTTCTGTCAGTTTGTTGTACTTGTCTTACGTGTTACTGTGATGCTGGAATCTATTCTATAGGTATTTCAAACACTATCAGGGTCACCAATGGTGGACAATTTCCAGTGGAGCTTCTAGACTAAGATGGACTAGGTAAGAAAGGCCTAGTGATTCACTTCTGAAAATTAGCCAATGAAGACCTTATGTGTCACAACAGAATATTGTTCACCTTAGTGCTGGGAAATGAGCCTGCTAAATTGGAAGGTATTCAAAATGCACAGTGGTGTTAACAATAAATTTGAGCATACTGAACTATCATGATGGTGGCACAGGACTAGACAATATTTGCTGTGCTGTATGTGGGTCATGATGAGCTGGAGCTGACTGGATGTCAGCTAATAATAACAAAGGAACATTAGATGACAGACTTTCATAGGAGACAGATCCTGGCTGTTGATGCTTAATTCCTCTTTTACAGTAGGGAGAGACAAGAAATGAATACATTTTAAGAGCCTTGTCAGTGCCAGGAACTGTATTGGGTAATTTTCAAGCTTTCAAGCCCCTGTGAACACTCAGGCTACTGTATACGTGCTTGGCTGGTCCCAGAGGGTTGTAGGATACTGGATTCTGTCTTTCTGAGCATAACAGGAGTGTCTATTGAGCAGCAGGAGCTTCTGTTAGTTAAATTGCCTTCTCACACCTTTGTGGTGAGCTGGTACCTGTCATCTTGCAAAACCAGTTACTGTCAAGTTAACTCTGACTCTTGGTGATTCCATGTGTGTCAGAGTAGAACTACACTCCATAGGGTTTTCAGTGGCTGATTTTTCGGAAGTAGATCAACAGGCTTTTTCTATAAAGTGCCTCTGGGTGGACTTGAACCTCTAACCTTTTGGTTAGCAGCCAAGTTCAGTAACTGTTTACACCATTGAGGGACTCCATCATCTTTCAAGGACAGCTCAAATACCCCACTTTCATAGAAGTAACACAATTCTTAATGAATTAACTCTTCTAAAAACTTGGAAGAGGACATAAGACATTGTGATTAAAGTTTCAGCACTTCCAAAGGGGAAAGAAAACAGAAAAATGTGGCCACTGCTTTAGTCTAAAGATCAATGATGTATTAGAGTGAATAGCCTTGCCAAGTACACCATCACAGAGTGCAGGGCTGTGCTTGCAAATTGGCTCCTGTTTAAATGTAAAGATCAGAGCAGCTTCAAGATTTCTGGTTCTACTTCTGCTCACTTATTCCTTAAGGATTACAGCTGTCTGTTTCAAAGGAGCCACAAACAATTGCCTATTCATTTGCTCATTCTATCTGTGATAAGTTCATATTAGGCATCTCTCCAAAACCACTTCTATTAGGATTGCTCGGGTCACAGCAGGACATTTCAAAACAGAGTTCTCCAAGAACATTTAGAAACAGGTTGTAAATGCACATTGATTATTTCCAGTTGCTTTAAAAAACCGATGGGATTTTAAGCTCATTACCTTTTCTTTTTTTTCTTTTAATAAAGTAATTGCTGGCTGAAAAACATCCCTCAGTAAAAAAAAAAAAACAAACTTGAACCAAATTGCACATTCTTCTCTCTGGTCATGAAAGAGAATACAAAGGAAATGTACCAATTTTAATGGTCAGATCTAAAGAGCTAAGAGTTCCATGAGGAAATAAGAATGAAGGAACAGGAACCACCTGAATACAATAGTTAGTGCCTACAGATAGCCATAGGAGCTTTGGAGGCAAAGTGGCTAAGGCTTTGACCAACTCGCTAGCCACTCTGCCAAAGGTAATAATTACTGCCTTGGAAACCCAATGGAGGTTACTAAGAGTTGAAATCTAGTAGATGACAGTGGGGTTGGTTTGGTATGTAGCCATAGGTTATGACCTGTTTCTTTGTAATCATCAGAATCCCTGAATCTCTCAGAATTATCAATAGTTAAAAACATTTAAACCTTGATAGTATATCCTTTCCTGCAGTATATTGTTAGTTTAATATACATACATACCTTGTTTGACTGCACGTCATTTTTTTGCACTCCACAGATAGTACATTTTTTACAAATTGAAGGTTTGTGGCAACCCTGCGTCCAACAGGTCTATCAGTGCCATTCTTCCAAAAGCATGTGCTCATTTTGTGTCTCTGTGTCACATTTTGATAATTCTTACAATATGTCACACTTTTTCATAATGCTATTGCACACTTAATAGACAAAAAAATATAGTGTAAATGTAACTTTTACATGCATTGGGAAACAAAAAAACTCGTATGACTTGCTTTATTGCAATATCTGCTTTATTGTGGTGGTCAGGAACCAAATACACAGTATCTCTGAGGTGTACCTGTGCTGGGTATGCTGTTTGGGTCAATATGCTCACTTTGTGATCCTCGTGGTCCAACTCAATTTTGTATCTACTTCTTGTGCCAAATATTTTCTGAATCCATTCTTCTCCCTCCCTTTCCACCACCAATGTCTTAGGCTATCGTTTCTCACTAGGAGAAGAGTTGTGGGCCCATAACTGCTCTTTTTCTCTGTCTAGATTGCCTTGAATCACCTCTTCACACCTGACTTAACCTAAGTCATAAATCCTTCCAACAGCCTTTCTGGGATTCTTCTTCATTCTCATAGGATCCAAAGACATTTGGCTCTGCAAATAATGTGCTTTGTGAATGTATTCTTCCTGTATCTTTAGTTTTATGTTACTCTTTCACAACAAATTATTTGTAATTCCCAAACTTTATTTCCTTGCTGCATTAAATCTATTATTATTATTATTATTTTAATATGCCTCATCAATTCTCTCATATTTTCATCAGGTTTTATAGAAAGGGTTATCAGACTTTCTTTAGGATAGCCACTATCCTAGTGCCCTTGTCCTTCCTTCAGCCTGGGCAGGTTTTACTTACTCAGTATTTCTTTGCTTTCTGTTGTTTTTTTCTCTTGGTTTTTCTCTATATTAGCTTCTTCTGTTCCCAAATAAAGGAGATCTGGTGGTGTAATGGTTAAGACATTTGGCTGCTAATCAAAAGGTTGGTGGTTGGTGGTTTGAACCCACCAGCCACTTCATGGAATAAAGATGAGGTTATCTGCTTCTGTAAAGATTTGTAAACTTGGAAATCCAATGGGGGTTGCTATGAATTGGAATCAACTCAATGGCAGTGAATTTGGCTTGATTTTTTAGTTACCAAATAGGGCACCCCTGTCTGGTACAAATTGTGAAGTGTTTGAGGGCTAGCTGAAAGGCTGGAGGTTTGAGCCACTCAGAGGTACCTCAGAAGAAAGGCCTGGTCTCCTAAATCTACTGAAAAATCAGACATTGAAAACTCAGTGAAGTACAGCTCTACTCTGACCCACGTGGGGTTGCCATGAGTCAGAATGACTTGAGAGCAACTGGTTTGGTTATTGTCAAACAGAAACATTATCTTCTTAATTTAGGGTGACACAAAAGATGACCCCATTTAGCCTTGCTGCCCTTTCTACCTATTATCCTTTGATCTTCTTTCTTCCAGAGACAGTCTTCTAAAATGAATGGTCTGCATGTACACATGATATGGAGCTGTCCACTTGGTGTGCCTTGGCATGCTGGGGTTTTACTAGTTAGGTATTTCTACAGAAGTAGATTGCCCAGTCTTTTTCCCGAGGAGTGGCTGGTGTGTTTGAACCACCAGCCTTCTGGTTATCAGTCAAATGCCTTAGGCACTATGCCACCAGTGCTTTCCATATCACTAGTCAGATACTGATGCTTATAGCCCTCAGAGTGGCCAGAGGTCCTTGGGTTTGTCACATCACATCTGTTCAGTGTGCCATACAAAAATCACCATTTCCTGTGTGTGACATGACGTGAAAATTTTGAGAAACCCATACTCATGCTTCCTTATTATTCATTTGACTATTGACCCCATTCTCTGTCTTACAGAAAGGCCTCTGAGATGACATCCAATTGGAAGAATCCAAAGGGAAATTTCAGGTTTCATCTTCCATGAATTCTCTTCATCATTTGCTACATCCATGCTCTTTGTCTTTTTTCCTCCCTTAGTTGTTGTGACTTTATAATAGGTAGCACCTTCTTCTTCCTCTCTGACTATTCTAGTACCCTATTCTTCACTGAGCCCTTCACTGAGCACTTCTTCTAATAGTGATATTGCTCTATTATCTGCTGCCTCTGTGTTTCTGTTCTCTTCATTTCAGAGATTCATTTACCTCCTCCTGGTTTCCGTCATTATCCCCAGTATTGACAAATATAAAATCTATGTCACTAGACCTGTCCTCTCTGAACTCCACCTGGGTCTGAGATTCCTCATTGGGTCTTTCCAATTTGATGCCCTAACTTTACCACAAACACATCATGTTCAATACCCACATCAGTATTTAACCATTTTTTTCCTCTCTCATTTGTACAACTACTTCCTCAGGCATCCAGGTATTTTCCCCTATTCAGTGCATTCTACACATCTTGCAAAATACAACTAACCGTGTCTCTTTCCTATGGTACCCTGTGTTACCAACATGACAACTCAAACCTCTCAACATGGTACCAAGTGCCACCACAAAGTGATCCCAACCTATGTTTCTAGGCTCCTTTTTAGCCATTCCTCAATATGTATCCTTTCTCTAGTCATACTGGACCACCTCAAATACTGTGAGCATGCCATATTGTATACCACCTGTATATCTTTGCTCAGGAATTCTGGTAGTGTAGTGCCTAACTCATTTGACTGCTAAGCAGAAGGCTGATGGTTCAAACCCACCAGCTACTCCTCAGAAGCAAGGATGGGCAATCTACTTCCATAGTGATACCACCTCAGACACCCAAAGAGGGGTTGCTATGAGTTGGGTACGACTTGACAGCACATGACAACAACAACATGTCTTTGCTCATGATGCTTCTTTCTGCTATGTTGTACTCACCATTTTTTAAACTTCCTTTTGTAGCTGTAGTTGACATTGTGGTTTGCTGCCCTCTTTCTCTAAAAATAGCCCCATTTCTTCCCCCAGCATAAGGGCATGTTGATAGAAGATAACTGGCAGCAGAGCCCTCCTTCTGGTGAATGACTTTGGTTAAAGATAGTTCCATGCTTAAAGTCACATCCTTTTTCTGAGGATAGCCCAAATTCTATGATTTGTTTATTCTGTGTTATAGAACCTTGGTACCCTTGACCCAATTAAGAACAATTGGATTATTCCAGATCCATAACCCCCCAGAGGGTCAGCTGAGACCTTTGTTATGTTTGCATCATAGTCCAAATATTTCTTCTGCTAACTTCTGCTTTCTTTACTCTCTCAGAGTTATCGATCCTGAGAACACTCCCTAGCAAACTTCCTGCATGCAGATATCTGTTTCAGCATCTCTTTCTCAGGGGAACACAATCTACCTTCCTGAATTTTCTGAGCTGAGCTATTCTGAGATGTTAGAACATTTTGTTTTATGGATAAATAGGATTTATTCCATTAAAATAAAACTTATTTTAGATTTCTGTTTCCACACTTGATTATCAGCTTCTAGAGCACAAATGTATTCACCTTCCCAATATCTTCCTTAATACTGACCTAATGACATTTGCTAATGGAGACATGCCAGTTTTGGCTTAGTAGTAACATCCTTTGGAAAAATTCCACTTTAGAAACTGGTTTCCTCTGTATTATTTATCTCCTGTATCAGTCTGGTTGAGCTGAATTATGCAGGGGTAACCACTCAAAAACTCAATACCTTCAAATAACAAAAGTTTATTTCTTACTCATATGTTGCAAATAAGTTCTGTATTTTGTCCTGCTTTATCCACCTTCCAAGACCTAGACTGGCAGAAAAGTCACTAACCAAAACATTAGTGGCTGTGGCAGAGGAAAAGAGATATCTAAAGGGTCTCATTCCAACAATGAAATACTCTGGCTCAAAGTGTTACATGACCCTTCCAGCCACAGCTCATTCGTTGGAGGTGGTCACATGGTCCTATCTAATTAGAAAGGGGCCAGAGGTGCAATCCATCCATGTGCCTGGAATACAGAGAACTGAAAACATTTTTTTTGAACAACCTCAAGACTACCACTCCTCACTTGGAAGCTATGCTTTCACCCAGAATGTAATGGGCTGGCTGAGTCTTCTCTGGGCCTTAAGAGCCCAATCATAAACTTGTGAGAGGTGCTACATTCATAGACACAGTTTCTGACTGAAGCTTGCCCTATGGTCATTAAGCAGCCCAGATTAGGGGTTCAGGGAGCAGACCCCTGGAGAAGGAAGATTGCCCTGCCCTACAGACCTTTTAAGGGAAAATCTGCCCTGGGTGAATGTCTCCCTTCTGGAGGAAGGTGATAAATACAGAATAAAATAAAATAACCTGACTCCCTGGTTTGGCCAAGGAACAGCTCAATCTGCTTGGAAAAAGTCTGAATTTTGATGAACAACCACAAAAGCATGCATGTGTGCACACACACACATACACATACACTTATGCATACATATACATGGAACAGTTCTAAAACAGTATATTTGAGTACATTTTGAACTCAGATTGGCTTAAGCAGCCCAGAAAAGTCCTCATAAGGACCTCTGTCAGGGATGGAAAATTAGCACAGCAGGTTTTGTTATTATTATTTTTTTTTAAATTGTGATTTGGGTGAAAATTTACAGAGCAAATTCACTTTCCATACAGCATACTTTGTCTCATGACATTGACCACAATTTACCACAATGCCACAGCTTCTCTCCCACTTCCTCCCAATAGTTACCTCTTCCCTGTGTCCATCCCTCCATGCACTCCTGCCCCCTGAACTATCTCCTTGTGCATAAACAGGCCTTCTTTCTCCCTAGATTTTTCTCTCCAAGGAGTGTATCTACCTCAGATAAATGTTCAACTAATATGCCTGTCTTTTGTTTGGCTGGGAAGCCACAGATGTGGGTTCAATTCCCGACATGAAGGGCAGCTAGGGGCCAGTCTCAGTGGTTCCATCAGGCTCTATTAGACCAGCAAACCTGGTCCCTTTTATTTTTTTTACCCCAAAATGATTTTGAGTTTTGTTCCACATTCTTCTCCCTCTCTATCCAGTATCTCCTACATACATCCCCCTCTGAATGGTTGGCAGTGGTAGCCAGGCACCATCTAGTTCTTCTGGTCTCATAGTCATACTAACATACATACATAGTCAGGCTGAAGATCACATGGTGTACCAGTCACTAGGATTAATTTTTTCCATGAATCTTTGGTTTACTTCATTCTTCTTTGCTCCGGATGAGGAGAGACCCATCGTTGCATCTAGATGGCTGCTTGCAAGCTTTTAAGATCCCAGTCGCTACTCGCCAAAATAGGATGTCAAACAATGTTTTGTGTAATATGTTATGCCAATTGACTTGATGTCCACTGTGACTATGGTCCTGAGCCCACAGGTGAAATTACTAAGTTCCTCTGGGTAGCTGGCTGTGGCCAAGGAGTGACTACAACCTTGTCTGTTGTCAGCTCTACTATACACCTGGGAATTCAGATCATACAAATACACTTATAAGACCATTGTTTGCCAACCCTATATGTGGTCTGGGGTACACACCCTGCCTCACAGACATACCTACTAGTTCAGCCTGTACACCCATCTGTCCACCTGTATACCCATGTTTGCCTTTACTGACAATGCAGTACTGTATGTGCAAAAGCATACATCATCTTTGCTGTCTGTACCTTCCATGTACCTCTCTATGTCTTCCTCTTCTTCAATGCCACCATGTTCATCACTCACATTTGGTACATTGCCCTTCTCTCCACCCAAATCAATACTTATCTCTATCTAACAGTGATCCCTCCCCTCCCATCCCACCCCTAGTAACCAACAAAGAAAATTTCCTTCCATAGATAGAACTTTTCTTGACTTTTACAATAACAGACTAATACAATATTTGTCCTTCTGTGATTGACTTATTTCACTCAGCCTAATGTCCTCCAAGTTCATCCATGTTATGCAGTGCCTTGCAGATTCCAGGTTATTCTTTAGGGCTGCATAGTATTCCATTGTGTGTATGTACCATAGTTTGGTTATCCATTCCTCAGTTGATGGACACCTAGGTTGTTTCCATCTTTTGGCTATTGTAAACAGTGCTGCTATGAACATGGGTGTTCGTATGTCTGTTCTTGTCATGGGTTTCACTTTTTTAGGGTATATACCTAGTAATGGAATGGCTGGGTCAAGTGGTATTTCTAATTCCAACTTTTGAAGGAATCACCATACTGCTTTCTACAGTGGTTGTACCATTTTACAGTCCCACCAGCAGTGTATGAGAGTCGCAATTCCTCTACATCCTCATCAGCATTTGTTATTTTCTGTCTTGTGGAACTTTGCTACTAGTACTGAAGCAAGATGGTATCTCATTGTTGCTTTGTTTGCATCTCTCTAATGGCCAATGATCATGAGCATTTCTTTATATGTTTGTTGGCTGCCTGAATATTCTTCTTGGTGAAGTGTGTATTCATGTCTTCTGGCTATTTTTCAGTTGGATTATTTGTCTTTTTGTTATCGAGGTATTGGAGTTTTCAATAAATTCTAGAGATAAGTCCCTTGTCAGATATGTCATTGCCAAATACTTTTTCCCCATGTGAGGCCTGAGGCCTCAGGGACCTCAGGAGTGGCAGGAAATCCAGCTTAAAAGGAGCAGGAGGCAGGGCTAGGCCCCAAGACCCCTAGAGCCAGGAAAGCAAAGGACCAGGAGCAGCCTCAGGGACCTCAGGAACAGCAGGCTATCCAGGTTGAAAACAGTGGGAGGCAAGGCTAGGCCTCAAGCCCCCTACAGCCAGGAAAGGGAGGGACCAGGAGCATCTGGGAACCACAGAGTGGCAGGTTTCAGGTAGTAATTAGGTAAGGGGAGGGTGCAGAAGTTTCCAACAATGAAGGGAGACAAACCTGTCTGTAAGTTTGTCATCCTGTGAGGCTTGTATATAGTTGTGAGGGTTGAAGCTGTGCCACTGATGTTTCAGATGCCAGCAGAGTTGCACATGGTGCACTGGTTTCAATGTAGCTTATAGACTAAGAAAGACTAGGAAGAAGGAGGAGACCATCCACTTCTCAAAAATTGCCCAAGGAAAACCTTATGAGTAGCAGAGAAACACTGTCTGATACATTACTGGGCAACTTTATGAATAGCTTGGAAACATTGTCTGACACAGTGCAGGAAGGCTAGCTCCTTGAGTTGGAAGCACTCAAAACAGGATTGGGAAAGAGCTGCCTCATTAGAGTAGAACCAACCTTAATGATGTGGATAAAGTAAGTCTTTCAGCACTGCCATGTGATGATGTGACAAGACTCAACTTGAGGAGAAACAGCTGCAAATAGCCATTAATAATCAGAACATGGAATGTACGAAGTATGAATCTAGGAAAATTGGAAGTTGTCAAAAAGGAAATGGAATGCATAAAGATTGATATCCTGGGGATTAGTAAGCTGAAATGGACCGGTTTTAGCCATTTTGAATCAGACAACCATATGATCTACTATGCCAGGAATGACAGTTTGAAAAGGAATGGTGTGGCATTCATCATCACAAAGGATGTTTCGAGATCTGTCCTGAAGTACAATGCTGTCAGTGATAGGATTATATCCATATGCCTACAAGGAAGACCAGTTAATATGACTATTATTAAAATTAATGCACCAACCACCAATGAAAAAGATGAGGAAATTGATGATTTTTATCAACTTCTGCAGTCTGAAATTGTCCAAACATGAAATCAAGGTGTGTTGCTTATCACTGGTGATTGGAATGCAAAAGTTGGAAATGAAGAAGAATCATGGGTCCTTGAAAATTTTGACCTTGGTGACAGAAATAACTCTGGAGATCACATGATAGAATTTTGCAAGACCAACAACTTACTCATTGCAAATACCTTTTTTCAACAACACAAATGGTGGCTATACACATGGACTTTACCGGACAGAGTACACAGGAATCAGATTGACTAAATCTGTGGCAAGAGGCATTAGAAAACCTCAATATCTTCAGCTAGAACCGGTCCAGGAGCTGATGGTGGAACAGACCATCAATGGCTCATATGCAAGGTCAACTTGAAGTTAAAGACAATTAAAACAAGTCCACAAGCGCTAAAATATGATCTTGAATATATCCCTCCTGAAATTAGAAACCATCTAAAGGATAGATTTGATGCATTGAACATCAATGACTGAAAACCAGAAGAATTATGAGATGACATCAAGAACATCATCCATGAAGAAAGTAAGAGGTCATTAAAAATACGAGAAAGAACAAAAAGACCAAAATGGATGTCAGAAGAGACTCTCAAGCTTGCCCTTGAGTGAAGAGTAGCTAAAGCAAATGGAAGAAATGACAATATAAAAGCTGAACAGAAAATTTCAAAGAGCAGCTTGAGCAGACAAAGCCAATTACTATAATGAAATGTGCAAAGATCTGGAGTTAAAAAACCAAAAGGGAAGAACACACTTGGCATTTCTCAAGCTGAAAGAACTGAGAAAAACATTTAAGCCTTAAGTTTCAGTATTGAAAGATTCTATGGGCAAAAGATTGAATGATGCAGGTAATATCAAAAGAAGATAGAAGGAATACACAGAGTCACTGTACCAAAAAGAACTGGTTGATCTTCATCCATTTCAGTAGGTGGCATATGTTCAAGAACCAATGGTACTAAGGCAAGAGGTCGAAGCTGCATTGAGGGCATTGGTGAGGAACAAGGTTCCAGGAATTGATGGAATACCCATTGAGATGTTTCAACAAATGGATGCCCCACTGGTGGCACTCAGTTATGCAAAGAGATTTGGAAGACAGCTACCTGGCCAGCTGACTGGAAGAGATCCATATTTGTACCCATTCCAAAAGTAGGTCATCCCACTGAATGTGGAAATTATAGAACGATATCATTAATATCACATGCAAGTAAAATATTACTGAAGATAATTCAAAACGGTTGCAGCTGTATATTGACAGAGAACTTCCAAAAGTGCAGGCTGGATTCAGAAGAGGATGTGAAACAAGAGATATCATTGCTGATGTCAGATGGATCTTGGGTCAAAGTAAAGAATACCAGAAAGATGTATACTTGTGTTTTATTGACTATGCAAAAGCATTGATTGTGTGGATCATAACAAATTGTGGATAACATTGAGAAGAATGGGAATTCCAGAACACTTAATTGGACTCCTGAGGAACCTGTACATAGACCAGGCGGCTGTTGTTCAAACAAAAAAAGGGAACACTGCATGGTTTAAAATCAAGAAGGGATTGTTTCTGGGTTGTATCCTTTCATCAGACTTATTCAGTATGTATGCTGAGCAAATAATCTGAGAAGCTGGACTATATAAAGAAGAATGTGGCATCAGGATTGGAGGAAGAATCATTAACAACCTGCAACAAGCTGATGACACAAATTTGCTTGCCGAGAGTGAGGATGACTTGAAGTACTTACTGATGATGATTGAAGAATCCAGTCTGCAGTATGGATCACATCTCAATATAAAGAAAACAAAAATCTTCACAACTGGTCCTATAAGCAACATTACGATAAATGGAAAAAAGATTGAAATTGTCAAAGACTTCACATTACTTGGTTCTACAATTGACGCCAATGGAAGCAGCAGTCAGGACACCAGAAGATGTATAGCACTGGGCAAATTGGCTGCAAAAGACCTCTTTAAAGTGCTGAATATCAAAGATGTCTCCTTGAGGACTAAGGTACACCTGACACAAGTCATGGTATTTTTAATCAACTCATATGCATGTGAGAGCTAGACAATGAATAAGGAAGACCGAAGAAGAGTTGATGCTTTTGAGCTGTGGTGTTGGTGAAGAATGCTGAAATTACCATGGACTGCTAAAGAACTAACAGGTCTGTCCTGGAGTAAGTGCAGTCAGAAGGTTTCTTGGAGGTGAGAATGGCCTGACTTTGTCTAACATACTTTGGATTATATTGTCAGAAGGGACCATTCCCTGGAGAAGGATGTCATGCTTGGTAAGGTGGAGGGTCGATGAAAGAGGGGAATGCCCTCAACGAGGTGGATTGAAACGGTGGCGGTTGTGATGGGTTCAAGTGTAGCAAGAATCATGGAGCTGACTCAGGACCAGGCGGTGTTTCATTCTGCTGTGCATAGGGTTGCTATAAGTCAAAAATGACTTGATGACACTTAACAACAACAAAAAGGTTCTCTTTTGACTCTTTTGGAGAAGTTTTTGGAAGCACATAAAAATTTTATTTTTAGAATGTCCCATTCATCTAGTTTCTCTTCTTCTGTTTGTGCATTTTGGGTTATGCTTGATAGTCTATTTATGCCATATATTGTTGTTATTGTTGTTGTTGTTGATATGTGCCATCGAGTCGGACCTGACTAATAGCAACCCCTCCTTGGGTTTCCAAGGTAGTATCACTATGGAAGTAGATTGCCCCATCTTCCTTCTGAGGAGGGGCTGGTGGGTTTGAACCACCAGCCTTCTGGTTAGCAGTCAAGTGCCTTAG
>NW_006921626.1:6124820-6126139 GCF_000298275.1 Orycteropus afer afer | reverse complement strand
TCCAGTTGTTCTATCTTTCATTGAAAGTGGTGTATTAAAGTCTCCCACTATGATTGGGGTGTCTTCTATTTGGCTTTTCAACTCTTTTAAA
This sequence comes from Orycteropus afer afer, assembly GCF_000298275.1. Classification (NCBI taxonomy): domain Eukaryota; kingdom Metazoa; phylum Chordata; class Mammalia; order Tubulidentata; family Orycteropodidae; genus Orycteropus; species Orycteropus afer. The sequence goes on along the minus strand of NW_006921626.1, from coordinate 6,126,048 downwards.
GTATGATTTATGTATTTTGGGGTCTTTCATTGGGTCCATGTGTATTATGGTTATATCTTCATGTTCAATTGATCTTTTAATCATTATATATTGTCCTTCCTTGTCTCATACGGTGGTTTTTGTTTTAAAATCAATTTGATCAGAAATTAACATTGGCACTCCTGCTCTTTTATGGTTGCCATTTGCTTGATTTGTCTTTTTACAATCTTTGATTTTTAGTCTATTTTTGTCTTTGTCTGTAAGATGTGCCTCTTGTAGACAGCACATTGATGGATTTTGCTTTCTTATCCAATCTACAACTCTCCATCTCTTGAGGGGTGCATTAATCTATTAACATTCAAGTAATTATTGACAAATATGAAGTAGTGGTTGTCCTTTTGTTATGTGTTTCTTCATTTTGCCCCTGATTTCTTTGTTCCATATTATTTTCTGTGCTGAGCTCATTATGTTTATGAATTTTGTTATCATTTCCTTTGTTGCTGTTGTTTTAGTATATGCTGAACATTTTTGCTTGTCCTCTTTTTTATTGTGTAGTGAAAGTTTATCATTTTTCTTTGCAGCTACCCTGTAATTTATAATTTTTTCCCCAAGATTACAACAGTCCATTCTGTCTTGCAACTCTCTTAACTCCCTCACCATTTATTAGTTCTGTAACTACACAGTATTTTCCCTCTTTTTGTTTGTAATTGTTCTCACTTGCAAAATGATGTCTCTGGTTCCCTGTTTATAATCTTATAAGCTTAGTTTACTTTGGATATATCTGTAGCTGTGGTTTCTGGATTATGTCATCTTGTATATTAATGGTTGGTTGTTATTTGCTATTTTTGGTTCTCTGTTCAAAGGACTTCCTTTAGTATCTCTTGTAAGGTTGGTCTGGTTTTTACATATTCCCTTAGTTTCTGCTTATCTGGAAATCTCCTAATTTCGCCATCATATTTGAGGGACAATTTTGTCTGGTATATAGTTCTTGGTTGGAAATTTTTCTCTTTCAGAATTTTAAATATACCATTCCATTGCTTTCTCACTTGCATGGTTTCTGCTGAGAATTCAGAGCTTATCTTACTGGTTGTCCTTTGTAAGTAAATTTGTATGTAACTTTTTGGCTTTCCCATGCTGCTTTCAGGATTCTTTCTTTGTCTTTGGTTTTGATGAGTTTGATGATGATGTGTCTTGGTGATTTTCTTTTGGGGTCTATCCTGTTTGGGGATCATTGGGCTTCCTGAATGGA
>NW_006921626.1:6073634-6123514 GCF_000298275.1 Orycteropus afer afer | reverse complement strand
AATAGTAGTAGTTTTAAAACAGACAAAAACAAACTAAAAAACAGAAAAAAAAAAAAAAATGGGGGCTGGACGTGGCTGGGCACCAGGCTCTGTCTGAACACACAGACTGGGACGGAATTCCTGCTGGCCCAGAAAGTGGCTGGGAGTGAGGGATGGCTGCATCTCAGTTCACCATGAGGGTGTGGGGTATAAGAGTAACAAGGGGAATGTTGCACCTTTCCAGTCCTCCATGTCTGGAATGTCCTTGGGGTTTCCAGCAAGTTTAGTCTGTTCTTAAGTCCCTGGAATCTGGGAGAATGCTGTCGCTTTAAATGTCCAAAATAGTCAAGCTGCTTGTAAACATTCAAAATGGCTGCACCCTCTGGACAGACAAAAGTCCACAGCTCAGCCCACCTTCTTTTTGCTGCTTTCCCTTTTATTCATCAGCCACCAGAGCAGTCGTCCATGGAGTCCCTGGCTAGCAGGGTGATTTTTAGGTTAATTCTTAGGTCCTACCACCACTGGGCATTATCCAGGCTGTCTGTGCCATCAGGATCACTGCCAGACCGCAGCTCTGTATGTCTCCTTTTTTAGTGTTTTCTTGCAACTTCTTCTGCTATTTGGAGTTTAGTCTACTTCTATACCGTCCCTTCATGGCTCAGGGGTCCAGGATTATCTTCTGTGTCTGTGTTAACTGGTTCCCCTTTTCTTTGTTGAAGAGGGGCTGTGCAATCTTTCTGCCTATTCTGCCATCTTATTGGAACTCCCACAGCAGTTGTTTTTTGTTAATTGTCCTCTTAGAGTGATTGAAATCAGATTTTTAAGATTTACCTCCTTAAGTTAATTTATACTTGTTAATTTATACTACATAGAAAAAGTTGACTAACCAGTGTTTTTTCTGGTTGCATGCCTGAATGTTCTATGCTATGTGGGAGTTTCTTTACTTTTTTTTTTTCCCACACAAAAAATAATTTGCACAAAAGAAAGGGACATTTTTTTTCTCATTATTTCCAAAATACATCTATGCTGGGCACAGAAGAAGAATAAATCCTATTTATCTTTAATGTTTTTAATTAATTATTTAAAGACTTGAGTAGCTATTTTCAGTCTTGAAATAACATCTCATCAAGGATCAGAAGATTCCTGGATTTCTCTGTGGGTTTTGTTATTGTTGTTGTAGTTTAGGCCAGCACTGTGATGATGGAAATATCCCAAATCTGCACTGTCCAAAATGGTAACCGCTAGCTTCATTTGGTTATTGAGCACTTAAAATACTCAATGCAACAGAGAAAATCAACATTTAATTTAAATTTCTTTAAATTTAAATAAGCATATGTGGTTGTTCTTGTTGTTATTAGTTGGCATCTAGTCAGCTCTGACTCACAGTGACCCCATATACAACAGAATGAAACCCTGCTGAGTCCTGTAACATTCTTATAATCCTTGCTATGCTTGGGAGCTCTGGTGGCATAGTGCCTAAGGCATTTGACTGCTAACCAGAAGGCTGGCAGTTCAAATCTACCAGCCACTCCTTGGAAGGAAAACTTCCATAGAGATACTGCCTCAGAAATCCAAGGAGGGGTTGTTATGAGTTGGATTTGTCTTGACAGCAGTGAGTTTGGTTTTTTGAATTATGCTCAAGCCCATCCTTGTAGCCACTGTGTCAGTCCACGTGGTTGAAGGTCTTCCACTTTTTTGCTGATCCTCTGCTTTACCAGTCATGACATCCTTCTCCAGGAACTGGTCCCTTCTGGAAATATGACCAAAGTAGGTGAGATGAAGTCTGGCAATTCTCGCTTCTAAGGAGCATTCTGGCTGCACTTCTTCCAAAACAAATTTGTTCCTTCTTCTGGCAGAACTTGGTATTTCCAATATTCTTTGCGTCAGTTCTTCTTCAGTCTTCCTTATTCATTGTCCAGCTTTCACACACATATGAGGCTATTCACAGAATCATGGCTTGGTTAGGCACACCTCAGTCTTCAAATGACATCTTTGCTCTTTAACACTTTAAAGAGGACTTTTGCAGCAGATTTTCCCAGTTCAATATGGCATCTGATTTCTTGATTGCTGTTTTCATGGGTGTTGATTGTGGATCCAAGTTCTATGAAATCCTTGACAGCTTTAATCTTTTCTCCATTTATCATGATGTTGTTTATTGTTTTGGTTGTAAGTATTTTTGTTTTCTTTATGTTGAGGTGTAATCCATAATGAAGACTGTAGTCTTTGATTTTCATTAGTAAATGCTTCAAGTCATCTGCACATTCAGCAAGCAAGGTTGTGTCAACTGCATATTGCAGGTTCTTAGTGAGTCTCCCTCCAGTCCTGATGCTGTACTCTTCTTCATATAAACCAAACCAAAGTCACTGCCATTGAGTCAAATCTGAGTTATAGTGACCCCCTCCTTGTGTTTCCGAGGTGGTATCACTACGGAAGTAGACTGTCCAACCTCCCTTCTGAGGAGTGGCTGGTGGGTTTGAACTGCCAGCCTTCTGGTTAGCAGTCAAGTACCTTAGGCACTATGCCACCAGACCTCCTTTTCTTCATATAGGCCACCTAGATTACAAAATATGTTAGCACAGCTTTGGAAATGTGACTCAGAATCTGAGTGAAATCACAGCCTGGGGACCCTGCTACCTGTCCTGGCTTTGGAAAAATTTGTGTGTCTACTGTCTAAATCTCACCCTGCCCTGCTCATACCTCCCTTTCCTCCACACATACAGAATCCATTCGAGGTCTAGGAAAGGCAGTGACTTTTGTTAAAAATTACTGTAGTTAGTTAATTTCATTCAATTCACTTAGGATTTCTTGTGTTGCTAAAAATTTTTGGGCTCTGAGACAGTGCACCTGAGCATGGTATGACATCACAAACAGAAAAGTTCTGTCAGGTATCCTAAGCCCCCAGGAGTGCAGTCCTCCCATAAGCCCTCCCCGCTTTCCCTGCCTTCCTTGGCCAGGCCATGATCCCATTCCCTTTGACTGTGATGCTAGTCTTATATGCTAAAGGAAATGTAGTGTATTTAGGTCTCTTAATAGATAGTTTGGATGTATTTTAGGCCAGCAGACTGTTTTTTACCTCTGTCACTTCATAGAAATTAAAAGGACAGAAAATCATCAAGACTCGAAGAACAGAATGAGGTCAGATTCCACACTTGTTCCTTGTCAAACCACATCATCTTGACTCCATTTAACAAAACTGGGACTTACAGCTTTCCAGTCCCCAGAGAATTAGAGCTGAACACATGCAAATCCAGAAAACTCCTTCCTAGTAGATGGACCTTAGGGCACATTTGTATAGAAGTCAGTACACAGAGACAAAAAGCTTAATTCCAGGTGCTGGGAGGATAAAGTTAAAGACAACATCTGAGTTAAAAATATTCCCCTCTTCATTGGCTCCCCTACACAAGATGAATATAATTTAATGTTATGTTTTATTTAATATGGTTCATTACTTTGAAATAATGTGATTCATATTTAAAAATAAAAGAGCCATTACTGCAAACTAATATGACTGACTTTTAAACAACCATGTTGGAACTTAAATATCTGAATTTGTTTTCCCTTCACAGGGATAATTGGGGAGTGGAATTGCTTATTCCAACAATACTAACAATGTTAAATGTACTTTTGGCTCTATCTTCTGAACGTGTAGCAAACACACGTTCTTTTGCATATTCTTCAGGATAGCAAATAAACTTCACTTGAACGTGGATCTGATATGGTGGAGTAGCAGGGAGGTTATAAGGATTACAGGTGATCACAGGTAGGTTTAAATTATTTTCTTTCTTTTGTGTTTTGAACAGCCAGATTCATTCACAAACTGAACACACAAACTGAACTACTACCCTGCCCTGCTCATACCTCCCTTTCCTCTACACAAATAGGATCCATGTATATGAAGAAAAGCTGTAGGAAAAAAATTGGACAGGACAAATGTTGGCTACAATCGTGTGCTTTACTTAATATCTAATATCTATGTTTGTCTCAATGAGGAAGCTCATTTACTTAGACCATGTCTGAATAAAAATATTAATCCTAAAGTCCATGGTATCTTTTATTTCTCTTAGATAGTTGTAGAGTAGTTAGAAGGGACTCTGAAGTTTAGTTCAAATTCTTTTTTTGCTAATTCAAGCTTATGTTCTTTGAATTTCTAAATTTCAGTTTCCTCCTGTGTATAAGAGAATAAATAATAATATCACTCTCTTACAAACTATTAGGATGAACTGAGGTTTTAATGAAAGTGCTGAGCATATTTCTTGATGCATATAGTTTGGTATGACAAATGTTATTAGTTTTTAGTACCATTGTTATCACAATATTTTAAAGTCTGGTGTGGTGATCTACACATGTTTAGAGACAAATATATTTCAGAAATCAGCTTGGTTGAGAGGAGTGTAGTAGAAAGAGTTTAGGGGCACCCAATCCCCTGAGAACTTGAGAATAGTACAAGCTAGTAGTTGTGAATGAAGACTGAGGCTCCTGATTTAATTAAGAAAATGGTTTCCATGCCGTAAGAAAAGCAAATTTGACTCCATGGAGTCTAGGCAAGGGCTGGGGTAAACAACGTCAGAATGCAGGATCATGTGTTGAAGTTGATTTATGTTTCTGGTGTTGGTATAATAATTGCTCTTGCTTTTTGTGTCTGGTGTTTCTAGAAACTGGAATGCTAGTGGGAGGAGGGACAATTCAATACAGATCATGATAATTGAAAGCAAGTTTTGCACAGAGGAGGAAGCAGGAAAGAGCAGCTTTCTTGCATTGGTTTCAATGAGGGAATGTGCATCTATCTATAATCTGATAAAAATTTCCATAAGCACAATTGACACATTGCCTCCTTGAAGAATTCCCCAAGTGTTAAGAGACTGAGAAATTAGACCGAAAGACTTACAGACAGACTAACTTGGTTGCAAAGTTCTGCCCATTATTGTCAAGCAGGCTTGCCTTCCCAGGGCATCTCTCTGTGACCCAAGCTGATGGCATATTTATCTGGATTCTCACTGGACAGTGTCAGATAGGGAGGTGTGTCTAACCTTTCACAGAGACCCCAGACTCTCCCTAAAAATAGTGATGCTATTTGTGGTAGTTCAGTTTGTGTGTTAACTTGGCTGGGCCTGGTTGAGTGGCTGGGCAGCTGGATGCAGTATTCCCCATCATGAGACTGGTAATCAACTCCATGGTGAAATCTACTGTGAGCAGCTGAATAGCTGCCTTAGGGATGTGGTCTGGTTCCTATATATAAGCAGAAACCTTGGGGAATGGGTCTCTAGCTTATGGCACACTTGGACCCTGCATATAGCCGTGTCGTTGCTCAGCAGTCTGCCATGCTCTGCTGACCTTGGGACTTACAATAGACTTAAATTAATGGCCTGCCATGTGGTTTGGTAACATTGGGACTTTGTCATTTTATTTGTTGACCTTGGGCTTGTTAGCATCAGCAGCCACTAAGCTGCCTGAGTGAAGAGATGCCTCAGCTTCATTGGGCTGGGAGCAAGAAAAAGAGCTGAAGTCCAAGGTCCAGGGGCTTTCACCGAGCCCCTGGAGCCTGGCACTTTGAACTTGGACTTCTAGCCTCCTGAACTGTAAGAGAATAAATTTCTGTTTGTTAAGGCCATCCCATTTGTGGTATATTCTTGTCAGAGTGGCACTAGGCAACCAGACACTATTATTGAAAGGCTACATTGGAAAGTAAGAGACCAGAGTCTAGTCAAAATTCTGCAGATACTTTATTGTGAAGTTACCTTTCTGGATGGCAGTATCTTCCTCTACCAACAAAAGGCATTTAAACACCAGATCAAAGGGACCCCCTTTTAGATTCTAATGAACTATATGGCTTGTCTCCCCATTACAAAGCACTTGTGTCTAATTTCAGGGGCTCCCACATCTCAGGTTTAAAATCCTTGGTTACATTATTGTCAGGAAGAAAAACAAAACAAACAAACAAACAAACAAAACCCATGCCATTGAGGCAATTCCAACTCACAGAGATGCTATAGGACAGCGTGGAACTGCCCCATAAGGTTTCCAAGCTTGTAAATTTTTATAGAAGCAGAGTATCTCATCTTTCTTCTGTAGAGTGGATGGGGAGTTTGAACCACCAACCTTTTGGTTAACAGTCAAATGCTTTAACCGCTATGCCACCAGCTCCTGAAAAATTATTGCAAGAGTCTCTTAATTTCAAGATGAAGTATCAATATATTTTCTTCACCAAAATTTAATGATTCCATTAATTTCCCTTGAGTTGGACAAATGACACAAATTATTTTTATTTCCTTGTTTTCAGATCCTTAAAAATATATTCCAATGGATATTTTCTCCCATTTCCTAATATTTTCACTCAAGTTATGATTGCCAAAGACTGAAGCAATGTACATTCTAATAGTGTTGTAAATCTGGCTTTGTATGGGTGTTTTGAGTCAGTGAGTACCAAAATGACCTGTTACAGTTTTATCATGCCCCTGCAAAAGCCCCTTGCCTTGGGTGAAAGAGATTATTATACAGTACAATCTGCTAGGTGCTTTAGTGACACTAGTTGTAAATGTTATTTAATACCAGGAAATCCCTCCCCACCCCATCCCCCTTTTTTAATACAGTTTATTTTTTAGAGCAGTTTAGGTTAGAAAAATTGCACAGAAAGTACATTGAGTTTCCATATACTTTTTTTTTTCTGTTGTGCATGGGGTCATTATGAGGGGGGTCTACTTAATGATGACTAACAACAAAAATACGTGCTTATTGGAGAAACAAAACCGACAATTTTCCATTTTCGGAAGGGTAAATACTGATGGGACCAGTTGATGAGAATGATGTTCATTAAATTAGCATCTACATGATGACATTCCTAGATTTAGGTTCCCTTTAGACATAGATAGACTCCAGTCACTGAAACAGTCAGTGAACTGTTTCCTGTTTTCTATGCTGCAGTCCCTTATTGAAGGATGTACCTTAAGCAGTTCCAGTGTCTCTACCCAGCTGTCCAGCTATGGTGTCTGCTGGTGGGTCTTGTCACTTTCCTTGACCTCAGCTCACAGCAGACTGACTTGAGAGATGTTTTTTCAGTCTAGAGGCAGTGCTAATGGTCTGCGGTCAGGTGTTGACACAGGGGAAGGTCAGACTAGCATTAGGTCTTGTGTTCCATGCCGAAAGTTCTGAGCACGTGTTAGAATGTCATGGAATGCCATGGGTGTTTCCTTGGGCATGACAAACTCTTCTGTATTCTCCAGAAGAAGGATTACATGCCCAGAGCTGAGCAGACCAGAGCTGAAGCTGCTTTCCATATCTCCATGTAAAGGTGGTTTTGGCTTTGCCAGAAGGGCTTTGAGGGAAGAAGACATGATGTGGTTATAAGGATTAACTAAAATGATGTGGAGTACTTAGCACACTACCTGGCCAAAGGCAGAGTGGCCATGCATTGTAGTTGGGTAAGAATTGTTGCTGTGTTGTTAGGTGGCATTGAGTCATCTTAGACTCATAGCGACCCTATGCACAGCAGAACAAAACACAGCCCGATCCCCAGCCAGCACCATGATTCCTGCTATAGTTCAGCCTATCGCTGCAGCCACTGTGTCAATCCATCTTTTTGAGAGTCTTCCCCTCTTTTGTAGACCCTCCACCTCACCAAGCATGACATCCTTCTCCAGAGGATGGTCCCTTCTGATAACATGACCAAAGTAGGTGAGGCGAAGTCTGGCCATTTTTGTTTCCAAGGAGCTTTCTGGCTGCACTTCCTCCAGGACAAATTCGTTAGTTCTTTTAGCAGTCCATGGTACTTTCACCATTCGTATACATGTGAGAGCTGGACAATGAATAAGGGAGACCAAAGAAGAATTGATGTTTTTGAGTTGTGGTGCTGGCGAAGAATGCCTCAGTAGCCAGCAGCTGAATGAAGCAAAGCATCCAGCTTCAGTGGGCCGGAAGCAGGAGGCAGAGCTGCAACCCAAGGTTGAGGGGCTTTCACTCAGCTCCTAGAGCCTGGAACTTTGAACTTGGACTTAAAGCCTCCAAATTGTAAGAATAAACTCCTGTTTTTAGAGCCATCCCATTTGTGGAATATTCCTGTCAGAGCGGCACTAGGCAACCAGAACAGAATATGGTACTGAGAGTGAGGTGCTGCTCTGACAGATACCTAAAAAATGTGTCCTTGATCCAAAACCCTGACAGAGAGACCCAGCATATGGCATGAGAGACAGCAGGAGCAGAGTCAAGACACCATGAGATATGGCAGGAGTAGAGCCCAGAGACCGGCAGTAAACAGCAAAAGGTTTAACAGCCCATGGAGGAGAAAGCCAGGTACCATTGGGTAGGTGGCTTCCTGGTGTGGTGGGTTGCCTTTGGGCATTAATTGGTAGAAGAGACTGGCCTGAAATGGAGTAGCAGGTTGGCTAGCCCACGGAGCAAGAAAGCTAAGTGCTTTTAGTGCAGGAAGATTTCTGGTGGAGTGGGCTGCTTTTGACATTAATTGGCAAAAGCAGAGAGACCAAGGAAACAGGAAGCAGAGCTGCCTCAGCCTCAGGGGTAAGGCCATGGCCTTTGGGGGTGGAACCACCACAGCCCCCTAGGTTTCAAAGAGCCAGGTCTTCACCAACTTGGTTCTGGAGTGTGGGGCTGCTTGTTCGTGTGAGCCAGTGGGATGGAGCCACAGCCGCTGCTCAAGAGTGAGGGGATAGGGCCGCCATGTCCAAGAAGGAGAGAAATAGGGCCCACCAGGCCAAGGGGGTTAGGTCTCCATTTAGAGGAACTAGGGGACTGGAGCCACCCAGTGAGAGAGATCTGTACAGATGCCACCCAATGAAGATCTGTACAGATGCCAAGTTGTCAAGGGGTGAAATTGTGGTGGTTATGTTTGTGTGTCAACTTGGCTGGGCCTGGTTGAGTGGCTGGGCAGCTGGATATAGTATTCCCCATGATGAGACTGGCAATCAACTCCATGGTGGAATCTACTGTGAGCAGCTGAATAGCTGCCTTAGGGATTGGTCTTCTTCCTATATATAAGCAGAAGCCTTGGGGAATGGTCTCTAGTTTATGGCACACTTGGATCCTGAATGTAGCCATGTCATTGTTCAGCAGCCTGCCATGCTCTGCTGACTTTGGGACTTTTAATGGACTTAAATTAATGGCCTGCTATGTGGTTTGGTAACATTGGGACTGTGCCTTTTTACTTGTCAGCCTTGGATTTGTCAGCCTCAGCAGCCAGCAGCTGAGTGAAGAAAAGCCTCTAACTTCAGTGGGCCGGGAGCAGGAGGCAGAGCTGCAACCCAAGGTTGAGGGGCTTTCACCCAGCCCCTAGAGCCTGGCACTTTAAACTTGGATTTAAAGCCTCCAAATTGTAAGAATAAACTTCTGTTTGTTAAGGCCATTCCATTTGTGGTATATTCTTGTCAGAGTGACACTAGGTAGCCAGAACATTTGTTCCTCAGCACTTGAAAAGGGTCTTTTGCAGTTGACTTGCCCAGTTGCTATACATTGTCTGATGTCCTGACTGAGGCTTCCATTGGCTTCAATTGTAGAATCAAGCAATATGGAGTCTTTGACAATTGCAATCTTTTCTCCATTTATCATGATGCTGCTTATAGGTCCAGTTGTGAGGATTTTTGTTTTCTTTATATTGAGATGTAATCTATTCTGCAGACTGCATTCTTCAATCTTCATCAGTAAGTGCTTCAAGTCATCCTCACTTTCAGTAAGCAAAGTTGTGTCATCAGAGTATTGCAAGATGTTAATGATTCTTCTTCCAATCCTGATGCCACATTCTTCTTCATAGTCCAGCTTCTCACATTATTTGCTCAGCATACAGATTGAACAAGTATGGTGAAAGGATACAACCCTGACTCACTCCCTTTTTTATTTTAAACTATGCAGTGTCCCCTTGTCCTGTTTGAATGGCAGCCTCCTTGTCAATGTACAGGTTACTCATGAGTACAATGAAGTGTTCTGGATTTCCCATTCTTCTCAATGTTATCTACAATTTGTTATGATCCACACAATCATTGCTTTTGAATAGTCAATAAAACACAAATAAACATCTTTCTGGTATTCTTTACTTTGAGCCAAGATCCATCTGACATCAGCAATAATATCCCTCATTCCACATCCTCCTCTGAGTCCAGCCTGCACCTGTGGAAGTTCTCTGTCAATATACTGCTGCAACCACTTTTGAATTATCTTCAGTAAGATTTTATTTGTGTTATTAATGATATTGTTCTACAATTTCCACATTCTGTGGGATCACCGTTCTTTGGAATGGGTACAAATATGGATCTTTTACAGTCAGTTGGCCAGGTAGCTATCTTCCAAATCTCTTGGTATAACTGAGTGAGTTCCTTCAGTGGGGTATCCATTTGTTGAAGCATCTCAATTGAATTCCTTCAATTTCTGGAGCTTTGTTCTTTGGCAATTCCTTCAGTACAGCTTCAACTTCTTCCTTCAATATCTTTGGTTCTTGATCAGATGCCACCTCCTGAAATGGATAAAGATCTACCAGGTATTATTGGTACAGTGACTCTGTGTATTCCTTCCATCATTTTTTGATGCTTCCTGCATCATTCAATATTTTGCCCACAGAATCTTGCAATATTGCAACTTGAGGTTAAAGTTTTTCCTCAGTTCTTTCAGCCTGAGAAATGCTGAGTGTGTTCTTCTCTTTTGGTTTTCTAACTCCAAGTCTTTACACTTTTTATTATAGTAATTGGCTTTGTCTGCTCAAGCTGCTCTTTGAAATCTGTTCAACTCTTTTATCTTGTCATTTCTTCCATTTTCTTTGGCTACTCTCTGCTCAAGGGCAAACTTCAGAGTCTCTTCTGTCATCCATTTTGGTCCTTTCTTTTTTTCTTGTCTGTTTAATGATCTCTCACTTTCTTCATGGATGATGTTCTTGATGTCAACCCACAATTCTGGTTTTTGGTCATTGGTGTTCAATGTATCAAATCTATTCGTTAGATTGTCTTTAAATTCAGGAGGGATAATTTCAAGATCATATCTTGGCTCTCATGGACTTGTTTTAATTGTCTTCAACTTCAAGTTGAACTTGCATATGAGCAGTTGATGGTCTTTTCCACAATCAGCTCCTGGCCGGGTTTTGGCTGAAGATATCGAGCTTTTCCATCTCCTCTTGTCACAGATGTAGTCAATCTGATTCCTGTAGTCAGTAGGAATTATAGTCAGGCCTTTAATGTCTTCTAAACTTTATCTAGCCTTGCATTTTAGAACATGTGCATTTCTATTGAATCAAGTACACAAAGGAAAATTAACAACTGCTGTGGGGTCTGGCAGAGAAGCTCTGGTGGGACAGTGATTAAAGCATTGGGCTGTTCTCCAAAAGGTCAGTGGTTTAAACCTCCATCTGCTCTGTGGGAGAAAGATGAGGCAGTCTGCTTCCAGAAAGATTTATATCCTTGGAATCCTTATGGGCAGTTCTACTCTGTCCTATTGGGTCATGCCTCAGAATCAACTTGATGACAGTGGGTTTGGTTGGTTTTCTGGCTTAGTTTTTTTTTTGGGGGGGGGAATGCAGAGTTTAATGGACTCTGCCCTCTTGATTTCACATTGCCAAGTTTACCAAACTGGTGCTGATGCAGTGCCTAAGGCATCTGACTACTAACCAGAAGGTTAGTGGTTGAAACTCATCAGGCATTCTGTGGAAGGAAGACTGGGCAATCTACTTCTGTAATGATTTACCACCTCAGAGACCCAACGGGGGCACTCTACAAGTTGGAATCAACTTGATGGCAGTGAGGTGTGTTTTTTTTTTTTTTTTTTTTGAGGGTGGGGGGGATGTGCCCTATGTAGGACCCTAAGTTTTCTTACATAAATTACATGTAGTTTCAAAGAAATCACCAGCCTTTGTTGAAACCAGCAATATACCCAAATAAATAAATAATCTTCTCGTTAACAACAATAAAAGGATTTGCAATGTGCTTTCTGTAAAAAGTGAGATGATCTGACACCTGTAATAGTTTGTTAACAATTCAGATTATTAATAATTATGTAGGCAGAGACACTTATATTATAAAATAAATCAAAGGGAAAGGACAATCTAGGAGTTCTCAGCTCTTCCAGGAGTGCTATCTTGTGAAGGACCTCTGGTGGTGCAGTTCCTGAGGTATTTGACTCCTAAACAGAAGGTTGGCAGTTCAAACCCACCAGCCACTCCTTGGAAGAAAGACTTGGCAATCTACTTCCATAAAGATTTACCACTTGGGAAACCCAAAAGGGGTCACTATGAGTCAGAATAGACTTGGTGGCAGTGAGTTTGGTTTTTTGATTTTTATCTTGTGAAGAGAAAGCCAAAGGTATAAGGTTGGTTTCATTTCTTATTGTTTTTTGGTGTCCTGGAGCAGACTTTTGACTCAAAGCAACACCATTTGACAAAGCAGCACTGCCCTATAGGGTTTGGCTGCAGATTGCCAGGTCCTTCTCCTGAGGAGCTGCCGAAGGGCTTTAAACTGCTAACCTTTTGATTAACACCTGAGTGCTTAAACACATCAGGATTTCCTGGTTTGACTTAGAAAGTGCCATAAATACTTCCTCCATAGGGGAATCTTAGACCTGCCTCTGTTCTTCCTGTTAGGTTGAAATATACATGACCTTTGACAGGTAAACCTTGGTTCTTTTGGTAATTAAATTTGTTGTCTATTGAACTAACTTATTTCCAGGCAGGGTCCTGAGGACCTAAGCCAGAGGAATCAAGATGATAAGAGTAGAATAAAGCAAAGAGTAAACATGGGGACTGGATTTGTCTGTGAGTTCCCGGGTGGTGCAAATTGTTCGTGTTTGGTTCCTAACTGAGAGATTGGCAGTTAAAATCTATCCAAGGGTACAGTGGAGAAAGGCCTGATAATCTACTTCTGTAAGATTCCAAACCAAAAAACCAAACTCACTTCCACTGAGTCAGTCCCAACTCATAGTGACCCCTCCTTGGATTTCTGAGGTGGTATCACTATGGAAGTAGATTTCCCAACCTTCCTTCTGAGGAGTGACTGGTGCGTTTGAACCACCAGATTTCTGGTTAGCAGTCAAATGCCTTAGGCACTATGCCACTAGATCTCCTACCCAATAAAAGAGGAAGCCAAATACTGAAATAGAAATCGAGACAGGGAAAACAAAAATAAAAGAGTTGGAAAAGTAAGTCAGATCCAGTGTAGGGGATAGGGACTGTATTCACAGAAATTCAGACCATAAAGTAAATCCATAATTACTGTGATTTAACTAACAGATTAGAGTACAGAATATGGAAACCCAAGCAAATAGTCACTCCACACCTTTGTCTATAGGGAGAAAATATACCAGTTATTCCTATTACTTTGCCCTGAAAGAATCTTAGTTCAGCTTCATCAAGTGGACACACAGAGGCATAGTGGACCATGTTCTCCACATATCTGCACATTAAGAAGGAATGGGTTTCATAAGACTATTATTGGGATTCTCATGGAGGTCAACCCTCCAGTGTGTTCCTTAATTAAACAGAGTCTGTGAGGAGCCAAAGCAGTGTGGTTCCAGAAAGTAGTAGATCTCTGGGGGTTTATTTAGTGCCAAAGAGAGTTTTTTTTATGCCACACTTCCACCGAGTTCCTGAGAGAGCAACACACCCGAACAAGTCTTAGAAACATTTACCTCTAAATCATATCCCATCTCTGCCATTTCCTGGCTATCTGGTTTTGGGCAAATTACTCACTCTATCTGAGCCTCAGTTTCTTTATCTGACAAATTAAATGGATAATTTCCTGATGGAATTGTGTTGAAGATTATGTAAAAAATAGATATAAAGCACTGTGTATATTAGGTAATAGTAGCACAATACATCATCGTAATTATAGTAATTATTACCATAGTCACCGAGAACTCTGTAAAGTACATGGTACAGTGTTTCCCAACCTTTTTGAGTAAATGAAATCTTCATCATCAAATATTTCACAGAATTCCATGTGACAGCAACTCTACTTTCAGTATCCATTGCTGGATAAAATATATAATGCTTCAGTAGCGGGTTGAATAGTATCCTTATAAAACTCATATCCACCCAGAATGTGACTTTATTTGGAAATAGGGTCTTTGCATGTAATTAGTTAAGGATCTCAAGTTGAAATCAGCTAGTTTGGGAAGGCTCTAAATCCAACTTGTGGTTTCCTTGGAAGAATCGGAGAGGAAACAGAGAGACACACAGAGAGGAAGGCAGTGTGAAGACAAGGGCAAAGACAGAAGTGGTGCTGTGACAGGCCAAGGAACACCTGAGACACCAGAAAATGGAACAGGCAAGGAAGAATTCTCCTCTAGAACTTCAGAGTGAAGTGTTTTCTGGCTTTTGACCTCTGGAATAGTGCAAGAATAAATTTCTGTTGTTTAAAGTCTCCCAATTTGTGGTACTTTTTTATGGTAGCCCTAGGAAAATAATACAGCTATACCACTTTAAAATAGTTTATAATTTATTAATCCTAATAGCATTTACACACAAGTAAATAAATAATTATGATACATGCTGAGTGAGGTGCGGCACTGATGATGCCTGGCACAGGTATGGTGCCCAGGCTTCTGGCCCTCACCAGTATTCCCCCAGGGCTCTGTGGTGGACTGTGTTATGAGCCACGATTCTTATGCCCTGCTCTGAGACTGGAATTCTGGAAGCCAAAGCTCCACATCTCAGGAGCTAAGGCTAAACAGGGCTAATGATAATCTGAATATTCTCAGGGGAGATCCATCTAATTCATTGCTATAATTTCTTCTTTTTCTATAGTTTTTATCCATTTATTATTTTCTTAGGACTAAAGCAATACCTTAGAAGATTTAGAACATAGAGTTATACAAAAAGAAAGTGAAATCACCCACTGATCCACCACTTGAAGGGAATTATTATAAACATTAAGGAGCTCTGGTGGTGTAGTAGTTAAGTAGCACTTGGCTGCTAACCAACAGGTTGGTGGTTTAAACCTACTGGCTGTTCTGCAGAACAAAGATGAGGCAATCTGCTTCCCTAAAGATTTGCAGCCTTGGAAACTCATTGGGAGTTGCTGAGTCAGACTTGACTCAGTGGCCATGAGTTTATTATAAATATTTGGATGTTTATTCACCTGGTCTTGTTCTGTACACAGATAGGTGTGCTGTGGTGTGTATGTGTGTGTTGGAGTCATTGGGTGGTACAGTTTGACTGCTAACCAGAAGTTTGGTGGTTAGAATCTACCCACAGCTGCCTCAGAAGAAAGGCCTGATGATCTGCCTCCAAAAATTAGCCACTGGAACCGTATGGAGCACAGGTTTGCTCTGACACACAGGAGGTCACCATTAGTTGGAATTGACTAAACAGCAATAAACATACTGGTTTATGTGTGTGTAATTTTTTAAAGCGAATTTCAATTGCAGTATCGATGCTTCTACACTTCATTCCTGACTAGGTAAAAACAGAGAAACCAAAATATGTGTAGCCTGGTCCTTCATAATATCCTCAGAAATTACTGACAATTTTTGTTCTTTCCCTAAACCAGAAAGTAGCCCAATTGGGAGGGAGGCCCTTTCTCTTGTGACAGACAGATGTTGACATCTATCCAGTAAATTTAGCATTTAGCTGTAGTTTATGTTCAATTCCGCAGTGCCCAGGAGATAAGATGGAATTGGTGGTACGTAAAATCCTGACAGCTTCCGGGCTCCAGGATTTAGCATGTCTTTATCATCAGGTCTAAACAAAGAACGGTTTTTGAAGGTTTTCCCTGTGGAACAGAGTTATTTCAAAACAGCATATGGTGAAAATGTTACCCGAGCTTCGTGCTGTCTTGTCTGCTACTGACAGGTTACAGAGGGAAATTGCAGTTGGCAGCTCAGAGTAGCCCCTTGAACTGGGTTGTTAGCTCCATTGCTCTGCTGCAGTGTGTGCTCAGTCTGCAGCCATGGCTGAGAGCAGGAGCCCAGACATGGAAGCAGAATACCTGTCTCTGAAGGCACAGCTCCAGCTTTTCTCTGGAGAGTCAGGGGTTTCAACATGGAGCTAAAGGGCCAACAATGACCTGAAGAAGCTTGGAATATTGGCAGTGAAGGGTACACGGTCTCCCATCCTCCCTTACTACCTAAGAGGGCTTCTTTACAAACAAACAAACAAAAAAAAATTAAATTGCTCCTGAGAAGGTTGGACCATTTTAATGATGGAGAATGAACACCCTCTTTGCTGAATACAATAGCTGTTCATCAGAATAGAAATGGGGAACTGGCAGTGTCTGGCCAGCTCCAGCATGCAGATGCATTGGTCCTTAAATTTTCTCTTTTTCTCTCTTCCTTTCCTCCTCCCCCTTCCTTTGCTCCTTCCTTCTTTCTTCCCTCTCTCCCTCCCTCTCTCAATCTTTCCCTTCCCCTTCCTCTTATCTCCTACCTTTCTCTCTGCCCTTCCTTCCTCCCTCTTTCCTTTTCTCTCTCACTCCTTTCCTTCCTGTCTCATTTCCTTCATTCTTTCCTATTTGAATCAGTTGCCAAGATATAAACATTAGGAGAATTCACATTAAAGAAATGGGTGGGGATTCTAGGATTCTCTTGCATCACTTCCACTGCATTCCTGCATAGCTACTGTTAGTCTTAGCTAAGTAGTAGCTCTGCCCTTAGATGGAACCCCAGCTGTCTACTTCTCCATAATCCCTGGCCCAGCATCCTTCTTTCTATTATTCATGGACCCTCATTAATGGGTTGTGCTGCAGTCCAAAGTCATGACGTCATGTGCCTCCCCAGCACATAGCTTGACAAGAGAGCCCTGGAGGCCCTTGATCCAGTTTCCTTCCACTAGTGCATCATAAGCCTGTGGAAGTCACAGATCTTTCCTGACCTCAGTCTCCTCATGTGGGCAAATGGAACTCTACTTGGAACTGGCAGATAGCAGGAGCTGAATGGTGAGAGTCTTCCAGCCTAGATTCAGGCAGTAAATCAATTGCCGTGGAGTAGATTCTGACTCATGGTGAACATGTTATGGAGTAGAATTGCTCCATGGGGTTTTCTTGGCTGTAATCTCTACAGAAGTAGCTCACCAGGCCTTCTCCCACAGGCACTACTGGGTGGGTTCTAATACCAACCTTCAGATTACTAGCCAAGTATAAAGCATTTGCAACACCCAGAGACCTTAGATTCAGGCAATTAGGGGAAGCATTGTTTGCAAAAAATAAATAAATAAAAATAAAAACTGATAACAAAACCAACCAATCTGTTTCTTTGTATCTATCTGGCTCTGACAGTGATAAAATACTCCTGGGGTGGGGTACTCTTTTGTTGCTCTAAGTTCTAAACAATTACTGTGGTTGCTGGTGAGTTTTCATAATATATAAACTTCAATTAGCATAGCTCATTAGTTATCCTTTAATAAACAGTGTAATCTCCATGGAAGATAATTCAAAGAATGGAGAGTTATGCAGTCTCTTCTCACACAAGGAGACCCAGCTTAGCATGTTTGTTTGGAGAGTGAGTTCATAAATGTTTAGAATCCTGTGACTGCTCTCTCGGTGCAGTCGTGTCTTCAGTCTCTGTGGGGCTACATGTTCCTGGGATTAAACAGAAGCTTTTAAACAAATCATGACAGCACAGTGATCACAGAGAAGGAGAAACAGAACTGGAGTTATTGCAATTCTGTGTGACCACTTGGAGCTTTTATTTGTTTTAAAATTTTAAATGATGGAACAGTGTGAACTGTGAAGTATAATATGTATATATATACATATGTATATTTATGTAAGTAAGTATACACTGAGTTCATGCACGTAACAGTTTACTGAAGTGGAAGGATATAAGTAAAATTTAAAAACATTCTTTAAAAAAATTGCTATAGAACTGGAGAACAAACCAAGAAAAAATTATATCAGAGTTACAGTTTAGCATTTGTCAAATTAATCCTTTTGTGGACATCCAATTTATTAACATTTATTTTGTTAGTTGTGAATCATTTATATAAATTATACCATATTAAACTGTAAGCAAATGTTAAAATTTCAAAACTGTTTGATAAGCATGAAGCTATGGAATAAATAGTTGTATTTTCCCTCCTTTTTGGACTACACTCTTTATTTTATCTTATACTTTCATCGCATGCGATTTTTTTTTTGCTAGCCTGATTTCATATATGTATATATAAAACCAAACCAAACTCACTGCCATAGAGTGGATTATGACTCATAGTAACTCCCACTGGGTTTCCAAGATGGTAAATCTTTACAGAAATAGATTGCCTCATCTTTCTTCCATGGAGCAGCTCGTGGGTTTGAACCACTGTTCTGATTACCTAGTGCCACTGTGACAAGAAAATACCACAAATGGGATGGCCTTAACAAACAGTTTATTCTCTTACAGTTTGGAGACTTTAAGTCCAAGTTCAAAATGCCAGGCTCTAGGGGCTGGGTGAAAGCCCCTCAACTTTGAGATTCAGCTCTGCCTCCTGCTCCCAGCCCATAGAAGCTAGAGGCTTTTCTTCACTCAGACAACTGCTGGCTCCTGTGGCTGCCAAGCCCAAGGTTGACAAGTAAAAAGGCACAGTTCTGATGTTACCAAACCACACAGCAGGCCATTAATGCAAGTCTATTGTAAGTCCCAAGGTCAACAGAGCATGGCAGGCTGCTGAACAACAACACGGCTACTTGTAGAGTTCAAGGTGCCATAAGCTAGACACCATTCCCAAGGCTTCTCCTTATATACAGGAAGCAGACCACATCCCAAAGGCAGCTACTCAGCTGCTTGTGGTAGATCCCACCATGGAGTTGATTGCCAGTCTCATCATGGGGAATAACTACCACCAGCCGCCCAGCCACTCAACCAGGCCCAGCCATGTTGACACACAAACGTAACTACCAAAACCAACAACTGTGCCACCAGAGCTCCATATATGTATATATGAAATTCAATAAAAGTACATTTTCACTAAATGCATTTCTCTTGTGGTCATTGTTAGTATTCTCTTCATTTTATGATTATTACTGAAAATAATGTTGTGGCATTGAGGAAGAGTGTTAAGAAATGATCTGTTCCAGAGTCAAATATGTTACTAGGTCTACTGCAGCCTGGAACATCAATCATGAAGCAGGTAAAGCTATACTATTTTGGTCATAACAAGAAAGGATGCATGTTTGCACATCCTTTGCAGGCCTGGGGTTCTTTCACGGAGCCCACCTCCCATCCCCACGAGCATAGGTTGAACACTGCTTTACCTGGAGACAGTCTGCAAATCATATTGGTGTCTCCTCAAAATATAACCTGAGTGCATCCCAAGTTCCATGCCTCTGTCTATGTCCAAGCCACCATCAGCCCTCACCACAACAGCCTCCTGACTGGTTTTCTTCTCTCACACTAGCATATTTTCCACATAGCACTTATAGTAATGCATATGTAGTGAATGAAAATACTGTGCCTTGGGTAAGCTTCACCATAGTCCTCAAAGTGACATCTTTGCTTTTGAACACTAAGGTCTTTTGTAGTAGATTTGTCCAATGTAATACATTATTTGATTTTTTGACTGCTGTTTTCATGATAGTTGATTGTAGATAAAGTAAAGTGAAATCCTTGACAACTTCTATCTTTTCTTTGTTTATTGTGATGTTGCTTATTGGTCCAGTTGTGAGGATTTCTGTTTTCTTTATGTGGACGTATAATATACTGAAAGTTGTAGTTTTTGATTGTCACCAGTATGTCAAGTCCTCTTCACTTTCAGCAAGCAAGGTTGTGTCATCTGCATATCGCAGGTTGTTAATGAGTGTTCCTCCAATCCTGATGCCATGTTCTTCATTTAGTCCAGCTCCTTGGATGATTTGCTTAACATACAAATTGAATAAGCATTTTGAAAAGATATATCCCTGACACACGTCTTTCCTGATTTTAAAACATGCAATATCCCCTTGTTCTGCTTGAATGAATGACTGCCTCTTGGCCTGTGTACAGGTTCTGCTTGAGCACAATTAAGCTCATGTTCTAGGATTCCCATTATTCTCAATGTTACTCATAATTTGTTATGATCCACATGGTCTAATGCCTTTGCATAATCAATAAAACACAGATAAACACCTTTCTGAAGAATTGATGCCTTTGAATTATGATGTTGATGAAGAAGAATGAATATACCATGCGCTACTAGAATAACAACTAAATCTCTCTTGGAAGAATTATAGCCACAATGCTCCTTAGAAGTGAGGATGGTAAGACTTTCTTTCCCATACTTCGGACATGTTTTCAGGAGGAACCAGTCACTGAAGAAGGCATCATGCTTGGTAAAGTGGAGGGTCACCAAAAAAGAGGGAGACTTTCATTAAGATGGATTGACACAGTGGCTGCAACAACAGATTTAAAAAATAGCAATGATTGTGAGGATGGTGCAGGACTGGGTAGTGTATCCTTCTGTTGTACATAGGTGTGTTGGAAATGACTCAATGGTACCTAACAACAATAACAGTTATAGTAATAGAATTAAAAATGTGTCAGACCAGCTTCAACTTCCAACCCCTCACCCCACCCCCATCACATCCCTCCTGCTCAGAATAAACTCAAGCTCCTGGCCTTTGCTTCCCAGGCTACCCATGGTCATGTCTCTGCCTGTCTCTCCACCCCCATCTTCTTCATGTACTCTACCCTGGCTCTTCAGCGTTCCCAGCTCATTTCTGTCTTAGGACATGGAGTTGCTCTTTCTTCTGCTTGGACTACTCTACCCCTAAATTGCAGTGTAGCTCACTTCCTCACCCCATTTGGTTTCTGAGTACACATCTTTTCCCCTCCCAGAGGTGTCCCTGACCAAGCTATCCAATGCAGTATTCCTCCTCTGACTCTCTTATCCTGCTTCATTGTTCTTCATAGCACTTCACACTATCTGATATTTCATTTATTTATTTGTTTACTTATTTATTTAAAGATTTACTCTTTTACCCATGATAAACTAAACATCAAAAAGGCAGATAATTCTTTTTCTTGTTCATGACTATCACCCCAGAATCTAGCAAAGTGCCTGACACATCATGGCACTCAATCAATATTTCTCAAGGAATAAATGGATGGCTTTCTGAGGGTTTTTTTTTTTTTTTTAAGCCTCATATTTCTGTATCATTTAGTAATCATCCATCTCCTATTTGATATTATGCTAGGGGCTGGTAGTTTTCTGAAGACTTTAGTTTAGGTCTTCATATTAAGAGCACTTATAGCTTAAGGGATCAATTACAGGTTCAATTACAGCAGCTTGAACAATCATTAAACTATTAAACTAAACAAAAGCAAGCCAAAGTTGTCTGAGGATAAGGGAAAGAGAGGGAAAAACAGAGAGATGTGGTTAAAGGAGAAACTCAGATGATCCCAGGCTCAGCCCCATCTAAGCTTCATTTTAATTGTCACCTGAAGTCCTTGTTCTGTTTCATCTTGAGAGGGTGAATGTATTAAGGGCTCTTGCCCACTGAGGGATTATTTTATTTTTAATTGTCTCTTTATTTCTTGGGTTTCTATGTAATTTGTGCAAACAAGAAAGTATCAATCATAGTAAAAATAATCTATTTAGCCTGCTTTTTATAGTTTTCAGAGCTCATCCTTACCTGTTTTTGTTTTTCTTTTAATCTCCATTTGCAGTTCATACCAGTGGTGGTTTAGAGGTAGAATCCTCACCTTTCACGTGGCAGAGTTGGGAATTGATTCCTGGCCAATGTACCTCATGCACAGTCACCACCATTTGTCAGTGGAGGCTTGTGTGTGGCTATAATGCTGAACAGTTTACAGAGGCGTTTCCAAACTAAGGCAGACTCAGAAGACAGCCCTGGTGATCTATTTCTAAAAATCAGCCAGTGAAAACCCTAAGGCTCACAATGGGCTTATCCTCAACTGATCTTGGGAATGGAGCAAGACCAGGCAAAGTCTCGTTCTGTTTTGTGTGGGGTTGCCATGAGTTGAGGGCAAACTTGGAAGTTACCAACAATTATCCTTATTTAAAGACAAGAACAATGAAGTCCAAAGAGGTCAAATCCTTTGTCACACAGTTAGTGGCAACAGAACTGGCAACCTTTCGAAGTAAAGGAGCCCAATGCAAGACAAGTGCCTAGAAGAGACACAGCATTGAACACTCATTTTGAGGCTTTTTTTCATCAACTATATGGTGATCTGAGGCTAGGAATTCACTTTCCAAATCTCAGAAATGAAGGAGTTTGGCTAGAATCATTGATTCCTAAATGGCTTCTGGATCCACCTTGCTGGTTCTAGTTCAGGAGATCTGTGATCAAACCCACACACAAGTAATTTTAGAAAGTAATTTTAGAAATATCCCACATGATTTGCCTGAAGAAATCTGGTTTGCACCTCTTGTCCCAATGTTACTCTGAAGAACATCTTTTCTCTCTGAAATGTATCCAGGTGGATCTCTCTCAAGGTTCTTTCCCATTGTGACTTAGAGGAGTCTATGGTGTCTGCTCTTCCTGGGAGACAATGTCTTCAATGTGTGAGTAGTAGAAGATATATTTTTCTCTTCCTCCAAGTACGTGGTGGAATCTTTAATAAATTGAAGGTAGCTAAACCACAAACCAAATCAAACCAATTGCTGGCTACTCCCCCATGTGTGTCAGAGTAGAACTGTGCTCCACAGGGTTTTCAGTGTCTCTGATCTTTAACAAGTAGATTATCATGCCTTTCTTCTGAGGTATCTTTGGGTGGATTCAACCAACCAGCTTTTGGTGAGTAGCCTAACACTAAATCATTTGCACTACCCAGAGACTCGCTAAAAGGCAGATAGCCTTTACATAAAAATTCACCTTTTTGCAGACTGACTCTACCAGGTTGGAGGTAGATCAAAAGGGAAAAACTACAGACACTTAAAAGCTTTTGGGAGGCTTTACTTTCTCTTGATCTAAATAAAATGAAACACTCTTGTATACTTCCCCATTACGAATGCAAAATTTCCAATTATTTTCAAATTTAAATAATTTTTTCTTTATTCTTCCTGCCTTGTCCAGCAATAATAATATAATGTTTGCATGACAATTCATCTCCTTTCAAGAAAGCATTTGTGTAATTTTGGTAGGGCCACGTGGCCATTGAATGCTGTAACAATTTAAAAAATAAAGGTTTTAAATAAAATACACACATATTGTCTGTATGCTATGGGGCATACAAACACCATGGGGCTTCACTTCTTCTCCTGCCTTTTAGCACAAAATTCATAAAAATTGAATACCAAATGACATTTCATCATTCATCAGCGTCAACTAAGGTCATCACTACAGTGCAAATTTTAGAGAAAAGGGCCCTTCACTTTGAGGAGCCCAGGGTTCATTATGATGAGTCAGAGAAACCACAAGACAAGTTTGGGGTGGAAATGCTGTTACTCTGTTTATAATTATAACCCTGACTAAATGCAAATAGTCAGGCAGAAGGACCACAACAAATAGCCCCAATTAGAAAATGACGTGTTTGGTGAAAATTCCCCAAACAAAGGCCTTCCACGGTGACCCAACTCCCTCACATCCCTCACTCTCTCAGAAAAACAACTGATTCAACAAATATCTGGGAAAAAACCAACAGAGGGCATAGTTTGACCTCTAAAAGTCCACCCTGAGACCAATAATCTCTAAGTCTGTTACCTTCCAGCAAATGCTTGCACGTCCCACTTCTTTCACATGGCCAGCCTCTTTGGAAGCCCTCTACTCCTTCTGTCCTTCATTTGAAGTCTCTTTATTGCAGCCCATTGTTGTTATAAGGAGGTGCTGAGTCAATTTTCAATTCATAGCAACCCCATGTGACAGAGTAGCACTGACCCATATTGCTCTCTAGGCTGTAATCTTTACAGGAGTAGATCATAAGGTCTTTCTACCATGGAGATTGGATGCCTTTGCACTGTCAACATTACAGTTAGCAGACAAGCACTTAACATTGCAGCACCAGGGCTACTAGTGAAGCCTAGGGAATGAGAGTTTTCTTTTTCTGTTTCTTTGGGAGAAAGATGGGTCAGGGAGTGAGGAAAAAAAAAAAAAAGTCTTGAAAAAAATATTTGTTTTCCCTTTCTGTCCACTTTCCTCCATAATAAATAAGGGCACTGCATCTGATTCTTGTCTATTTTTATTGTGAAAACTATTTTCCTTGGCCCCATGACAATAGGAACTAAAGTAGGATTTTGGGAATCACTTAGAGAGTCACAAGTTTAGTTATAAACTTGGGCTCCAGATAGGTCAAAATCCTTGGTTTCATCAAGCTCAAGAGTACAATTTTATCATTGTTCATAGTAAAACCCTGTACTTTGGTGAAACTCATGTTGTTGTTATTATTTGTTGTTGAGTCGGACCCGACCCACAGCGACCCCTCCTTGGGCTTCTGAGACAGTATCACTACGGAAGTAGATTGCCCAACCTTCTTTCTGAGGAGTGGCTGCTGGGTTTGAACCACCAGCCTTCTGGTTAGCAGTCAAATGCCTTAGGCACTACGCTACCAGAGCTCCTATAATCTCTATTGTGACACGCAAACACTAGGCTATTATTGTTTGTTGAGTTAACAGCAGTACTCTCCATATTGTAACACAAAATCTTATCCATGCTTCATATTTCTACTGTACACAACAGTCAGTTCAAACAAAGATCCTTTCCATTTTTTATATTACTTGTTGGGAGTAAAAGATAGTTCACTTCAATGTCATACGAGCATGTGAATACTCAAATTTGAAATTTCCAATAATAAGCTGCCACTTTCTCTACTCACTCTAACTTGATGATCTCTTCCCAACTCTAAACCACTAGAGTACCAATCATCTTTATCACTTGTTTGATAGTCTCATGATTGCCAAAACAGTCATCTAGATTTTCATGTCCTCTGTCTTCTTTTTCTTTGCCACACTATCCTGGAACATGAGAATGTCTTGGACAGAAAAAGCCAGTTTGTCGCCAGGGATCTCAGTGTCTTTAGTATGCCTTCCTTCCTCTTTGCCCCTGGTCAGACATGGTGGGAGTGGCTTCACCCTGGTGGTCTCTGCACAACAGCAACCTCAGGCAGGCAGAATCTCACTCTGGGATTTACAAACCATCTATCTTCCCCAGCACAACACTGAGGCGAAACTCATAATGATATAAATAATGATGATGGTGTTGTCCTAGTGTCACCAGTAGTTGGACAGAAAGATTCACTAGGTATAATCATAAAAGTAGTCTCATTTTTGCTCCTTCCTGACCTTTTACACTTGCATGGCTGTAGGAAGGCCTTTCCCTGTCCTTAGATGAAAGCCCAGTTAAGCCTGCAGACTTTTCTGACCACTCTTAGGTAACAGCAAGCCCTTGAGTATTAATTCAGTATTTAACAATGTCAATTCTGGCCAAAATGAAAGAGAGAAACTACCAAATGTTGGTGAGGGTCTGGAGCAATCAGAACTCTTACACACTACTTTTAGGAGTACAAATTGTTATAGCCAATTTTGAAAAATGTTAGGCACTTATAAAGAATGTGTGTGTGTGTGTGTGTATGCGTGTATGCTTTTATTTATACATTTTCCATGACTCATCAACTCCACTTCAAGTTTTGTATATAGTCCTTGAATTCACAAACAGCTTGAGCTCGGCTACTGACCATAAGGCTGAACGGTTCAAACTCACCTAGCAGTACCACAGAAAAAGGCCTGGAGATCTGCTTCCATAAAGAGTATAGCCAAGAAAACCCTATGCATAATTCTACTCTATAATACATGGAGTCACCACGAGTCAGAACTGGCTTGATATCCACTTTTTTTTTTTAACAGAAATGTGTACATAGAGTCACCACATGACATATATTGGAATGCTCAGAGCACAATATTTGGGATAATACAAAACTGCAAATGCCCAAATTCTCATCAACAGTGCTCCTGGGAAAAAGATGGTCCACTGCTGCTTCTCCTCTGCTGACCATCCCATACCACCTTGCTCCCTGGCCCACAGCTCGTCCTTGGAAAACACTTTTGACCGTTCACCTTGACAAACTTTGGAAGAGCAAGCTGCCCAATGCTGTCACCTCTCCTTTCCCAAGAGATCTCTCACATGTTACGTGTATTAGCTGACAGCAAGGCACCAGTCCATGTTATTCCCTTATCTATTTAGATAGATAACAGATTATCTAAAAAGCTCTCTGAAGTTTCTCTTAGGAGACTTGAGTGAAGGACAGGTTTACCCCATCCCACTTGTTTTTTTGAAGATTGGAGTGATATTCATAGCACAGCCTTCTCCAAAGAGAGAGTCTTAGAAATGTAAAAATCTTATGGGGTGTGTGTCTTTTTTATATTTATATATATGATATTGATCATATTCTTGATACCCCAATTAAAGCTTTCAGTTTAACATCTGACAGCATGGAGGTTAAGTACTTGACTGCTAACTGAAATGTTCATTGTTCCAACCTACCAGCTGCCCTTCAAGAGGAAGATGTGGCAGTCAGTTTCCATAAAGATTACTGCCTTAGAAACCCTACGGAGCAGTGCTACTCTGTCCTACAGTGTCACTATGAGTTGGAATCAGCTCAACAGCCATTGGTTTATAATAAAATATTTGAAGGGTGCTTTCGAGTTTACTGAAGCTCTGGTGGTACAGTGGTTAAAGCATTTGGCTGCTAACCAATGTCGTTGTTGTTATGTGCCATAGAGTCAAACCCGACTCATAGAAACCTCTCCTTGGTAACCAACAGTCAGGTGGTTTGAACCCACCAAACCCTCCATGGGAGAAAGATGAGGCATGTGCTTCCTTCAAGATTTACAGTCTTGGAAACCCTGTGGGGCAGTTCTACTCTGTCCTATAGGGTTGCTATGAGTCAGAATTGACTTGATAGCAGTGGGTTTGGTTTGGTTTTTTTCAGAGTTTATCGGAAAGGCTGCTTTTCCCATATGTTACCGCATTACTCATTAGTCCCCAGACTATACTGGTATTTGGCCTCTGTTGTTTCCTGTGCAACCATCAGAGACTGTGAATTCCCAAGTGGCTTAGCTGAAGGAAAATCTGATGTTACTTCCCAGCTTAGAAAAGACCTTCAGAGATATGAGAACCCAGAATGCTGCCCTTTCAATCCACGCGGCCCTGGTTCTCTTCTCCCACACTGTTACCCATTTCTCTGGTTAGATGTGAAGTTACCAAACGACGCTGCATCTCATGATACCAGATAGCTTGTTGGGGAGGGTAATAAATGGGAAAGAGCCTCAATAATTCTGGATTCAAGTTCCAGCTCACCCTCTAACCAACTCAGTGGTTCTCATTTTCTCGACTAAAAATGAGAAAATAGTACATGGCAACCTTTGCCAAATTCCCTTTCATTTCAGGTATTCTGATTTTAATGATCCTGAACTCAACTGTTTGACTCCATAAACTGGTCAGTTTAGTAACAATAGTGGGTACAACATGCATATTCAGCCTTAGTCCAACTGTCCAATATTTATCATGACTGTGTGATGATATCAAGGAAAACAAGACATTTGAGCCAAGCCAACCTTGGCAATAGGTCTGTGAGCCTTCTTTTAGATCCCTTGGAACAAAATTTTAGTAACAACCTAAGTCAGACAAGTGGGGCCCCTTTACAGATAGCAACCCTTGTGGGTTCATATAAACAGAGCTGACGTAGCTCCTATTTTAACTGAATCACCCACTTGGCAACTGAACAACAACAGTAAACTACTTGTTGCTGGCTTCTATCTCTGTCAAAAGAAAAGTTTTCTCCCAAAGGATTCTGAGCTTTTTGCTTTATTAAGAAACTTGGTAAATATAGCTCAGTAAGTATGTGGCCCGCATTAGATGTATAGCTGACCTTCAAACTTTACCAGATTGGGTTTGCTCTAACTAGAGAAAATCCAAGGGAACGGGAAGCCCATGGCTTCCTGACTCAGTCTCTCAGGACTCTGTGTCTGTCCTATAGCCCAGCTGCTGCTCCTTCCCCTCCCCCACGACCCACCCTGCCTGCGGCTGCTGCTGTCCTTCCTGATACTGCTCCGGACCTTGTTCATGTGTGCAACCTTTTCAGAGGCGTGCTGACAGGTTTGAAAATAAAGCAGACGATGTAAAGAACAACACACAGGTCATAGATATATGAAAATCAACCAGTTTGGCTCTATGGTGTGAGGATTAACAAGGATCAGCTGTCCAGCCAGCCTGCTACTGAGAGGCAGGCCTCCTCTTGACCGAGGGGGCACACAGTCCAGTACCCTTTCCTCAGCTGGCCAGCTGCTGTGCTGGGCCATCTCTGTCCATTCTCAGACATTCTTTTTTATTAAAAAACAAAGCACAATTGCTGTGAAGTTGACTGACTCATGGCAACCCCAGGTGTGTCAGAGTAGAACTGTGCTCCATAGGTTTTCAATGGCTAATTTGTCACAAGCAGATCTCCAGGCCTTTCTTCTGAGGTGTCTCTGAATGGACTTGAATCTCCCATCTTTTGATTAGTAGCTGAGCACTCAATCATCTTCACCACCCAGGATACCTCAGATATTCCTCGCAATCCCCAAATCTAGGGCACATGGGCTGTCAAATTGCCTAAATGGACCTAAAAGGTAGCTTGTGATGTGTTGCTTGGGGGAGGAAGGAGAGCCTTTTCCTGTGGCCTTGCCCAGTTACCCCTCCTTTCACAATAAGTGGCAGACCCTCTCCTGAGGTCAGAGCTTAGGCTGGCAGCCAACTTGGGAAGGACTGACTGTGATTTGAGGAAACCTGCCATGCACAAACACCTCCCAGGAGGCACCACTAGCTTTGCTTGGGC
Source organism: Orycteropus afer afer (assembly GCF_000298275.1). NCBI lineage: Eukaryota > Metazoa > Chordata > Mammalia > Tubulidentata > Orycteropodidae > Orycteropus > Orycteropus afer. The sequence continues at coordinate 6,094,903 of NW_006921626.1, read as the reverse complement.
TCAGGTCCTTCATTTCTAGATGTTGGGAGAAAGAGTAAAATTATTTTCTGAAAGCAATAATCAGGATTCTGTGATATAGATGAGGTACCAAGAGTCAAACCATGGAGATGAGATATTGGGTTCCATTTTCTTGCCATTTTCCTACTTCTTTCTGTTTTTTATTCATGTTGGTGTGCAAATAATTGTTCTTCCTCCCCCAAGAAAACAATTAGATGTTAATTTTTATTTCTGTGTGCAAACATGTCAAAAATCTCTTGGGAACAAAAATAATATAAATGGTTTCTGGTATTGTCTACCAGTGTGTACTCTGAAAAGAGTCCAAATCATGATGGGAATGATTATAGTACCCTACAGCAGCAGGTCATTTAAAAAGAGAACTCACAGTGATCTCGCTTCAACAGGGTGTTGATCCTTTCATAAACATTGACCCCTATTTCCACTCCCCCATCACCATACCCCCACCCACTGTAGAATGTGCTTGGCTCAAGTTCAGCAAAACTGTCAGATCCACTCAACCAAACTGGGTGCTGGATGAGGGAGGTTATAAAAGTAAACCTGAGACTTTAGGCTTCTCATCAGAGAGAAATTATGCAAGAGTGCTCTTCTCCCTCACCAGTCTGAGTACTCATATTAGCATCATGAACCTGTGAAGTTCATCACGATGTCAAGAATTGTCTGATGATTTCAAACTATGATGGAACCAGAGCAGTTTTAAAACAGTCATGAGAACAGATTCACATGGAGTAAAGAGGGCTAGGGATCCTCTGAGCAGTTACAAAGGAGTTCCTGTCCTTAAAGAACCATAAACTAAGTGGAGAGGTTGAACGTGCATAATGAGAATACAGAAAATATGACAAGTGAATGTAAAAAAAAAAAATCAGATAGGATACTTAAGGGCTTGTCTTTTCTTCAATGATGCACTCTAAGATTCAGTCAAATGAGGCCACGTGAGATTCCTTTAGTTGTTCTGCACATTCCTCCCTATGCTCAAGCTGTTCTCTCTTCTAGGAAGTTTCTAGAACTTCCAACAGTTTCTGACCCATTACTTTGTGACCAATATTATGCTAATGGCATGTGCAACTCATCAACCATCTCATCTAATCTTCATAGCCACATTCTGAGGTCAGTATTATGATGATCTTCTCCTTCTAGATTCAGAAACTAAGGCCTAAAAGCTTCAGTAACTTGCCCAAATTTTCAATTTTAGTAAGAGGCAGGGCTAGAATTCCATCTTCTGCTTATCTCCAGATGCTATGCCCTTAACCCTTCAGTGTGTCAGTATAGGGAGTGTTACCTGTCCTTGCAGTTCTCAAGGACCAGATTGAAGTTTGTCCACAAGAGACTTTCTTCTCCCAAGGAAAGGTATGTGATGATTTGTGTATTTGCTATCTGGTTTTAGGGACAAGGGGGGATTGCTAAGTGGTGGTTTTCAATAGCATCAACTAGACCCTCGAGGAGCCCTGGTGGTGCAATGGTTAAGCACTTGGCTGCTAATTGAAAGCCTGGCAGTTGGAACACACCCAGCAGCTCTGCAAGTGGAAGATTTGACTACTGCCTTGAAAACACTATGGGGCAGTTTGACTCAACAGCACACAGTAACTAGACTTCCTTTGGGGACTGTTTGGCTCAATTAACTTTTTCTGGATTGGAGTTGCTCCCCTGGTCGATGCTTTGATTTCATATAATTTGGTGCCTCATATAAAACAGAATCACTGGTCCCAGGAAACCCTGTACGCCCTTACTGGTGGTCCCATAGTCCAGGCTGGTGGCTCTTCCAATGTGTCCTGAAATAGAGCTCTGTTTGATCCTGTGTGTACCCTTTGTCAGTGCCTGACATGACTACATCTTGTAAATCCAGTGTTACCATGGCAGATGCTCAATAAGTCCCTGCTGATCTGACTGGCATATGAGCAACTGACATAAAAAATAATAATAAAGTGATCATTCATTAGATTTCTGCTGTGTAGATAAATTACTTTATCTGATCCATCCAACATTTATTAGTCTCATTTTTCAACAAGGAACCAGACTCAGAAAGATTAATAACTTGCCCAAAGTCACAGAGGTAGAGACAGAGTGAAGATTCAGCTGCCAATTTGTCAGATTACAGAGGTCTATTGCACTACCTGCTTACATCCACTTCCAAGTGCTTGGAGATTAGGGCATGTAGGATATGTTGGTGCTGGTGATCTGACTAGGGAGTGAACTCTTGGAGGTAAACTTTTCATGAACAGAGCTTCCTGGGACCACAGATTCTGTATATATATATATATATATATATATATATATATATATATATATGCAAAACACACCCAAAGCAAGTCTAGTTGCTTCAATTGAAAGCCACCATTTAGCAGTCTCCCCTTGTTCCTTAAGAGCAGATATCAAATCCATGCAACATCGTATGTAATTAGAGTACATGAGCATGTGTGTCACTTTGCACAAAAACTATGTTCTGCTATTCCTGGGGAGCGTATTTTTAGTTTAGGCTGCGGTGTAATGAGATCTCTAAAAATAACACTGTGAAAGGTGAGGCTAAGTGTAGGGGGCTGAGTTCACCCCAGTGCCGAAGCAATAAAACATTATTCATAGTCCATTTAAAGCTCTTGAGCTCCAAGCCAACAGTTTTTGCTTGAACAGAAGTTTGGTTCATCCTATTTGGACCTAACTCAGTTTCCATCTAAATGTTGGTGGTCCGAAAGAGAGGAACTTAGAATAAGTCATTAGAGGAATTTTACAATGGCTAAAACACCTCAGGGCTGGTTTCCCTCTGTGGGGCTCTGGTTACAGTCAGGCAAGAAGCTTGAATATCACGAGTTGAGACCACCCTACACATGGGCCAGTTCAGTGCCCTCCAGTGCCATGGCTAGTCTCAGAATTATATGCCCCAGGCTTTGTAAGCCTTTTTGGCTAAAACAACAAATCATCTCCTGGCTTGATGGTAGCAGACGGGCATGTATGTAACCTCACACAGAATATGGCACTCAGTAGCGTGTGGAAACTGTGATACAAGACTTGTAATAGATGTGAGAAACTTCAAGATTTTAATAATTCAGGGCTCTGGATGGGATATAATTTTCCTGGACAGAAAACCACTGTATTAAATGTACCAAACAAAACCAAACCCATTGGCATGGAGTGGATTCCAACTCATAGTGACTTTATAGGACAGAGAAGAACTGTTCCACAAGGTTTCCAATGCTGTAAGTCTTCACAGAAGCAGACTGCCACATTTTTTCCTTAGGAACCACTAGTGACTCAAACTTTCGGTTAACTGTTGAGTGCTTATTTTAAACACATGGATACACACACACACATACACGCACACGCACACGCACAGACATGCACACACACACACTACATCTGACACATTGACATGTGTGCCCAGTGTCAGTGCTCCTGTGTCCTTACTTAAGGTAGCCCTGACATCAATAGCAGATGGTCATTATCAAATTTCTTATCTTATCCTTGTTATCCTAATTTCCCCTGTGCTGGGCTCAGGAGGCTGAAGTTACAGGCTGGATTTTTTAATGACCCAGTTGACTTTATTCTGTTTCATGGTCATAAATGTTTTTGCTTGCACATTTATCTGTTTATTTATATTCAGCCTCCACCAAATGCAGATTTAGGGTTTAAGTCATGGACTCCACCTTATCTATTTGCTCACAGATATTTTTCTTTGATTATACACATGATCCAGTACATGCTAGACCACTATTTGAAAAGTTGTTCAAAGCCCAGACTTTATTAATGTTGCTAGCAGGGTTGTTTTATAGTCCTTTTTACACGCATAAGGAAGACCAAACAAGAACTGATGGATTTAAATAGTACTGTTGATGAAGAATATTGAATATGCCATGGACTTCCAGAAGGACAAACACATCTGTCTTGGAAGAAGTACAGCCGAATGCTTCTTGGAAGTAAGAATGGTGAGACTTCATCTCTCACATTTTGGTCATGTTATCAGGAGGAATCAGTCCATGGTGAAAGATATCAGCTTGATAAAGTTGAGGGTCAGTGAGGAAGGACAAGACCCTCAAACAGATGGATTGGCACAGAGGCTGCAACAATGGACTCAAGCATAGCAATGATTGTGAAAAAGGCACAGGACTGGATAGTGTTTCATTCTGTTGTTCATGGGGTCACTATGAGTCAGAATTGACTTGACAACACTTAACAACAACAACAATCACCGTGGAGACTAAACCAATCCCAAATGGCTTCAGCCAAATGTAATGCTAAGAATGGATTCTTTGACCTATCACAAATGCAGGGCATAGTAGGATGACACTTACAGTGTCTTGTCCAGAGACAGACAAGAGTTATTTTTAATTTTTATTATAACTTGAGTAAATATGAGATTTTTTTTTTGTTGTACTGATTTGGTAGTGCCTCTTGGGGCTGATGTGACCCACCATATAGAGGCACAATTTGTGTGTGTGTGTTTTAAAGTAATATTTTACTGTTTTCAGTGAAAGTTTATACAGCACATTCAGTTCCCATTTGACAATTTCTACACAAATTATTTAACAACATTAGTTTTTTTTTTTTTTTTTTTAAATACATATTTTATAATGTGTCAACATTCTCTTTAATTGTGTTCTGGTTGTTTCATTCTCTGTACTCTAGTTTCCTTGTCTTCTTATCTTCCCTTTGCTTTTGAGTAATTATTGACCTTTTGCTCTCATATAGATGTTTTTTTTTAAGTGGAACACTATACTCACATATAATATCCTTTATTTTGTGTGCCACTTTTTTATTTTGAAGCAAAATTTATAAATGTTTGTCCTTCATTACCAGGATGAAATGGACAATCTTCCTTGTTCTACCTATTCAGATATGCATTTCTTAGTTAGAGAAGCCATCCTTGACTTTCAAGAGAAGCATGGCATTTTTAGATAATCCAGTCTAACTCCATTATTTTTATCACAGGTATCAAAACCCAGGTTAGTGATATGACTTACTCAATATTACCCAGTATTCAGTTTAGAGTTGGAGTTGCTTGAAGACACATGTTCACCATTATTAAACCACTGCTACCCCATACTATAAAGTAACACTTCCCTACATAGACTTTTAAGTAGTCTATCCTTACTGGTTTCCTTTTTGTAGCCCTTTCCTCCATTGGCAGCACTCTTTTTCTGAGCACACTCTATTTTCATTATTTCTCAACCGATCCTTACTTGAAAGATAAGGACCAGAAAAATGTGCTTACTCTGGTACAAGTGACTGAGAATAGCTTCTTCCTCATCTGCATATCTATTAGGGATTAAACTGAGTTCAAAAGTTATAACATCTGGTTATAGAATTCAAGGCAGCCTCAGGCCAATGGGAGGCATCTTGGGACAGGTATGACTGAAATTGCACCACGACTTTTGTGGTAGTTAAAGTTCTGCATCAACTTGGTTGGGCCTGTTTGAGGGGCTGGGCAGCTGGATGTAGTTATTCCCTATGGTAAGACTGGTAATCAGCTCCATGGTGGAATCTGCTGGAACAGCTGAGTAGCTGCCTTAGGGATGTGGTCTGCTTCCAGTATATAAGGAGAAGTTTTGAGAAATGTCTCAGCAGCTTTTTGTCATTCTGGGACCCTGCATGTAGCTGAGTCTTCATTCAGCAGCCTACCATACCCTACCGATCTTCGGACTTTTTCTGGACTTGAACTAGTGTTCTGCTGTGCTGTTTGATAATCTTAGGACTGTGCCTTTTTACTTGTCCACCTTGGGTTTGCCAGCCTCAGCATCCAGCAGCTGCCTAAGTTAAAACAAGCCTCAAGTGTTAGTAGGCCAGGAGCAAGAGGCAGAGCTGAAGCCCAAGGTTGAGGGGCTTTCACTTAGTCCCTAGAGCTGATAGTTTGAACTAGGACTTCTAGCCCCCCTTGACTGTTAACCAGAAGGTTGGTGGTTCAAAAACACCAGCCACTCCTCAGAAGGAAGATTGGGCAATCTACTTCCATAGTGATACTGCATCGGAATCTCAAGGAGGGCTCCCTATGAATTGGAGATGACTTGAAGGCACATAGCAACAAGAACAACAAACTGTAGAGAACAAATTCCTGTTTATTAAGACAATTCAATGTGGTATTTTCTGTTAGAGCAACACTAGAGGTAACCAAAACAACTTGGAAATTAGGATGCCTGACTTAGACCTGTCATAAAATTGTGGGATGGCAGAAGGAGCCCTGGTGGCACACTAGTTAATTACTCATCTGCTAACCAAAAGGTTGGCAGTTCAAACTTACCCAATAACTCCATAGGAGAAGGATCCAACAATCTGCTTCTGTAAAGATTACAGACTAGAAAACCCTTTAGGGGCAGTTTTACTCTGTTATTTGGGGTCTCTAGGAGCTCTGGTGGCATAGTGCCTAAGGCATTTGACTGCTAACTGGAAGGCTGGTGGTTCAAACCCACCAGACACTTCTCAGAAGGAAGTTTGGGGAATCTACTTCCATACTGATACTGCCTTGGAAACCCAAGGAGGGGTCTCTATGAGTTGGATCCAACTTGACAGCAGTGAGTTTTGAGTTATGATTCAAAAATGAACTCAACAACACCTGACAATAACAAGATCTGAGAAGGCTTTAACTCATGCACTATGGTTATTCATAAAGACACTGAAATCCAGAGAGGAAAAAAATGAATATTCCTCAAGTTCAAAGAGCTACTTAACAACAGGACAGAGATGTTCTTTGTTATGGATTGAATTGTGTCCCCAAAAATATATGTTGAAGTCTTAAACTTTGGTAGCTATAAATTTGGCCTTGTTTGGAAAAAAATGTCTTTAAAAATTTTATCAAGTTAACATAAGGTAATACTAGAGTATGGTGGGTTCTAATCCAATATAAAAAGAGTATGGTGGGTTCTAATCCTTATAAAAAGAAGGGAAGTCGCATAGAGATGGAGAGACACAGAGGGAAGATGGCCATGTGAAGATGGAGACAGAGATTTGGAGTGGTGCATTTATAAATCAAAGAACACCAAGGAATGCCAACTGCTTCTAGAAACTAGTAGAAAGCCATGGTGCATACTCTATCTCAGAGTCCTCAAAAGAAAACAACATGGACAATAACCTGATTTTGAACTTTGACCATTCAGAACTTTGAGACAATATAAACCAATTTGTGTCCTTTGTTACAACAGGCTTAGGAAACTAAGGTTCTTGGATAAAATAGGGATAACTCAACAAAAATATTTACAAAATATTTACATTTATCTGCCCATTTATTCATCCTTTCCAGAAATAGTTTGTTGTTGTTATTAGGTACCATCCAGTCATCTCCGACTCATAGGACCCTATGCACAGCAGAACGAAACACCGCCTGGTCCCATGCCAACTCCTCTATTCTTGCTATACTTGACCCCATTGCCACAGCCACTTTGTTAATCCATCTCGTTGAGGGCCTTCCCCTCTTTTGTCAACTCTCCACCCTACCAAGCAAGACATGTTTCTCCAGGGAATGATCCCTTCTGATAACCTGACCAAAGTAGGTGAGATGAAGTCTGGTCATTCTCTCTTCCAAGGAGCATTCTGGCTGCACTTCTTCCAGGACAAATTTTTTAGTTTTTTTTAGTAGTCCATGGTACTTTCAGCATTCTTTGTCAGCACCAAAACTCAAAAGCATCAATTCTTCTTTGGTCTTCCTTATTTATTGTCCAGCTCTCACATGCATATGAGGTGATTGAAAATATCATGGCTTTTGACAGTCACATCTTACTACTCAAGGAGACATTTTTGTTCTTCAGCACTTGAAAGAGGTCTTTTGCAGCCAACTTGCCCAGTGCTAACTAAACATCTTCTGCTGATGTCCTGACTGCTGTTTCCATTGGTGTCGATTGTAGAACTGAGCAATGTGAAGTGTTTGACAACTTCAATCTTTTCTCCATTTATCATGCTGCTGCGTATTGGTCCAGTTGTGAGGATTTTTGTTTCCTTTATATTGAGGTGTAATACATACTGCAGACTGTAGTCTTCAATCTTCATCAGTAAGTGCTTGAAGTAATCCTCACTTTCAGTAAATAAAGTGTCATCAGCATATTGCAGGTTGTTAATGATTCTTCCTCCAATCTTGATGCCATGCTCTTCTTCATTTAGTCCAGCTTCTCGGATTATTTGCTCAGCATATAGATTGAATAAGTATGGTGAAAGGGTACAACCCTGACACACTCACTTCTTGATTTTAAACCATGTAGTATCCCCTTGTCCTGTTCAAATGATACCCTCCTGGTCTATGTACAGGTTCCTTATGAGTACAATTAAGTGTTCTGGAATTCCTATTCTTTCTCAATGTTACCCACAATTTGTTATGACACATACAATCAAATGGTTTGCATAGTCAACAAAACACAAATTTCTTTCTGGTATTCTTTGCTTTGAGCCATCTGACATCAGCAATAATATCCCTTTCCACCACATCCTCCTCTGAATCCAGCTTGAATCTCTGGAAGTTCTCTGTCAATATACTGCTGCAACTTGTTTTTAATTACCTTTGGTAAGATTTTACGTGTGTGCAATATTAATGATATTGTTCCATAATTTTCACATTTGGAGGGATCACATTTCTTTGGAATGGGTACAAATATGGATCTCTTCTAGTCAGTTGGCCAGGTAGCTGTCTTCCAAATCTCTTGGCATAACTGAGTGAGTGCCTCCAGTAGGCCATCCGTTTGTTGAAACATCTCAATGGGTATTCCACCAATTCCCAGAGCCTTGTTCTTCACCAATTCCTTCAGTAAAGCTTCAACTTCTTCCTTCAATACCATTGGTTCTTGATCATATGCCACCTCATGAAATGGATGGAGATCTACCAGTTCTTTTTGGTACAGTGACTCTGTGTATTCCTTCCATCCTCTTTTGATGTTTCCTGCATCATTCAATATTTTGCCCATAAAATCTCTCAAAATTGCAACTCGAGGCTTAAATTTTTTCTTCAATTCTTTCAGCTTGAGAAATGCTGAGTGTGTTATTCCCTTTTGGTTTTCAAACTCCAGGTCTTTGCACATTTCATTATAGTAATTCGTTTTGTCTGCTCAAGCTGCTCTTTGAAATCCTCTGTTCAGCTCTTTTGTCTTGTCATTTCTTCCATTTGCTTTAGCTACTCTCCATTCAAGGGCAAGTTTCAGAGTCTCTTCTGTCATCCATTTTGGTCCTTTCTTCTTTTCTCATATTTTTAATGACCTCTTGCTTTATTCATGGATGATGTTCTTGATGTCAACCCACAATTCTCCTGGTTTTTGGTCATTGGTGTTCAATGCATCAAATCTATTCTTTAGATGAAATCTAAATTCAGAAGGGTTATATTCAAGATCATATTTTGCCTCTTGTGGACTTGTTTTAATTATCTTCAACTTCAGTTGAACTTGCATATGAGCAGTTGATGGTCTGGTCCACAATCAGCTCCTGGCCTTGTTTTGGATGAAGATATTGAGGTTTTCCATTGCCTCTTGCCACGGATGTAGTCAATGTGATTCCTGTGTATTCCATCTGGTGAAGTCCATGTGTATAGTCGCTGTTTGTGTTGTTGAAAAAAGGTATTTGTAATGAATAAGTCGTTGGTCTTGGAAAACTCTATCATGCTGTTTCCAGCGTTTTTTCTGTCACCAAGGCCAAATTTTCCAACTACCAGTGATTCCTCTTTGTTTCCAACTTTTACATTCCAGTCACCAGTGATAATTAACACATCTTGCTTGCACATTCGGTCAATTTCAGACTGCAGAAATTGATAAAAATCTCCAATTTCCTCATCTTTGGCTTTTATGGTTGGTGCTTAAATTCGAATAGTAGTTGTATTAACTGGTCTTCCTTGTATGCAAATTGATATTATCCTATCACTGACAGCATTGTACTTCAGGGCAGATCTTTAAACATCCTTTGTGATAATGAATGCCAGACCATTTCTCTTCAAATAGTCATTCCTGGCATAGTAGATCATATGGTTGTCTGATTCAAAATGGCCAAAACCAGTCCATTTCAGTTCACTAGTGCCTAGGATATCAACCTTTATGCATTTCATTTCATTTTTGACAACTTCCAATTTTCCTTAATTCATACCAATTATTAATGAATGTTTGCAGTTGTTTCTCCTCAATTTGAGTTGTGTCACTTCAACAAATGGAGGTCTCAATAGCTTTACTTTATCCATATCAATAAGATTGGTTCTACTCTGATAATACAACTATTTCCAAGTTGTATTTTGTGAGCCATCTGACCTAAGTGGCTCTTCCTCCTTCACTGTATCAGACAATGTTTCTGAGCTATTCATAAATTTGTGCAATAATGTATCAATAGTGTTTCTCTGCTATTCATAAGGTTTTTCCTGGCTAAGTCCTTGAGAAGTGAATGGCCTCTTCCTTCTTCCTAGTCTGTCTCAGTCTGTAAGCCACACTGAAACCTGGGGCACCATGTGCAACCTCACTGGTATTTGAAACACTGATGGCACAGCCTCAAGCCTCACAGCAACATACTAACACAGTATGACAAACTGACAGACAAGTTTGTCTCCCTTAGCTGTTCAACACCTCTACACTCTCCCCTTACCTGGATCCCTGCCACTTTCTTGCCAGTTGGGGGTGGGGCCTGGGTGCCTCCCCTTACCTGGATCCCTTCCTCCTGCTTGCTCTGTCATTTTCCCCCTGGCTTTTCTTTCCTCTCTCCCCACTTTCCTGTCACTTTTTCCCTCTGAATTGCTTCCTGGTGAAGAGGTAGCCATGGCACTGAAAGTCACCAAGAACATGAAAATTAATGCTGATAATAAGGCAAAGATCAGTATGGCAGGTGCCAAGCAAGTGCTTATGGCTATTGCTGCAGCCTCCAAGCCCAGGCTGAGGCCAAGAACAGCTTGTGGAGATATTGGTAACAAAGTCAGTGATCAGACACAGGCCAAAACGCCTCTGAAAAATGAAGTAAAAACTTCAGCTGCTGGTTCTTGCCAAAAAAATGCCAAAACCTCTGGAAAAGCCACCTTTGCAAGAGCCTGAGTCTGAGCCAGAGCCAAAGCCAAAGCTAAAACTTAAGCCTGTTAAGAAAGAAAAGCTTTTCTCTGAACCTATGTTGGTGGATACTCCCTCTCCAAGCCCAGTGGAAACATCTGGATGTGCCCCTGCAGAAGAATATCTATGTCAGGCTTTTTCTGATGTAATTCTTGCAGCAGTGAGTGATGTAGATGCAGAAGATGCAGCTGATCCAAACCTTTGTAGTGAATATGTGGAAGATATCTATGCTTATCTGAGACAACTTGAAGAGAAGCAAGCAGTGAGGCCAAAATACCTAGTGTGTCAGGAAGTCACTGGAAACATTAGAGCTATCCTAATCAATTGGCTAGTGCAGGTTCAGATGAAATTCAGGTTGCTGCAGGAAACCATGTACATGACTGTTTCCATCATTCATCAGTTCTTGCAGAATAATTGTGTGCCCAAAAAGATGTTGCAGCTAGTTGATGTCACTGCTATGTTTATTGCAAGTAAATATGAAGAAATACACCCTCCAGAAGTTGGTTACTTTGCCTTTGTGACTGATCAGACTTATACTAAGCAGCAGATCAGACAGAAATGGTTTACTGTGTGCCTATTCTGTATCCTGAAACATTTAGCATTGAATGATGAAGAAAGGGACATTGTCCTTGCTCTTTTGGGGGCTTATAATCAATCAATGGGAAGGAAAGTACCAAGGAAGGCAGCGACATGAATACACAAAATATAATTACAAATTGTGATAAGTGTGTAAAGTTTCACCCAAATAACAATAAAAAGTTTTTAAGAATATGATAAGTACTCTCAAGCAAAAATAGAATGCCATAGCAGAGAATACTTAGGAGGATCTTGTTTAGGTTGGCATTTTGAGGAAATGATACTGAGGCTGATTTTTTGGAATTAGAGCCAGACTTTTCTTCTGAAATGACTCTGGGTGTATTCAAACCACTAACCTTTCATCAGCAGCCAAGAACAATAACTGTTAAAGTAAATGAAAATGCCAGTTTACACTGAACAAAAATGGAAAAATGCTCATGAACTTCTTAAGGGTAGAAAATGTTTTACAGTTGATACACACTTTTTTCCAGGGTATGTGTATGACTACTTTGCTGAAAAGATTGGACCAGGGAGGTTTTATATACTGATTATTTTACATGGTGATATAATTTGTATTTTTCCAAGGAAATTCATAGAAACCTCTGTTCTGATTCTCTGTTTTGATCCATAAGAATTCTTTATCAATTAATACTTGAAGCTCCTAACAAGAAGGTTTCATTTTATCAAAAGTAAAATTAAACAGGATATATCTTTGTTAGTAATAATAGAAATCATAGCAATAATATTAATCATTGTTATGATGTGACAGAAAAAAATCATGCCTGATCCGAATGGTAACTAAAGCAGAGTTTGCGTCAATCAAGTATCCAAATTCCCTGGTGGGTGAATTTATCCTCCCCAACACCCACCACAATTAGGCTGCCTTACTGGGAGTATGCAGTGTAATTTGGGAAACCTCTGTCAGACACACAAATTGAAATGCAATGTGGGTAATGTAAAAGCATATCGGGTAGCTAAAATCAGAGCTTGGAGACAGCTGGAAGAGTTGTGTAGGAAGGGCCTGCTTATTAGGAATGGACTTGTTTAGACTACAGAAGCACACATCTTTATTCCTAGAGTTAAAGGGAACATTAAATGTTCAATTAGACCATCCCTTGACCTAGAGAGTACCTTACTCAAGTCAACCCAGGAAATATTCACCCTAATTCTAGGTTAGATGTCAGCAAATATAGTCTGTAAAGGGCCAGATAGCAAATATGGTTTTGCAGGTTATAGGGGTGTGCTACAACTACTCAAGTCTCTCCTTGTAATGGAAAAATAGCTATAGATAATATATATGGGTGAATGGGTATAGGTGTGTTCCAATAAAACTTTATTATAGTGAATGGGCTTTTCCACATATCTAGAAAATAAATTCTTAACCTTCCACAGGAAGTGTTTGAATCTGTGGCTGGACATTCTTTGTATGTGTAGCTCATGTCCCTTGACTGTAATACAACTTCTTCTTTAATCCTCTGTGAAGATAGAGAGCATCTATTTCATGTCCACATTTATTGGAAGGACTAACTCTCCCATGGGGAAAATGATGACAATTTAGGATAAAGGTTTTCTGGGAGCTCTGGAATCAGAGCACCTGTGTTCATATCCTGGATCCATCACTTACTTGCTATGTGACCTTAGACAAGTTGCTAAACCATTCTCTGCATCAGATTTCTCATCTGCAAAATAGTTATACTCACAATACTAAATTAATATTGACTGTTGTCATGGTTAAATAAGATGATGCATTGTAAAATGCTTTAACCCAGTACTTTAATAAATGTAAACTAGAAATAACAATGATTTCCTGGGATGGCAGGAAAAGAAAAACATAAGATTTCCATAACGTTGTCAAAAACGCACTTATTTGAGAACCTTGGAGAGTCTGTTTGGAAGCTTAGCAAAGGGAACAAAAACAGTCATAGATGTTGGGTTGAATAATGACCTATGTATCATACCATCTTTAATAAATGTACCATTCTCTGAAATTATCCTGTCCATTTATTTACTTTCTTATTGCCTATCTTTCCCCACTAGAATATAAGCTCCTTGGGGACAAAGGTCTTGTCTGTTACTCATCACTGTATTCTCAATACCTAGAAGACTTTCTGACACACAGTAAGTATTCAACTATAAATAATTGTTCAATGGATGAATAAATGCATGGGAAGATCATCTATTCCATGGAGTGATGAGTTTTAAGAAGAATCCAGAGTAGTGAAGAGGAGCTTGCTCCTAGCCAGTCAACCATGATTCTCTAAATAAATTAACCCTGTGCAGTGCAACTCTATTTTCTTTATGTATGGCCTTTCTGGTCCTGGGTTTGTAGTTCTACCAAGATGATTTGTGAGGCCACAAACCTTGAGGGTTGCATAGTTTAGTATCCAAATAAGATGCATAAAACTCTTACAGAGATTAAACAGTTTACTATGCAAATAAGGTGGCTGTGGCTTACTGAAGGAATTGATCAGTTTGTAGTCTTGTTGGGAAACCAAACCATACCCACTGCCATCAAGTCAATTTTGACTCATAGTGATCCTTTAGGACAGAGTAGAACTGCCCCATAGCCCATAGGATTTTCAAGATTATAAATCTTTACAGAAGCAAATTGATTCATCTTTCTCCCTCAGAACAGGTGGTGGGCTCAAACTGCCAACCTTTTTGTTAGCAGTAGGATTCTTCAACCACTATGTCTCCAGAGCTTCATTTTGTGGGAGAGAGAAGCTTATAAAAGGGCTAATTCCACAGATATTGAGGGAGATCTCACTATCACCAAGAATAGCAGGGAATGGAATGCATCCTTTGGACCTGAGATCTCTGTGTTGAGAACCTCCTAGACCCAGAAGACAGAGCTGTTAACACTGAAGAAAACCAATGACAGTATGAGATGGCATGTTGTCGTTATGTGCTGTTGAGTCGTACCCGACTCATAGCGACCCCTCCTTGGGTTTCTGAGGCAGTATCACTACAGAAGTAGATTGCCCCATCTTCCTTCCAAGGAGTGGCTAGTGGGTTTGAACCTCCAGCCTTCTGGTTAGCAGTCAAGTGCCTTAGTCACTATGCGACCAGAACTCCCATGAGATGGCATAGCTGTGGCATAATTGACAGCAGTGTGAGATGGCAGGAACAAGGAGATCTGCATGAGATGTCTGTGACTGGTTTCCTGACCCATGAAGCAAGAGAGATGAGCACCTTCAGGCACAAGGCTTGCTGACAAGTGGGATGCCTCTGGGTATTTATTGAAGCTAAAGAAGCTAAAATACTGTCCCCAGCAGGGCAGAGGCCAAGCCTGAGTTGGACCCTGCAGCAGAGGCTGAGAGTGAAGCTTGCTAGTGGGCACAGACAAAAAGAAGCTGAGAGATGTCTTGGTTGGAAGCTATCCTGATTAAAGAACTGTATGCTGAATCATATCCTATTACCTCCAAGTTTACCATGATCCTCAGTTGTAGTCTGTTACTTCTCTAATAAACTCTACCCATTATCATGAGTATGGTCTATAATTTCTATGTGACTATTGCAAAGCATTATTGAACCCTGGAGAGAATGCCATGGGGAGGATGACTGGTGTCAGAATTAAAAAAAAAAAAAAAAATTGTTGGAGAGTGGAGAGTGAAGGTAAGCATAACTTCTAGCTCATAAGAATCAGCTTTTGGATTTTGTTGATTCTATCCTTCTCCCTAAGGTTAGAGGACTTCTGATGCCACTAGCTCATACCTTGGCAATCATCCTCATGACAGACAACATCACCAAATCACCCTCATGTGGCTTCTGAACTGACCAGGATTTCTGGCAACATTACACTAAGTTTTAATCCCCAACATTCTTACTTGGTGACTGCCTATATGCCCAGATGTGTAACAGGAAGATGATAAAGTGGAACTTCTTTACAAGAATATGTAATAGCTTGCCAAATATAAAGAATCACCTTCTAGAGCAAAAGAAGAATCACAAAGTCCTGGTTTAACCTGCCAAAGTGACCACACCATTATCTTCAATAAGAAGTAAAGAAATACCCAGACCACAACCTCCTACTCCTTTGCAGACCATACCCACCCATTGACCAACACCAGCTCTCAAGTTCCAATGAAATTACTATTTTAAACTAAGAGCTGGAGTGAAAGAACAGATAAACAACACTAGTTTCTTTCTCTGGCTTCCATAGTCTTCTGTTTCTCCCATTTTTGTTAGTGTCCTATTAAAGGAGAATTATCCAAGGGAAATCATTTTATTCTCTAATCTGGCCATGACTTTGCATCCACAGGCAGGACCTATTAGATATAGAATGCTCCCTACTCTAGTTTTCTTACTTTCTTTGCTCTTCTTCCTCTTCATTCCATTTTTAATGTGTATTTATTAGGTAAATGGTTAAATACCCAGCACAGTCCCAGATATTTCTTCCTCTTTTACCATAAAGGAGTAAGTATTACAAATGAGGTACTGGAGAACATGTGTAAAGCAATCCACCAGTCATCTAACTCTAGAGAAGCTAAAGGAATGTCAGATTTGGGGAAGGATTCATAGAAGAGTGTAGTCAGTCTGAGACAGCTTTCAAAAGTGAGATTGGGCAAGGTCTAAGAAGAATGCTATAGATATAGATTAGTGAAAGGTGGTAGAATAGAGAAGAGACTGTGAAGTTAGGTCGGAAACACGTACCAAATTGTATATGTTGGAAATTGAATTCAGAGAGAATAATAACATTCAAGAAAATTCTATTGAGTAACTGCTTTATATGTCAGCACCACCCAAATGTTGAGACTTGATTCCTGTCCTTAAGTTGATGGTCCTTAAGTTGATGTAGGTAACTAGACTTTTGCTAATAAACTTGAAGCCCAAAGTTTTCTCTAAAATAAATTTAATTAAAATGGCATAAAGTGATCAGATTTCTCCCGTCAACCATCATCTCCAAATTACTCACTTGAGTTGCTTGAATTGCTTAAAGACTCAATTCTTGTCTTCATTTTTACACTGTGGCACCACGCTTCCAATATATAGTATTTTTCCTTCTTCTATGTGGGTGGCTAAAAGCAAGAGGGAAGTTGAAAGAGTTAATCTGTATCTAGTAGCCCCATTAAGTGAACTTTCCAAACCACAGTGGAGGGTATTTTGGGTTTAGTTTATGGATCCGGTTTCCATAATGGCTTCCTGAATACCTCCCCCAGTACGTGGCCTCTACTGAAACTGCACAGATAATGAAAGGGAGGGCTTGGTGAGACACAGGACCTGTCACAATTCTTAGCATCACTCTCAGCTGGGCTATCTCCAAGCCCAGCTGCAGAATCGACTGCTCAGATTTCGGACCCCTGAGTGTGTCTAATCTTGGGCAAGATAAACTTACCCAAGTTGCTAAGAGATCTGATTCAGTAACAGAAAGAAGAGTCAACATGTAGAGTTCAAGCATTGATCCAAAAAAGGTAAACTTTTCTCCTTTATACCTTCTTAGAACTCCACAAACATAGGTCTTTTTTTCCTCCTATGAGGCTGAGAGTTTTCAAATGAAGATCAGTTTGAAATCAGTGGTTTAGAATAAGTAAAAAAATTAAAATAAGTTCATTTTTCTTTGACTAAATTAATGAAGGTGGAGGGGAAAGGAACACTTATTAAGTTCCTACTCTATGCCAGTACTTTATGTATGTTATCACATTTATTTCTCAAAGAATATATTTTTCATTAAAAAAAAAAGAAAGAAAAGAAAACAATTCCATTTTTTTATGTAGGAAAACTGAGGATCAGAAAGGATACCTTACCAGGTGGCATTTATAAAAAAGAAGGAACCCTAGCATTTGAACCCATATTTTTCTTTTATTAGATTTAGTCTTTTCCCACCTTACCACACTGTTTTCCATCCACTTTATTGGATTATTATTAGAAAAAAAAATTACATATTTCTTTACAATTTTTAATACATTTGTATAAAAATCATCTCTTTTATATAAAATATACCTCGAGGAAGATGATTTGATCCCTATTTTATGGATGAGAAGGCTCACAGCACTTACGTGAGTTATCCGTAGTTCCTTCACTAGGAAATGGCCAAGATGGAGCTACATCCAGGACTCCTGACTATGAATTCCAAACTCTTCCTACTCTAGCACAGCTGTTCAGTAAACTAAAGACTACATAGAACATGCCCTCAACCATGTGAGTCACCAGCAAGTTTACCCTTACACCTGGTATGACCTTGCACAATCTGTCTGGCTTGAAGTACATGATAATCTTTGGAAACAATGCTCAGTAAGAGAAGTAAAGATGGCCATCAAGGGACTGGCTATATTTTATAAAACATTAACAAAGTATGTAAATTATCTTAAATGTGAACTAGCCAGCACCAAGATGGAATGATAGGATACTGGGTTCACATATTAATTGACATGCATTTAGTTATTTTTTCCAAAATGCAATTCTATTTTAAGTCTCTGTACTGATGACATGAAGTGAGTAAGTCATCAGAGTTAAGGGCCTCAATTTCAGATTAAAATCTTAAATGCCGAGTTAAGGATTTGCAAAGAGTCACTGACCAAGGCAGGTCTCAGAATTCTCCGTGTCCTGTTTAGGATTAATTGCCATGGCCCTTGAGAAACCCATGAGTCAGCGTGTCTTGGAAAATGGTCTCAAAGGACTGATCCTTTTGTGTCTCTGGTTCATTCATTTTATTTCAACACATTTATTCAGTCATTGTTGGCTCTGGTTACAGGAGCTACAAAATAGATGTATCTTCAGTCTATATCTTTCCCTTATTGAACAAAGTCCTCTAAAATATAAATTACCAAAATTTCTTAGGAAGATACAGAAATCTTGAATAGGATTCTATAACCTTTAAAGCAATTGGGTGAATTGATATCAAATATATTTTCCTAAATAAAATACAAAGATTTAATGATTTTTCCTGCCAGTTTTACTAAATACCAAAGATGATTTTAATATTACAAAAATTATTGCAGACAACGGAAAAACAGGATAAGTCCAGAACTCTCTTTATAACTCCAAAACTAAACAATGATTGTACAAAAAAATGGGAAATTACCATCTAATCTAATTCATAGACATAGATGCACATATCTTTGGCAAAACATATTAGTAAACAATATTAAAATATCATAGTCATATTGGATTAGTTCAAGGAATGCACATTTTCTCTAATGTTGAAATCATGTGATTATCATATTAGATGAAGTAAAGGGATGCAATAAAATTTAATATTAATGAAAACAAACTTTTGAAAAAATTAGAAGAGAAGGAAAGTTCCTTAGCCTCATAAAACATAGCCACCAAAATCATTCAGCAAACAACATACCTAATGGTGAAACACTAGAAGCATCGCTTTAAAATCAAAAACAAGATAAAGATGCATATAGAGCAAAACTTTCACTATTTACAGATAATGTTATTGTTCTACACACACATCCCTCAGATAATGTGAAGATAAATCTTAGAATTAATGAAATTTCACAAGGATTCTGGATTTTAGTTCACTATTGAAAAAGTTGAATTGGTATACTCTAGCAATAAACATTTATAAAATTCCATTAAAATTATACATCTATATAATTCACACTGAAGAGCAAATGACCAAGAATAGCCAAAACACTTTCAGAAGAACAGGGTGAAGAAACAAGTCCAACGTGACATTTTGAAGCTATGCTAATTTAAGACCATGTACCAGAAGCATGGAGACAGAAAAATAGACCACTGGAATAGATCAAAGAGCTGGGAAACAGATACTTATGAAAACTTGGTATAAAACAGAGCCTGCTAACTTGGGGAGAAATAGATCAAAGTGCTGGGGAAATTGATTATTCATATTAAAATAATAAAATTGAATACCAACCTCACACATACATAAAAATAAGTTTCAGGAGGCCTAAGATTTAAGTGTGAGAAGCAAAAACTGAAATACTTAGAAATAAATTTTGTATAATATATTTATAAATTCAGAGTAGGTATACAGTCTCAAGTAAGACAAAAAATTGTTGTTGTTGTTGTTGTTATGTGCCATTGAGTTGGATCTGACTTGTAGAGACCCTTCTTGGGTTTCCAAGGTGGTATTACTACGGAAATAGATTGCCCAACCTTCTTTCTGAGAAGTGGCTGGTGGGTTTGAACCTCCAGCCTTCTGGTTAGCAGTCAAGTGCCTTAGGCACTACGCTATCAGAGTTCCTAGGCAAAAAAAAAATTATAAAACAGAAATGAAAGGTTTGAGAAATCTAATGATTAAATGTAACAATTTTTAACAAAAATTTTAACACTAGCAATAATATTAAGAAAGCAGCTAAAAAAAAAAAACCCTGTTTTTGTAGCACATATAATTGACAAAAGAGTTCCTAGAAATTAGTAAGAAAAAATAAAAATATCCAAATGGAAAAGTTACAAATAGGCATTTCATGAACAGAGAAACAGAATGTAGAATAATGATAGGAAAAAATAAATTGCTCAAACACATTGATAGTGAGAAAAATACATATTGAAATTACAATATAATTTTTATATGTCTTGAATGGTATAAACTAAAATGTCTAGTTATACCAAGGATTTGTTAAAATGTAGACTAGTGGGTCCTCTCATATGCTACTGGTGGCATGTAAACTGGAAGAAACACTTAGGCAAATAATTTAGCAATACTTGGAATATTGGAAGATAAGCGTCTTCTCAGATCCAGATACTCCCCTTTTAGGCACATACTTTCAGGAAACTGGTGCACTTGAGCACAAGCATAAGAATTGTTCATAGTAGCCATAAATATGAAAATAACTTAAATGTCCATAAACAGAGGAATGACTATATAAGTTGTAATATATTATGCAATGGACTACTTGAGAACAGTGAAAAGGAATGAAGGAGGACTATAGACTTCAACATAGAGAAATCTCACAAACATAACAAAGAGTAAAAAAAGCAAGTCTCAGATACATATGGAAATGTTTCCACTGTTATAAATTCTGAAACATACAAAACTAAACACATTTCAGGATGCATCGATAAACAGAAAATTAAATAAAAAGTAGAATGTTAATCACAAAATATAAGATATTAGTTAATTTGGAAGGTTGGGGGGGAGATATGATTTGAATAGAGACATGTAGGGGCACTGTTGGTTATTCATAATATTCTATTTCTATGCTGTTTGGTGGGTAAGGGTGTATATTTTATAATATTCTTTATTATTTTATTTTACATGGAAGGAATGTGTCATAAGTTTTGAAAGAGAAAATCTTTGTCATTACTTAAAATTAGGGTTTTGATGTGCTGAAAATTTTTTTTCTAATATATATTAAAATAAACCATTAAAGTAAACATTCCTTTCCAATAAATTTAAAGCTATCTCTCATGCCACCTGTGATACAAATATTTCACTTATAAAATCACTGTCCTAGGGAAAGGTATAAGGAATTATAAAAGGCTCTAAAGCCTCATGTGACCACTATAGCCAGTTTAACCATTTTCCTAAAATGATAGTTAAAGACAGTGTCTTAGTTTCCTAGTGATACTGTAACAGAAATATCATAAGTGGGTGGCTCTAAAAAAACATAAATTTATTTTCTCACAGTTCTAGAAGTTAACAGTCCATATCAGAGTGTCAGCCGTGCTGATTCCTTCCTTGCTGATAGCTTTGGGTGATCTTTGGTTCCTTGACAATCTTCACATGGCATCTCTTTTCTCCCTTGTGTGTGACTATCTCTGTGCCTGTGCTGCTCTCTCTCCTTTTTTTTTTTTTTT
>NW_006921626.1:6063873-6069164 GCF_000298275.1 Orycteropus afer afer | reverse complement strand
ACCTTGTAGAATAGTTCTGTAGAACTATTCAGCTTGAGCTGGGTTGGATAGCCCTTTGGAATGTAAACCCAGTGCAGACAACGTTCTTTTCTTTCCTTTTTTTTTTTTTTTTTTCTGAGAAGTTAAAAGATCAGATTTTATCTGAAACATCCAGATTTTTGAAGTTGACAATTAATTCAAATATTTCAATATAAAATACTGAAGATCTACAGATCCATGTCTGCAAGCTGATCATAGCCTGTGGCCCACTAGTAAGTAGTCTAAGCAAGTGCATTCTGTACTCAGTAGTAGGCACTCAATACATATTTGGTGAGGCAATGAATGACTCCTTGATTGCGTCACTATCAAAGAAGATAATTGTGAGGTACATTAAAAAATGGCCCAAAATTTTGGCTATTCTTCCCATTGAGAAGTAAGATCTATGTGCCATCCCTGTCCTAAGTGAATTCTGCGGCTGCTTGGCCAACCAAGTGCAGTGAAAATGTTTTTTGGAAGTCATGCTCTGTGGGAAGCCAGCTGCCTTGCTTTACTGAGACCACCATCCTGGAAAAAGCTTGTGTATGGGCTCTAATTGGCAGTTTCAGCTGAGCTCAGCCTTCTCACCATCCCCACCAAGATGCTAACATAGCAGTGAAGCTAACTTAGACTCTCCAACAGAGCCTATCTGCAAACCAAGGACCTTCAATTGAACTTATTTGATGTCATAAAGAACTAAAGAATTACCTAGCTGAGCCCTGTATAAATTTCTGACCCACAAAATCATGAAATCTAATTAAAATAATTGGTATATTAACTCAGTAAGTTTTCAGATTGTTTGCTATTCATCAATTGATAACTGGAACACTATGAACTTCTTAATGTTGTTGTTGTTGTTGTTAAGTGCCGTCGAGTCATTTCCGACTCATAGCAACTCCATGCACAGCAGAACGAAACACTGCCCGATCCTGTGCCAGCCCCATTAGGAAAACCTTCTTAATGTAGTTACTCATTTAAGTATGAGTCACTACCTGCTAATGAACTTCACTGTGCTTTATGGGAAGAAATAGAAGATTATTTGCAAATTCCACATGCATTATTATGTCCAGGAAAAAGAAGCCAGAACAAATGGGTAAATAGGTAAGGTGTTAGCGCCTGACTTGGGAAACTAAAGCCCAAACCTTGTATAGGATTCTTTAATTAATCATTTGACCACGAAGTACATATTTAAGGAGCTGTTGGGTTATTTAATTAATTTAAACTCTGCTCTATAGTGTAGTCAGGGAACTTGTTTGAACAAAAACATTTTGCAGCAGAGGATAAGATATTTAGCACACATGCATGGTCTGAGTGAAAAATATTCAGATTTTGTACAATAGTTCTAAAGTAATTAAATAAGCCAACTGTTATCTATCAGAATATTGAAGCACATTGTCAGTAGATAAAGTAATGCTTGGGAGGTCAGATTTCAGGAGAGGTTCTAGTCCCCTTTAAAAGGCCCAAATACTTTTTTTTTTTTTAAATATGAGATGCTATTTCTAAGAAAAAGTGTGAAAAGTTAGGAGATGGAGAAAATCCCCAGGAAAGAAGAATGAGATGTCCAAGAGAGAGGTCTAAAGGAGTTGTATTTGAATGAAAGTTAGTGGAGCTCTGGCAAAACAATAATTGGCATTTTAGGAGTACCCTTGAGAGATGTAAAATAGTAAAGTTAAGACTTTACGTATGGTATAAGAGTGCTGGCATAAACAAAAGTGATAAAACTGAGCTCTGTCTTCTCAATTCTGTCCCAGCTGGGCAGGACAGCCACTCACTTGAAGGAGAAAAGAGCTGACTCCTGTCTCCATGCAGGGATAAGGGTTGATGACTGTTGAGAAAGGTTATCTGTAGGCACTGGGTGCTTCCACTTAACACTGCCCTCCCATTTAATCCTCAGAAGACTTCCAGGAAACTCTGCCCAAGTTTGGGCTGTAGAAAGCAGAACTAATGAGTGTAAATAAAATAACGTTCCTTATGTAAAGGGGACTGTAAGAAATAGGAATGCAAAATCCTTCTGGTTGAGAGCCTTTTAAAGATAAAATACTAAAGAGAAAGGATCTTTACCATCTTAGCAAAAGCATCACCTCCACCATCAGCTGTGCTTTGAATTGTCATGATCTATCCTTATCTTGTTTCCTTCTACTGTGCATGGGGTCTCTATGCATCGGAAATGACTTGAAGGCACCTAACAACAACATAACATCCTTATCTACAGGAGCAATAGTGGTACAGTGGTTAAAAAAAAAACTAGACTGCTAACCAAAGAGCAGTCAGTGGTTTGAATTCACCAACTACTCCACTGAAGAAAGATGTGGAGTCTGCTTCTGTAAAAATTTACAGCCTTGGAAACCCTATGGGGCAGTTGTATTCTGTCCTATAGAGAGTCAGAATTGATTTTTTTTTTTTTTTTTCAAATCATTATCTACACCAGCAGAGACAGCAACACCAACATTGAGCTACCTGGAAGTTGAGCAGAAGTCAGCACTCGTAGTGGAGTAGGGGAACTCAGGGGCTCCTGAGAGCATGTTAAGTGTTTGGGTTTATATGATCAGTTCTATCAACATTGATGGTCTATGTGAAAGGCCCTCTGCTAGATACTCAGAATACAGAGTAAATAAGCAATTTGTTTACCCTCAAGATGGAGTCCCTGGGTCATGCACAGGGATGAATTACTCAATAAGCAAGGTAAGCACATGCTTAGGGCATTGACAAAACAAGGGTATCAGTTGTCCAAAGCAAAGACCCAGAGATGCCAAACAGACAGGGCAGAAAGAAAAGTGAGCATCTCAGTGGAAGGGAACTGGCAGGGCACTAAATGAAACTGATACTAGCTCCAGTGTTTGAGAATGTGCTGGCAGGAAATAAAGTTCATGCAAGATCACAAAGGCACCCACACTCAAGGTTGTTTAAGCTATGAGGCCCCACCACTTCAATGCCTTTGTTGACATCTGTCTCTTATGGTACAGTCACGTGTAATCAAAACTCCTTACATCCTCAGATCTTGGGAGTATACTATTTCTTTCTAATAAACAAGAGGTAGGGGTAGATGTTGAGTCTAACTCTTGCTAATTCACCCTATAAGCAACTGGATTCAACATGAGTGGATATTGGGTGAGAAAGGATTAAATTAATAGATAACAAGTCTCTGATCCATTTTGAGAAAACCATCTTGTATATTCACATCTCCTGGTCCAGTAACTCCAGTCAGGAGGGCAGAAACGATGTTTGCCATGTTACAAACAGAAGGTATGCTCTTGTGCATGTCTGGTAAACAGCCAAGTGAAACTCCAGTCCCAGATGGTGCATAAAAGCAAGAGAAATGGAATAAGTCGACCATTGCAATGAATTCAATCAAGTTACTTTTTAACAGCATAGCATTTACATACAGAGTTATGTCTTAAGTTTTGTAAATGATAATATTCATAACTTTAATTTTAAAATATGTTTGGCATACACATAGAGCCAATGTAACATATGTTTATTGTAATACTAACGTGGTTAATAATTTAATATTACACTAACGTTGTTGTTGTTGTTATGTGCCGTCGAGTCGGACCCCGACTCATAGCGACCCCTCCTTGGGTTTCCGAGGCAGTATCACTATGGAAATAAATTGCCCCATCTTCCTTCCGAGGAGTGACTGGTGGGTTTGAACCACCAGCCTTCTGGTTAGCAATCAAGTGCCTTAGCCACTATGCTACCAGAGCTCCTACACCAACATAGCAAATATCAAAACATAGCAAATATCAAAAATACTGGAAATACTAATATTTATCTAACACCTGAAGTTTTAATTTATGTGTCAAGTGAGTTTAATTTTTTCTTGTCTGCTGTGCAGGATGCAGAGCATGATACTACTCTATATATGCTAGTAAATGAAGTATTAAGTACACTAAGAGGATCTAAAATTCAATATTTACTTATTGTAAAAAATTTGTTTCTATTTTGCAACATTGAGTGTATTTCTAAATTTGTCTTCCAAGAAAGCAACAAACAGTTTTTATCAGAACATAACATTTATATTGCTTCAGAATATTTATGTATCTCAATGTAAGGAAATTGAACAACCCCTCGAGGAAATAAACTAAATGAATATTTAGATAAAAAAGTTATACAAATGTATTTCATTTTCCATTTCCCTTCAGAAAGACTTTCTTTTAAGAAACTGATATTGTTATTACTCTCAAAAAAACTTTTTCATCAAGAAGTAGTGCCGCTGTTACCTCAATTATGGACATATCTCTAAATATGGGAATTGAACAATTCCACAGAGAAATAAAATGTGCATTTTATAAATTTTGTATGCGATTAACATTTTAGACCAATTGGGTATAAATTCAATTCAGTTCTTTCTAATTGACCACAAAAGAATGGGCCAATGAATCTAATTAAAAAATGGGCAGAAGACATGAATAGACACTTCACCAAAGGGTATACTCAGGTGGCCAACAAACACATGAAGAAATGTTCATGATCATTAGCCATTAGAGAGATGCAAATCAAAACAACAATGAGATACCATCTGGCCCCAACACTAATAGCAAAGAACAACAAGACAGAAAACAACAAATTCTAATGAGGTTATGGAGAGATTGGGACTCTCATACACTGCTGGTGAGACTGTCAAATGATACAACCACTGTGGAAAGCAGTATGGCGATTCCTTAAAAAGTTGGAATTAGAAATACCATTTGACCCAGCAATCCCATTACTAGGTATATATCCTAAGGAAGTGAGAGCCAGGACAAAAACAGACATATGCACACCCATGTTCATCGCAGCACTATTTACACTAGCTAAAAGATGGAAACAACCTCGGTGCCCATCCACAAAAGAATGTATAAGCAAATTATGAAAACACTGCATAATGTGGATGAACATGGAGGACATTATGCTAAACGAAAATAATCAGTCACAGAAGGACATATATTGTATTAGTTCATTATTGTAAAAAGTCAAGGAAAGGTTTATATATGGAAGGAAACCTTCTTTGTTGGTTACCAGATGTGAGAGGGGAGGGGAACAAACAGTAACAATAAAAATTAAAAAAAAAAAGAAAGGAAGAAAGAGCTGTTAACAGTTTAATCCTCCAGGGAAAAAAAAAAAGAATGGGCCAGCAGCACTATAATCACATAACTCATGACATATTTGGTCCTGTCCTACACAAAGGGAATCAAAACCATCCTCAGCTTTAGCATACCTTTCTATCTGTGTCACACTCTTTGCTGGATCATGTGGTACTTCTATTCACAACTTTTTAAGGAAGCACCATACTGTTT
>NW_006921626.1:6060663-6062408 GCF_000298275.1 Orycteropus afer afer | reverse complement strand
TGTAGTTGGTTTTGAGATCAGGAAGTGTGAAGCATCCTACTTTTTTCTTCTTCTTCAGTAGTATTTTGGTTATCCAGGGTCCCTCCCTTTCCTTTCCATATAAATTTGGTAATTTTTTTTCCACCTTTTTAAAGAATGATGATGGAATTTGGATTGCATTACATCTGTAGATTGCTTTGGTAGTATTGACATTATCACAGTGTTAAACCTATCACAATGTCAAGTCTAACCATGAGCATAGTTTATTCCTCCATTTATTTAAGTCTCTTTGGTTTTTTATAGTATTTGTAGTTTTCTTTGTATAGTTATTTTGTATCTCTGGTTAAATTTATTCCTAAGAACTTCATCTTTTGAGTGACTATTATAAATGATATTGTTTTCCTGATTTCCTTTCTAGAGTTGCCTTTGTTAGTATAAAGGAATCTGATTGATTTTTATATGTTGATTTGTATTCTGCCACATTTCAGAATCTATAAATTAGTTCTAGTAATGTTCTTGCCAAGTCTTTGGGATTTTCTACAAATAGGATCATATCATCTGCAAATAGAGATAATTTTACTTTTTCTTTCCCAATTTGGATGCCTTTCGTTTACTTTCTTGCCTTATTACTCTGACTAGGACTTCCAATAGGGGAGCTCTGGTGGCATAGTGCATAAGGCATTTGACTGCTAACCAGAAAGGTGGTGGTTCAAACCCACCAGGCACTCTTCAGAAGGAAGACTGGGCGATCTACTTCCATAGAGGTAATGCCTCAGAAACCCAAGGAGGGGTTGCTATTCCAATAAAATATTGAAAAGGATTGGTGATAAAGGCATGTTTTTCTGGCACCAGTTTGCAAGGGGAATGCTTTCAGTCTCTCTCCATTGAGGTAGGTGTTGGCCATAGACTTTGTATAGATTCTCATAATTAGGTTTAGGAATTTCCTTTCTATTCTTACTATGTTGAGCATTTTTTATCAGAAATGGGTATTGGATTTTGCCAAGTCCTTTTCTTCATTGATTTATATGATCATGTGGGTCTTTTCCTTTGTTTTGTTTATGTGGTGGATTACACTGATTGTTTTCATAATGGTGAATCATTCTTTTATTTTTTTTTTTTTAATTTTATTGTGATTTGGTCAGAAAGAAGATGGGGCTATTTACTTCCATAGTGATACTGCCTCAGAAACCCGAAGAGGGGTCACTATGAGTCGGGTTCTACTCAACGGCACATAACAACAACAACGACAGTTGTGATTTGGTGAAAGTTTACAGAGCAAATTCATTTTCCATACAGCAGCTCACATTCATTTTGTCTCATGACATTGACTGTGCAACAGCTCTCCTCCCACTTTCTCCCATGGCTACCTCTTCCCTGTGTCCTTCCCTCTCATGTACTCCTGCCCCTGAGCTGTCTCTCTGTGCATACACAGCCCTTCTATTCTCCCATGATTGATCTCTCCAAGGAGCATATCTACCTAATGTAAATGTTCAGTTCATATGACTGCCTTTTGTTTGGCTGGAAGCCACAGGAATGGGCTCATTTCCAGACCTGAAGGGCAGCTGGGGGCCATAGTCTCAGGGTTCCACCAGGTTCTATCAGACCAGCAAACCTGGTTCTTTTTTTTTTATGATTTTGAGTTTTGTTCCATATTGTTCTCTTGCTCAATCCAGAATCTCCTACAGAGATCACTCTCTGAGTGATTGACAGTGGCAGGTGGGCACTATCAAAGCAAGTAAGCATGAGTGGTTTGCCCATGCATTGCT
>NW_006921626.1:6052658-6058878 GCF_000298275.1 Orycteropus afer afer | reverse complement strand
TGGACCAATGAGCAGCATCACAATAAATGGAGAGAAGATTGAGGTTGTCAAAGAATTCACATTGCTTCATTCTACAATGGATGCCAATGGAAGCAGCAGTCAGGACATTAGATGATGTGTAGCATTGGCAAGGTCAACCACGAAGGAACTGTTTCAAGTGCTGAGGAGCAAGGATGTCTCCTTGAGGACTAAGGTGCTCCTGACACAAGCCATGATATTTCCAGTTGCCTCATATGCATGTGAGAGCTGGACAATGAATAAGGAAAACCAAAGAGGAGTTGATGCTTTTGAGTTGTGGTGCTGACGAAGAATGCTGAAAGTACCATGGACTGCTAAAAGAACTAACAGATCTGTCCTGGTGGAAGTGCTTCCGAAATGCTCCTTGGCAGTGAGAATGGCCAGACTTCATCTCACCTACTTTGGTCATGTTGTCAGAAGGGATCATTCCCTGGAGAAGGATGTCATGCTTGGTAGGGTGGAGGGTAGCAATAAAGGGGAAGGCCTTCAATGAGATGGATTGACATGGTGGCTGTGATGATGGGCTCAAGTATATCAGGGTTCATGGAGCTGGCGCAGGATTGGGCAGTGTTTTATTCTGCTGTGCATGGGGTCGCTATGAGTCGGAAATGACTCAAGGGCACTTAACAACAACAACAACACAACAACAGTTTTTTGGAGAATTTTTGCATCAATGTTCCTGGGTGATATTGATCTATTATTTTCTTTTTTACTGATGTCTTTACATGTCTTTGGTATCAAGGTTATGTTTACTTCATGGCATGAATTCGAGAGTATTTTTTCTTTCTATATTCTGGAATAGTTTGAATAGAATTGGTGCCAGCTCTTCACTAAATATTTTGTAGAATTCACTGGTAGAAGCCATCTGGGCCAGAATATTTCTTTGTTTGGAGTTTTTTATGATGTGCTCAAGTTCTTCTTTTGTTATGGATCTGTTCAAATTTTCTGCCTCAGTCTGTTATTTTAGGTAGGTAGTGCATTTCTAGAAACTTCTCTTTTTTTTCTAGATTTTCAAGTTTGTTTGAGTACAGTTCATAGATAACTTTGTTATTATCTTTTTAAGTTTAATTGGTTCTGTTTTGATGTTACTCATTTCATTTCTTATTATTTTTATTTTTTTCTTTCTTAGATTTGCCAGTGGCTTGTCGATTTTATTAATTCTTTCATAGAACCAACTTCTTGTCTTGGTGATTATATTGTTTTTCTGTTTCATTTATTTCAACTTTAATGTTTATTATTTCTTTTCTTCTGATGACTATCTGGGTATTTTGCTTCTTTTTTTTTTTAATTGTTGGAGATGTTGATATAAGGTGTTAATTTTGATTCTTCTGTTTTGATGTTAGCATTTATTACTATAAATTGTCCTCTTTGAATAGTTTTGCTTTGTCCCCAAGATTTTTGTATGTTGTGTTTTCATTCTCATTTGATTCAAGGAATTTTTAAATTTCCTTTTAATTTCTTCTATTATGCAGTAGTTTGTAAGCATGGTGCTTTTCAGTTTCTGAGCAATTTATTTATTTTTTTCCTTGATCTTCCTATTGTTGGTTTCTAATTTTATAGTCTTATGATCTGAGAAGATACTTTGTAGAATTTTGATGTTTTAAAGCTTATTGATACTTTGTGGCTTAACATAGGGTCTGTTCTGGAGAATGTTCATCACTTGCTGGGAAAGAATATATATTTACTGTTGCTGGATGGAGTGTTCTAAATATGTCTATGATGTCAAGTTAATTGATTGTCTCCTTTAATTCTTTTGTGTCTTTGTTGAGTTTTTTAAAGTGTTCCTCTATCCCTTATCCAAAGTGGTGTGTTAAAGTCTCTTACTGTTATTGTGGAGTATTCTATTTCTCTTTTCAATTCTGTTAGTTTGATTTATGTATTTCTAGGTTCTTTCATTAGGTGCATGGATATTTATTATGGTTATTTCATGTTCAATTGGTTCTTTAATCATTATATAATATTCTTCCTTGACTTTTATACTGTTTTTTGTCTTAAGCCTATTTTATCAGAAATCAATATTGCTTATCCATCTCTTTTGTGGTTGCCATGTGCTTGACATATTTTTTCCCCATCCTTTGATTTCTTGTCTTTTTTTCTCATAGTGCCTTTTATAGACAGCATATTATCTGTTTTCTTATCCATTCTGTTGTTTCCTGTCACTTGACTGGTACATTTAATTTATTCCCATTCAGTGTATTTATCAATAGGTATGAATGTATTGCACTCATTTTGCTGTGTGTGTGTGTGTGTGTGTGTGTTTGTGATGCTGTTCATTAATTTGCTCCATAAAATTTTCTGTGTTGAGTTTATTTTGTTTGCAGATATTATAATTTCCTTTGTTGGTGTTGTTTTAATGTTTACTAAATCTTTATGATTTTCCTTTTTGTAATTTGATGAGGTTTATTAATTTTCTTTGACATTATTAAGTATTTTATAAATTTTTCCAAAAGTTTTAAACCATCCATTCTGTCTTGAAATCATCTTGTCTTTGTTTTCATTTAGAAGCTGTGTAACTATACAATTTATTCCTTCTTTTTGCTTTGTAGTTGTCCTTGTTCAGAAATTACTCTTACTCATTCTATATCTTCAGTCTTGTAGGATTATTTTATGTTGGGTACTTCCATATCTTGGCTGCTTTCTGGATGATGTTGTCATGTGTGTTAATTTCAGGTTGTTGTCTGCCATTCTTTGTTCTCTCTCTGAGCAACATTTTTTTTTCCTCATGAAATATGCCTGATTGTCTCTTAATTTTTGTTTATCTGGAAATGTCTTAATTTCACTGTTGTATTTGAGTGACAATTTTGCTGGGTATATAATTCTTGGTTGGAAATTTTTATTTTTTATTTTTAGTTTTATATATATTATTCCATTGTCTTGTTGTCTGCATGGTTTCTGATGAGAAATAATAGCTTTGACTTATTGGTTCATCCTTTGTAGGTACTTTTCATTTTTCCTAAGCTGCTTTCAAGATTCTTTCTTTGTTTATGATTTTGGAAAGTTTGACTCTGTGTCTTGATGATTATCTTTTGTGGTCTATCCTATTTGGAGTTCATTGAGCTTCACAAATACATATTTTATTATCTTTCACGATATTAGAAAAGTTTCCTTCAAAAAAATTTCAAAAATATTCTGTTTTTTTTTTTTTTTTTCTTCTTGTTCTAGAATTCCATTCTCTCCTAAGCTATTCCTCATAAAGGTGTCCCATATAATTCTTAGAATTTTTTTTTGGTTGTTGTTCTTTTTTTCTGATTGTCCTCAACAGGTTAGTATTGAAAGATTTGTCTTCAGTATCTCTAATTCTGTCTTCCATTTATTTAATTCTACTCTTTTGTTCTTCTAATGCATTATTCTATTTCTGAGATCTTTGTATTAACTTTCTGGATTTCTGTATGCTATTATCATATGTTTTCTATTTTTTCATTTATTTTGTCATTTTGTTCTTTTAATGTTTTCCTGAATTCTTCTAGAGTTTGGTTTTATTTTCCTTGATTTTGTCTGTATTTTCCTTCACTTTTCTCTCAAACTATTGAAAGTATTTAAATATAATTCTTTTCAATTCCTTATCAAGTAGTTCCAATATCATTTCTTCCTTAGGGAGATTTTCTCACTCTGTATTTTGGTCAGCTGTTTGTGCCATTTTGTCTTGTTTCTTTGTGTGATATGATATGAGGTTGTATGCTGTCCCTGAGACATTGTGATGTTGCTGTATTTATATTTAGTTAATGAAGTATGTTGATATATTTCATTCAGGATTTTTTTTTTTTTTAATTTTGTTTTGATATATCCAACCTAGTATGGCAGGTGTGCTACTCTTCTTACTCGTTTAACAGCATATAGGTGTTCACCACCTGTCTTCTGGTGCATGCATAATTATCTGTTCACTGTTCATGCAGAGCAGTTGAGGGTGGGTTGCACTGGTGTTGGCTACTTCTATCATGGATCAAGTGGTGCAGAAGTGGTTGCCTTGACCAGTTGGTGTGACTGAAGGAATTATGGGTGTGGCTGAGCAGTGTGGGCACTGTTTCTGTCTCCCAGTGAGTGGGACAAAAAAAAATAAAGGTAAAGACTATGAGAAATAAAAAATACCAACAACACAGGAAAATGATAAGTAAGAAAAAGAAGACAGAAAGAAAGAAACCAACAACAACAACAACAAAAATAAGTAATAAAGAAAGAAATGGAAAGAAAAAAATAAGGGAAAGGAAAAAGAAAAGCAAATAAAAAGAAAAAGATGAAATGTCAAACTAAGGATGGGAGAAAAGAAAAGAGAAAAAGAAGATGATGGTAAAAAAAAATAAGAAAAAAAAAATGAAAAGGAAATAGGAAAGGGATAAAAGGAAGGGAAATAAAAATGAAAAAAAAAATAACAAATACAAAGGTAAAGGAAAGAAAACAAAAGAAAAGAAAGGCAAAAACTGAGGGAGCAGAGCACCTGGGATGCTCCTGCCAGGCCAGATAACTGTGGGGGATGAGGAGCCTGGTACAGGTCAGCATGCTCTGCTGGTTGAGGAGGCCACAAGAGATGGGGTGCCCAGTCCATTCCAGAGTTCCTGCCCACCTAGATATGGGCTGGGATGGGGTACCTCATACTGGAATGTGTTCCTGCTGGCCTATGGGGCAGCTGAGGGCAGGGCAACTAGTCTGGGGCTGAGTTTCTGTGGGTTTAGGGGGCTGCTGGGGGTAGGGGACCTGGTCAAGGAAGGAGTTCCTGCCAGCCTAAGGGATGGATGGATGCATGGCTTCTGGTCCAGGATGGGGTTTCTACAGGTCTAGAAAGTGGCTGATGTCGGGGTACCCAATTCTGGATGGAGGTTCTACCAGCATAGGAGGCAGTTGGGTGCAAGGTTCCCATTATGGCACTGTTCATTCCAAAGGCCTGAGGAGGTAGAGATTGCATGCCTCCAACTGTCAGATTGGAGTGAACCCAGCTCCTGATGCACAAAGGCATGTCTCTACCCTAAAGGGAAGCAGGGGCTTTGTAGCAGAGAGTGGCACTGGTTGCCAGGTGGGTGTGAGTGGGGGATAGCCACACTTCTGGTCACCAGGTGGTATGGAAAATAATAATAAGATATTATCTTTCTGGTTGCAGCTGCTGGTGTGTGCCCTGGTGCAGTCATGAGTGAAAGGAGAGGCTTATCAGGTTGATTCCCAAATTGGAATGTTGCTTGAAAAAATTCAAAATAACCGTCCTGTGTTGGGCCAGCTGAAAGTTCACTGCTCCATTTTTCTCCTTGTTCACTGTTTTCATTCAGTTTCTTCTAGTCAGTATTGTATCTACTTCTTTATCCTTTCCTTTGAAGTTCAGGATTCCAGGATCATCATTTGTATATATTTCATTTGGTTTCTTGTGTCATTGTTTAGAGGGTCTGGATAGCTTGTCAGCCTAGTCTGCCATCTTTCTGGAACTCCCCTAACTTTTCTTCTAATCATGTAAATTATTAGATGAAAAGAAGGCCAAGTGACTGTCAACCTCATAGCATCATAGTGGACCATTTGAAAATTTGTGTTGAAAATTTCTGGACAGAAAACAAAGTCTGTAGCCAAAATATTTTTGTAGGGTTCAATGGTAATGGTGACAGTTATGAGAGGGAGTAGCTACTGTATTCACTGTATTCGCTAGCAGTCAATTCTTTATATTGTTTTACTCACAAATTATTCATCCCTAAATCATTTAATCCTTGATTTTCTATTGATAGATTTAGTAATTAGTGCAACTCAGGTATGATTGGTAAACATGAAAAAAGTTCAGATTGTATGTATGTTGTCATATTTAAACTGAAGACACAGTTTTGGCTCAACTCCTGAATTGGAAAAATAAAAATTAATGAAGAATGTCAGTATTAGAAAACCATTTTGCAATGCATTGTTACTGTCATAAAAATTGCTGAATGTTGACTATCATTTTGAGGAAGATCTGAAATGTTTGGGTCCCCATAGAATGGAAATTTTTGCCATTTACTTGCTCTTGGTCAGTATAAACCATTTGTAGCAGTTTATATCTCAAAATATTTGCTAACACAGGGAAAAGGAACTCATAAGTAAATGTGAAGAATTTATAAATTTAGTAAGTGATAAAATTCAATCAAGTATTTTCAGTGTAATTAGTATAACTTGTTATGTTAGTTTGTCTGTAGATTCCATTCCTGTTGGATGTCTCCAACAGATGGAAAATGTGCTGAGTGATTTATCACACTTATAAGCT
>NW_006921626.1:6050757-6052558 GCF_000298275.1 Orycteropus afer afer | reverse complement strand
GAAGGAAGGTTGGGCAATCCTACTTCCGTAGTGATACTGCCTCGGAAACCCAAGGAGGGGTCGCTATGAGTCAGGTTTGACTCGACGGCACATAACAACAACAACAACAATAAGCTCTGGTGGCATAGTTCCTAAGGCATTTGACTGCTAACCAGAAGGTTAGAGTTTCAAACCCACCAGCCACTCCTCAGAAGGAGGTTGGGCAATCTACTTCCATAGTGATACCACCTCAGAAATCCAAAGAGGGTCACTATGAGTGGGATCTGACTTGACAGCAGTGCTTTTATTATTTATTAAGTTAAAAATTTGTACTTGTAAAGAAATTGCAAATTAAATACTTCACTACCTTTGTGAAATTTGCAAAATTGTTTTTTCTAAGTGTGGAGGCCAGTTCTATGGCAATGCTGCCAATATGTTACGGTATTATAAAGGCATGCAACAGAAACTTTTAGAATGTAATGAATATCTTGTACTGTGCATTCACTTAATCTTGTAGGACGCAGTACTATAGATTGCTATTCAGAAATGGTTAATTTTTTTCTACTGCTCAGTTATTCTACACATATTTTGCCACTTCTACTCACCAATGAGCAGTTGTTAAATATATTTAGGCAATAAGCTAGTATTAAAATGCCTTTCTAATACACTTAAGGAGCTCTGGTAACATAGTGCCTAAGGCACTTGACTGCTAACCAGACGGCTGGCAGTTCAAACCCACCAGCCACCTCTCAGAAGGAAGATTGGGCAGTCTACTTATGAGTCAAGTCTGACGCAATGGCATATAACAACAACAACAACAATTATAATACATTTTGGAAAGCACATGGTGTAGGCAAAAGTGCAAGCCTGGAATTTTACACTTAGATTCTGGATACTTTAGAAATTATTGCTTAAGATCAAAAACAAAAAGAAGATACCAAAAAAGATGCTGAAAACATCACCAACATAATGCAAAACATGAGAATATGTATTTATGTTGATTATGTGGAATAATGTATTGCAATTACTTTCACCAGAAGAATTAGGTTCTCTAAGATTTAGAAGCAAATTTAAAGACATGCACAGAGCTCTATCAGTCATTTATCAGTCTATCATAATTATAAATTATAAATATTTATAAAATTTAAGAGGAGCTTTTGAAAACTTAGGAAACAGAACAAAACAAGTACTAATTATCAGGTAGTTCACCATCATAGAATCCTTAGAAAGAAACAAGTAAATGACAGATGTCCTCCAAAAGTATTGAGTGCCAGAGATCAATTTTGCATAACCACATACTACATCATCACTGACACATTTGAATCTTACAAGAGAAGGATCAAAGTGTATGAAATTCTTTCAAATGGATTTTCCTTGTTAAAAAATGTGGATATACCTGATGAAGAATGTATGAAGACACTCAAGAAATTGTTGTTGTTGTTGTTCTGTGCTGTCAAGTTGGACTTGACTCATAGTGACCCCTCCTTGGGTTTCTGAGGCAGTATCACTATGGAGGTAGATTGCCCCATCTTCCTTCCGAGGAGTGACTTATCTGAAGAAATTAGTGCAGGCTTATTCTGATGGCTTAAATACAAACCTTTATGGAGAAATATGACAATTTTATTCTTACATGAGAATCAAGTTTACATATTCAGGAAAAAAAAGAATTATTCATGTAGGTATATCTGATTCCATGATAGAAGATAAAATATAATGCATATTTCCCAATGTTGAGATTTCTTAATACATATTCCTAACTTTAATATTCATAAACTGTACAACAGAATGCTCATTTTCATTCCTAAAGAGACTAAAAAACTTT
>NW_006921626.1:6042841-6050641 GCF_000298275.1 Orycteropus afer afer | reverse complement strand
AAAGAAAGTTTCCTTCCATGTATAAACTTTTCTTTGACTTTTACAATAGTGACCTGATACAATATTTGTCCTTCTGTGATTGACTTATTTCACTCAGCATAACATCCTCCAGGTTCATCCACATCATGGAATTTTCCCTCCCCTCCTCTCTCATCCCTGATAACCAACAAAGAAAGTTTCCTTCCATGTATAAATTTTTCTTTGACTTTTACAATAGTGACCTGATACAATATTTGTCCTTCTGTGATTGACTTATTTCACTCAGCATAACGTCCTCCAGGTTCATCCACATCATGCAATTTTGCAGATTCTGCATTACTCTTTAGGGTTACATTGTATTCCATTGTGTGTAGTACCACAGTTTGGTTATACATTCCTTAGTTGATGGGCCCTTGCATTGTTTCCATCTCTTTGCTATTGTGAACAGTGCTGCAATTAACATGGGTGTGCATAGCCTTTTCATGTCCTGACTCTCACTTCTTTGGGATATATACCTAATAATGGGATTGCTGGGTCAAATGGTATTTCTATTTCCAACTTACTAAGGAATTGCCGTACTGATTTCCACAGTGGTTGTATCATTTTACAGTCCCACCAGCAGTGTATGAGAGTCCCAATCTCTCCACATCCTTGTCAGCATTTGTTATTTTCTGTCTTGTTGAACTTTGCTGTTAATGCTGATGTGAAATGGTATCTCATGGTTGTTCTGATTTGCATTTCTCTAATGGCTAATGATCGTGAACATTTCTTCATGTGTTTGTTGGCTGCCTGAATATATTCTTTTGTGAAGTATCTGTTCATGTCTTCTGCCCATTTTTTAATTTGAATCTTTATCTTTTTGATGTGAAGTGCTAAAGTTTTCTATAAATTTTAGAGATAAGTCCTTTATCAGATATGCCATTGCCAAATATTTTTCCTGTTCTGTAGGTTCTCTTTTTACTCTTTTGGAGAAATCTTTTGATGCACATAAGAAGTCAGTTTTTAGAATGTCCCCAATCATCTAGCTTATCTTTTGCTCTTTGTGCATCTTGGGTTATGCTTTATAATCTATTTATGCTATAAATTAGGGCCTCTAGGTTTGCCCCTATTTTTTCTTTGATGAACTTTAACTTTTAGGTTTCACATTTAAGTCTTTGATCCATCTGGTGTTAATTCTTGTGTA
Source organism: Orycteropus afer afer (assembly GCF_000298275.1). Taxonomy (NCBI): domain Eukaryota; kingdom Metazoa; phylum Chordata; class Mammalia; order Tubulidentata; family Orycteropodidae; genus Orycteropus; species Orycteropus afer. Next base: position 6,049,479 of record NW_006921626.1, on the reverse strand, counting down.
TGGTGTGAGGTATGAATCTTCTTTCATTTTTCTGCAAATGGATATCCAGATTTGCCAGCGCCATTTGTTAAAGAGACAATCTCTTCCCCATTTAATGAATTTCAGCCCTTTGTCAAATATCAGTTGACCTTAGGTCGATGGATTTATTTCTGGGTTCTCAATTCTATTCCACTCGTCTGTGTGTCTATCGTTGTACCAATACCAGACAGCTTTGACTACTGTCGTTGTATAGTAGGTTTTAAGATCTGGGAGTGTGGGACCCCCTACTTTGTTCTTCTTCAGTAGTGCTTTGCTTATGCAAGTTCTCTTTCCTTTCCATATAAAATTGTTCTTCTTTTTTGTTGTTAGGTACCATTGACTCAGCTCTGACTCATAGCAGCCCTCTACACAACAGAACAAAACAATGCCTGGTCCTGTGCCAGCCTTACAATATTTTCTATATCTGAGCCCATCATTTCAGCCACTGTCAATCCATCTCATTGAAGGCCTTCCCCTTTTTAACTGACTCTCCACTTCACCAAGTTTGATATCCTTCTCCAGGGAACGGTCCCTTCTGACAACAGGTGAGACGAAGTCTGGCCATTCTCACTTCCAAAAAGCTTATAAATTTAGTGATTGGTATTTCCGTGCCCTTCAATAATGTTGATGTAATCTGGATTGGGATTGCATTGAATGCATAGATTGCTTCGGGTGATATTGACATGTTTACAATGTTCAACTTTCCTATTCATGGACATGGTCTGTTCTTCCATTTATGTATATCTCTTATAGTTTCTTGAAGTAGTATTTTGTAGTTTTCTCTGTATAGGTCTTTGGTGTCCCTGGTGAGATTTATTCCCAGTAATTTAATCTTTTGTGTAGCTATTTTAAATGGTATTGTTTTCCTTATTTCCTTTTCAGATATCTCTTTGCTTTGCTTATGTAGAGGAATCCAATTGATTTTTGTATGTTGATCTTGTATCCCGTCACTAAGCGAAATCTTTCTATATGTTCCAGTATTTTTTCTTTCTGAGTCTCTTGACTTTTCTATGTATGCGATCATATCATCTACAAATAAGGATAGTTTTACTTCTTCCTCACCAATCTGTATGCCTTTGATTTCCGTTCTTTGCCTTACTACCCTAGCTAGGACTTTCAATACAGTGCTGAATAGAAGTGGAGATAGAGGGCCTCCTTGTCTAGTTCCCATTCACAAGGGAAATGGTCTCAGTCTCTCTCCATTGAGAATAATGTTGACTGTTGGTTTTGCAATGTGCCTTTTATCATGTTGAGGAATGTCCCCCCCCCCATTTTTTTTTCTTCCTGAGAGTTTTTATCAGGAATGGGTGTTGGATTTTATCAAGAGACTTTTCTGCATCTAATGAAATGATCATGTGATTATTTTATTTTATTTTACTTATGTGATAAATTATGTTGATTGTTTTTCTAATGTTGAATGATCCCTGTACACTTGTTATGAATCCCACCTAGTCATAATGTATTATTTTGTTGATAAGATGTTGGAGTCTATTGGCTAGGATTCTGTTGCATATTTTTGCATCTATATTCATGAGGGATGTTTCTTTGTAGTTTTCTTTTCTAATGGTGTGCAATTACACATAGATTATTCCTCTTGATTGTTTTGCTATCAGGGTTATACTTACTTCATAAAATGAATTAGAGAGGATTCTAGCCTTTTCTATATTCTGGAATAGTTTGAGTAGCATTGGTGTCAGCTCTTCTTTGAATGATTGATAGAATTCTCCAATGAAATCATTTGCCCAGGACATTTTTTTTGTTAGTAATTTTTTATGACCTGTTTAATTTCTTCTTTTGTTATATGTCTGTTCAAATTTTTGCCTCAGACTGTGTTAGTTTAGGTAAGCAGTGTGTTTCTAGAAATCTGTCCATTTTTTCTAGTTTTCAAATTTATTGGAGTACAGTTCTTCATAGTATCATGATATTATTATTTTTATTTCTGTTGGTTCTGTTTTGATGTCACTCATTTCATTTCTTATGCGTGTAATTTGCATCTTCTCCTTCCTTTCCTTTATTAAGTTTGCCAGTAGTTTGTTGATATTATTAATCTTTGGTGATTTTTGCTATTGTCTATTTTCTGTTTCATTTATTTCTGCTTGAATCTTTATTATTTCTTTTCTTCTGGTGACTGTAGGCTTTCTTTTTTCTCCTCTTTTTCTAGTTAATGCTAAGTTAAAGTGTTGATTTTGGCTCTTTCTCCTTTTTGGATGTGTGCATATACTGCTATAAATTGCCTTCTGATCACTGTTTTTGCTGTTTCCCAAAGATTTTGGTATGTTGAGTTTTCATTCTCATTTGATTCAAGGAATTTTTAAAGTTCATTTTTAATTTCTTCTATTACTCAGTAGTTTTTTAGGAGGATGTTATTCAGTTACCATGTGTTTTCTCTTTTTTCATTGGTGTTCCTAGCGTTCATTTCTAATTTTATAGCATTGTGATCTGAGAAGAGACTTTGCAGTATTTCAGTGTTTTTGAATGTATTGAGACTTGCTTTATTGCCTAACATATGCAATTCTCTTCTATCTAGGAGAATGTTCCATGTGTGGAAAAGAATGAATATTGTGCTGTTGTTGGGTGAAGTACTCTGTAGATGTCTAGATGTCTACTTGTCAATTTGGTTGATCATACTGTTTAGTTCTTCTGCATCTTTGTTGAGTTACTTTCCAGTTGTTCTACTTTTTATTGAAAGTAGTGTATTAATGTCCCATACTGTGCAGTCATCTCTTTATGGTTTTAATTCTATTAAAGTCTGATTTATATACTTTAGTGCTCTGTCATTAGATTTGTAGATATTTATTGTGGTTATGTCCTCCTGTTTCATTGATTGTTTAATCATTACATAATGCCCTTCTTTGTCTCTTATGGTAATTTCTGTCTTAAAGTTTATTATATCAGAAATTAGTATTGCCACTTCTGCTTTATTTTGATTGCCATTTGCTTGATGTATCTTTTTGCAATCTTTGATTTTTAGTCTCTTTTAGTCTTGTGTCAAAGGTGAGTGTCTGTAGACAGCATATTTATGGCTCATGTTTTCTTGTCCAGTCTGCAATCCTCTATCTCTTGAGTGGTGCATTTAATCCATTTACATTCAGTGTAATTATCAACAAATATGAATTTATTGATATAATTGTGTTATGTGTTTTTTTATGGTGTTGCTGATTTATTCATATAATTTTCTTTGTTGAGCTCGATTGTTTTTCTAATGTTATCATCTCCTTTATTGTTATTGTTATTGCTTTATTATTGGCTAAATATTTTTGCTTGTCCTCTTTTCTATTTTGATGTAAAGGTTTATCATTTTTCTTTGAGATTACCCTGTGATTTATTGCTTTCTTTTCAAATTTACACTAGTCTGTTCTACCTTATAATTATCTTGACTTCCTCATCATTTATAACTTTTGTAAGTGCACTATTTGTACTTACACTTATGTAAGTATAAAAAGTAGTGTACTTTTTGTTTTTCGGTTGTCCTCATTTACCAAATGATGTCTCTGTTTCCCTGTTTGCAGTCGTGGAAAGTTATTTTACTTTGGATACTTCTATAACTGTGTTGGAAGCTCTGGTGGCATGGTGTCTAAGAAACTTGACTACTAACCAGAAGGTTGGCAGTTCAAACCCACCAGCCACTCCTCAGAAGGAAGGTTGGTTGGGTAATCTACTTCTGCAGAGATACTGCCTTGGAAACCCAAGGAGGGGTCACTATGAGTCTGAGATGACTTAACAGCACATCAACGGCACATAACAACAACTACATAACTGTGTTGGTTTCTGGGTTATTTCATCATGTGCGTTAATCATTGGTTGTGGTTTGCTATTTTGGGTTCTCTGTCTGAATGACTCCCTGTAGTATCTCTTGTAAGGTTTTTCTGGTTTTAACAAATTCCCTTAATTTTTGCTTATCTTAAATGTCCTAATTTTACTGTTATTTTTGAGGGACAATTTTGCTGGGTATGCAATCCTTGGTCAGAAATATGTTTCTTTCAGTGTTTTATATATATCATCCCATTGTCTTCTCTCCTGCATGGTTTCTGCTGAGATATCAGAGCTTAGTCTTATTGATTGCCCTTTGTATATAACTTTTCATTTGTCCCATGCTGCTTTCAGGATTCTTTCCTTGTCTTGGGCTTGGTGAGTTTGATGATGATATGTCTTGATGATTTTCTTTTGGGCTCTATCCTATTTGGAGTTCATTGAACTTCTTGAATGGCTTTATTATTGTCTTTCATCATGTTAGGGAAATTCTCCTCCAACAAATCTTTGACAATTTTCTTTTTTTTTTTTTTTCCTGTTCTGGAATTCTGATTATATGTAGTTTACTCCTTTTGATGGTATCTTACATGAATTTTAGGTTTCTTCATTTTGTTTTGGTCTTTTTTTCTGATTGATCCCTTTCCAAAGAAGTAGTGAGGTATTGTTCTTCCATCTTATTAATTTTGTCTTCCATTGATTTGATTCTGCTTTTTGCACACTCATTGTGTTATCATCTACTTCTGAATCTTAGTATTAATCTTCTGGATTTCTCTTTATTGTTTTGCATCTTTTTTTTTTTTTTTGCTTATTTTTCAGTTTGTTCTTGTCTTGTTTTCCTAAATTGTTCTAGAGTTTTGTCTGTATTTTCCTTAATTTTTTCAGTGTTTTCTTTGATTTTTGTCAGTGTTTTCATTTATCTGTCTTTCAATCCATCAAAAGTGCCCAAATATAATTGTTTTGAATTTCTTATCAGGGAATTCTAATGCTGCATTTTCCTCAGGAATGTTTTCTGGGTTTGTATTCTGGTCCTTTCTTTGTATCTTGCTTCTTTGTTTGGACTAGGATGGTCAGTTGTTTCTGAAACATTGTGGTGGTATTGTATTTATATTTGATTTGTGGTAGTATGTTGCTGTGATTAACCCAATATTTTTTTTCCTTTATCTTGTTTTGATATATCTGTGTGAGCAGGGTACTGTGCTCTTCTATTCACTACTTGTTAGTACTTAGGCACTCACAATTTGTCTCCTGGTGAGCATGATAGGGAATGAGAATATATGCACAGATCTCTGTTAGCTGCTCATAAAGAACAGTTGGGCATGAGTTGGGCTGGTATTGGGCACTGTCTATGGTTGGTCAGTTGGTGCAAAACAAGTGGTGGCCCACACCCAATGGGTGGAGCTGCTGGAGGTGCAGGTATGGTTGGGTTGTGTGGGAATTGTTGCTGTCTCCCACTCATTTAGACAATAAATGAATAAAAACAGGAGAACAAAAAACACAAACCACATAAACAAATAAGACCAATCACACACACACATACACACACACACAATCAATTAATAGGAAGAAAAAATTTCAACATATGTTACAAAAGGATAAAAGAAAGATAATGGGAAATAGAGAGGGGAAAAAATGCCACAATAGATAGAAAAGATCAAGAGTAAAAGAATAGTAAAGAAAAAAAAATGGGAAAACTTCAAAAGGAAAAGTAAGAGAAGGAAAGAAAACAGAAGGGAACCAGGAAAAAGGAAGAGAGAGGAAAAAAAAAAAAAAAAAAAAAAAAACAGGCATGGGAAAGAGAAAAAATAAATAAAAAGGAAGAAAGGAGGGAAATAAAGGAATAATTTAAAAACAAACAAACAAAAACAAAGGGCAGGGACAGGGCAGGGTAAAAAAGGTCTTTGAGGGCACAGAATGGGATGGAATTCCTGCTGGTCAAGTAGGTGAGTGTAAACAGGTGATAGCTACACCTCTGTTCTCAAAGAGGGTATGGAGTATGAGAGTAATAAGGTTAAGTGTGTCACTTTTCCAGTCATCAGCCTCTTGTGTGATTGCCTGTGTTGTGCTCAGCAAGCAAGGACTTTTCTTAGGTCACTGTCCAGATGAGAATACCATTTGCATATACTCAAAATGTCCACACTCCTTGCAAATATTCCAAATGGCTGCACCCCCAGTATAGCGGCTGGCAGTCCATAGGTCTGTTTGTTTCCTTCTTCACTGTTTTCCTTTCTGGTTGTCAGGCACCAACACAGTCTTGCCCATGTAGCTGTTAGTGAACAGAGCTGATTCTTAGGTTGCTATTCAGACACAGTTGCAAATATTCAAAATTGCTGCACCTCCAGGACAGCCAGCAATCCCTAGCTCTGTCTTCTTGTTTGCTATTTTCCTTTCTGGTTGTAAGGCACAAGTGCAGTTCTTGTCCATATAATCCTTGGTGGGCAGAGTCAATTCTTAGGTTGCTACTAGGACACACTTGCAAATAATCAAAATGGCTGTGCCCTCAGGAAAACTAGCAATCTGTAGCTCCATCTGTCTCTTTACTCACTGCTTTCCTTCAGGTTCTTCTACTACTTGGTATGTCACTTACTTTTTATATTTCTCTTCAAAGCTCAGAATTCCAGAATCATCTTCTGTATCGGTTCCAATTGGTCTCTCATTACTTGGTTGCTGATGGTCTGTGTAGCTTGTCTGCCTATTCCACCATCTTGCCAGGACTTGAGACTCAAAAACTTTCAACGTACAGCAATGATTCCAGAAAGACTCAATTCATTTTCTTTTTTATGTATGCAAGTAGATATTGTTCAGCAGCTTAATTGTGCTGAAACCATTGAAGAATTTGTAAGAGCAAAGAATAGAAAGAAAAATTTTTAATT
>NW_006921626.1:6040936-6042078 GCF_000298275.1 Orycteropus afer afer | reverse complement strand
TTTTTGATTTATATATATATAGCTCACATATCCCATTCAAATGTGGAGTAAGTAGAGGTGAGGGCATTACAAAATAACATTGTTTAGGGCCCTCACATGCCTTAATCTAGTCCTAATCATGAAAATAGTTTAGTGCTCAACTACTTATTAAAAGGTTGGCAGTCTGAATCAATATGGAGATGCATCAACAGAAAGCCTTGGCAATCTACTTCCAGAAGATCACAGCATTGAAAACCAAACGAGTTTGCCATGAGTCAGAATCTTCTTGTCAGCAACTGATTTTGCTTTTACCCTTAGAATTTGACTGAGTTAGTTACATAAAGAATTTTGATGTTACATGGTAAGTGTTGTAAGAAAGTTATACTGCAGGTTTTATGAAGACCCAGAGGATAGGCAAATAACCAGGTTGGGGTTTGGGTCAGAAGAGGTAGAAGAGAGTATGACTGAACTGAGTTTTGAAAGATATTAGTAGGTGCTGTCTAAGCTATAGAGTTGCTAAGAGTATTTCTGGCAGAGGACAGAGTATTAGCAAAGCTACTGAGATGTGAAATAGTGCTGTGTGGGAGACGGAATATACACTATTTAGTTTTCAGAGAGCATAACTTTCAAGGTGAATGGAGGAAGAGTGGTTAGAGGCAAGGCTAGTGAGTTTAGTAGAGTCTGGATCCAGGACCAGTGGGTGCTGTGGGTAGAACGATGACATGAAAAGATTTGTATTTCATACAGAACATTCTGATTACAGTGTATACACTCAATATTTAGGAGCTGGAAAGGGAGCAACAAGACTAAAGGAGGGAGAGAAATAGGAAGCTATTTCAATAGTTCCAATGGGAGTTTAAAAAAGACCCAAACAGGGTCAAAGTAGTATGGATGAAAAGAAGGGAAGAGAATAATAGAACCAGAAGGCAAAATTGGCAAGACTTACAACTGATTCATTTTTTAAGATAAAGGAGAAGGGAAATTCTAGTAGATTCTCAGGTTTCTGGCTTGGGCAATTTTGTGGATGGCTGTGACATTAATTGAACTTAGGGTACAGAATGAAGAGTAGCCTGGAGGAAACTGGGGAGGTGTAGCTTTGAAATGTCAGCAACTATACTGGTAGAATAGTGGCTAAAGCACTTGACTGCTAACCAGAAGGCTGG
>NW_006921626.1:6022664-6036448 GCF_000298275.1 Orycteropus afer afer | reverse complement strand
TCTTTGGTCTGTCTCTCAATCCTTTGAAGATACCTAAAGATAATTCTTTTGAATTCCTTATCAGAGAGTTCCAATGCTGCTTCCTCCTCAGGGATGTGTTCTGGGTCTGTATCCTGCTCCCTTGTTTCTACCACTTTATCCTGATTCTTTGTGTGGCCTGTGATGGTCTGTTTTTTCTGAGGCATCATGATGTTGTTGTATTTAGTTCTCTGTTAACTGTTTATGAAGAGCAGCAAAGGGTGGTTCAGGCTTCTTGGTGGTTTTTTTATCATTGGCCCATTGCTGGAGAAGGAGGAAGTGGCTCTCACTCAGTAAGTGAAGTAGCAGGTGTGTGGGTGTAGTTGTGTTTTATGAGGATTGTTGTGTCTCCCAATCAGTTAGACACAAATTACAATTGAATAACCTTCAAAAAACTAAAAACCCATGAACAAAAAATACTCATGTAATGACACAGGTACAGTAACCAAAAAAAGAGAAAAGGGAAAAAAAAAGAAGAAAAAACAAGCAAACCTGCAATATCTGGGTATTGGGCACTAAGAAGAAAAAAAAAAAAAGTGGGGAAAGGGAATAATAAATGAAGAAAAAAATAGGAAGAATGCAAAAAGAAAAACATGGAATGGGGTTAGTCACAAGAAAAAAAAGGGGGAAAAAAAAAAATTTAAATTGGGTTGGGGCAGAATTTCAACCAGGCACAGGGAAAAGAAAAAATGCTGGAAACTAGCACCTGCTAGGGGAAGATTAAGAATAATAATAAAAAGGACTAAAGAATTAATAATATTATTTGGTTTGAAATGGACAAATACAAGCAAACTAATCACCAGGAGAAAGAAAGCAAAAAAGAAAGGAAAAAAAAAAAAGAAAGAAAAAATCTGTGGATGACTGAGTAGGGCACCCAGGCTCCATCTGAGCACACAGACTGTGATGGAGTTCCTGTGGGCCCAGAAGGTAGGTGAGAGTGGGGATGGCCATACCTCCGTTCACCAAGCAGGTACAGGGTGTAGTAACAAGAAGAATGTTGTACCTTTTCAGTCTTGCAGACCCAGAGTGTCCTTGGGGTTGCTGGAAAGCAGAACATGTTCTTAAGCCCCAGAAATCTGTGAGAATGCTGTCTCTTTAAATATCCAAAATAGTCAAGCTACTTTTTAAACCTTCAAAATGGCAGTGCCTCCGGACAGGCAAAAGTCCACAGCTCAACCCACCTTTCTCTTCACCTTCTCTGTTTGTTCCCAGCCACTGTGCACAGTCTGTGCAATCTCTGGCTAGCAGGGTGATTTTTAGGTTAAATCTTAGGTCCTACTACCACCCAGGAATCTCCAAGCCACCTGTACCATCAGGGTCGCTCAGGTTGCTGCCAGACTACAGCTCCGTATGCCTCCTTTTTTGGTATTTTCACGCAAATTCTTCTGCTAGTTCGGGTTTAGTCGACTTCTGTATCCTTCCCTTCAAGGCTCAGGGATCCAAGATTATCTTCTGTGTCTGTGTTAATTGGTTTCCCTTTTCTTTGTTGAAGAGGGTCTGTGCAGTCCTTCTGCCTAGTCCGCCATCTTGCCAGAACTCTGGTATAGCTTCTTGCATCATAGCAACACACAAACCACTATAATATGACAAACTGACAGATAGGTGATAGAAATAGATGACTAGACCTCCCCTGTTAGGGGTGTGGTCATCTACCAATGTCATATATCTGGAACATAATTGTTGGGTTAAGTATAGCATCTGGCAGAGAAACTGGAACACTGTGACAGTAAAAGCACACTTTTCCTTTCCTAAATATAACAAAAATATTTCAGAACAGTAGATAGTATAAAATCCAATTATTAGAACTCAATTTGAAATTATGAGGTACAGTGTGTGGGGTCACCACAAATTATAATCAACTCAATGGAAATGAACAAAAACAACATACTAATGTAGAGCATCATAAAACTCCCTAATGGCTTTGCTCAAAGTCTCTATTTATAATAGATAAAAAATAACCATAAGTTTTAAAGAAAAAGAAACAAGTACACTGCCAGAAATGAGATATGACAACTGAGAAAAGGGAGAGTTCACATCTCTAAAGAAAGCAACAAAAAATTGGAAATTCCAGTGTAGTGGCTAAGAGCTGCATGCAAAAATAAGACCTGGACACAGAACCAAAATGGGCAGATGATATTACCAAGATATGGTCAATTGTCTTTCATATCTTCTGCTGTTAAAACAGTGATCACATACACATTTTACACAGATGTCCATTAGAGAATGAGAACTATACCCTGGTAATGCCATTACATGAAATTATGAAGTACTGTGTATGGGGTCACCATGAGTTGTTGGTGGTCATGGCACCCTGGCAATCCCATCTATGTGAAATTTCCTCATTCAAACTCCTTGGGGGCACAGGATTGCCAGATGAAATATAAGACACCCAGTGAAAGCTAAATCTCAAATAAACAACAAATAATTTTTTGTATAAGTATGTCCCAATATTGCATCTGGCATTTTTATTGACTAAATCTGACTATCTCGGTGTGGAGAAGCCTAATGTCTTTTCTCTCACCATCAGGAAACAAAACAAAATGAAACAAACAAAATGGTTAGGCCAAACCTCCTTGACCAGTGATCCATCCAGTGACCTGGCATGAAAAAAACTCTGCCTAAGCAGTGACAGTGGCAACTTGTGAGGTCAATTGCGTGTTTTTTCTCACTATTGGAATTTGACTTAGGAAATCAGACAGAAGTAGATAGCAGCAAGAGTTAAAGCCAAACACACACTCATAAACACACATATTATATACACACACATATACACCCATTCACACCTACATCATGCTCACACACACACACTACCATACACACACATGTCACAAAGCACCAGTAGCCAGGGTGGTCTTTGAGTAAGTCAAGGCTATGAACAAGGCAAAGGGTGAAAGAATAGAAACAGTGAGTGTTTATCCATTTATTTATTCATTCACTCAAAAACAATTATTGAGGTTGAGAAAGGATTCATGTAAAGCATGAGATCATTGATGGGTAAAGCAGGTACAGGAGAAAGAGGCTGAAAGGGCTGAGTTGTCTCAATAAAAGGAGATCCAGAGAGTTGCTGTCCAGGGAATGGGATCTCTTCTCCATCATGGCTAAGTTTCGTACTTTCCTTAATGTCATCTCTGCTTTACAGTATATAAATCCAGTTGCGGTGGAGTTGACTCTGATTCATGGTGACTCCATGTGTGTTAAGCAAAACTGTGCTCTATAGTGGTTTTTTTTTTTTTCCAATCTATTTGATGACAGTGAGTATTTTTTTTTTTTTTAAATGAAGTTTTTAGTGGCTGATTTTTTGGAAGTATACCACTAGGTCTTTCTTCTGAGTTGCCTTGGGGTAGATTTGAACTACAAACATTTTGGTTACTGGCTGAGCTCTTAACCTTTTGTGCCACCCAGGGACTCTTGTGCTTTATAGTAAACCCCAGTATCTGAAGTAGCCTGTGTGGCTCTCTATTTCTTGCAACAAAGAGACTCATCAATGCCTATGGGCAAAGTGAAAACAGTTTGCATACTATGCACAAACCCCTGACTGTAAGAAAATAATTCCCTAAAACAAAAACAAGATCTTAGAGGATGTGTGGATTGCTAAGACTTCAATATGTTAACTTTTATTATGTGTGTTTTCTTCTCTTACATTTAAAATTTCAATTTTTTCCAGACTAGACATGGAATTGAAGTGGAACCTTCCAAATCAGTTTCCCTGAACCCATCCTGAGAAGGTTCTTCAGATTGACAGTAATTACAGTGCATGAACCAGCCAGTGGCCCATCTGCCAGGACATATTGGAGCTTAGTAAAAAAACAGTTGCTGTTGAGTCAATTCCAACTCATGGCAACCCCATATGTATCAGAGTAGAACTGTTCTCCATAGAATTTTTGGCTGATTTTTCAGAAATAGATGAGCAGGACTTTCTTCCGTGGTATGCCTGGGTGGTCATGAAACACCAACCTCTTACTTCACAGCTGAGCACATTAACCATTTACACAACCTAGGGACTCCTGGAGCTTAGCAATTGTCCCAAAAGAATATATAATGCCCAGAATTTCTTTTCATCTCTTTTTTCTCCTCTTTTCTGATAATTTTATTATTAAGGAACTGAGGCTATATTTACATAAAATGAAGGTTTCCTTCTATTTCCATCAGAAACATTTTGGACACTTAGACTCTCTTTTGTTAAGGACAGCTACAAGGACGGAGGTTAAACTTTTTTGTTTAGGACCTAAAGCAATCTGGACACTCCCCTCATCTCCAGCATGCTGTAATCCTCCTGCTTGATCTAGGCAATTCCAACCAAGATAATGGCAGCAGCAGTGTAAAAAGATCAAAGAGTCTTAAAGAAAGGAAATGTTCATCACTTGTCTGCTCAACAGATACAAATATGCTCCCAGTGAAGACAAAGAGTCCTGGGTTGTGCCAATGGTTAAGCACTGGACCATTAACTGAAAGATTGATAGTTGGAACACACCAGAGGCACGTTGGAAGAGAGACCTGATGATCTGCTGGCAAAAGGTTACAGCCTTGAAAACCCTATGGAGCACAGCTCCACTCTGCACATACAGGGTCACCATGACTTGGCATCAACTCAGTGGCAACTGGTTTGGTTTTTATTTTTAAAGCCAAAAGTAGGGACTGTTATACCATGTTGCTGTTATTGCATGCTTTTGAGTTGATTTGTGACTCATAACAATCCCATATGACAAAGTAGAACTGCACCACAAGGTTTTTAAGATTGCAGTCTTTATGGGTGGGTTCCAACGACCAAGAGCTTAACCATTGTGCCACCAGGGCTCCACTCTAGGATACTGGTTTCCAAACACATTCTTTAATTGCTCTGTGTGTGATGGGCTAACTGCAGTAAATGCATGCAAATTCAGAAGAATCCAAATCGGGGGGGGGGAGTAATTTGTTTCACTTATGAAAATAACTTAGTTGTGGGACTCCCTCAAGACCACTTCTGTGTAGTTGATGTTCAAGATCATAACAAAAACCTCCCACCAGCCTTCTCCCATCCTCACTGACACAACCACTGCCTGTGGGTGCCCAATGGGTGAGACCTAAAGTATTATTGGCCTTCAGACAGAACATCTTGCCCTCATTGCTGACCTGTTACAGTAATGATTTTACCTTGTTTCAGTGCATGGTCAATTTGGCAGAACACTTGTTCATGAGACATAACAGATAGGGCTGTTGTCCCCCAAGACATGCTGGGAGCAACAGCAAGAGCAGGGGCCTGGAAGGATGGATTTGATGACAGTCGAGGTGGGACAGGCTTAGGCAGCTTTAATTTTGAGCTTCTGGGAAAAGTGAGGAGAAGGATAGAGATCCTTAAAGAATAGTATGATGGGGAATCACATCTGGGCAGTTTGTGAATCTGTAATACTGAGAAAAACTGATAGTGAATTCAGCCAGATAAATAACATCTTCAGTGTGACACTCTTGGAAAATGAAGCCAACTTTCTCAAAGGGACAGCCTGCCATCACTGGTGAACACTGTGCACCTTAATGAACAAAATATAACCAGCTGTAAGCCAAGTTTACCAAGAATACTAATGACCTTGACCAAGTCACATTTTATTTTTTCCTGAACTTTAGGATCGTATGCAAAATGAGTCAATTGGACTAAATGGGGTCTAAACTCTAATGTTCTAGGATTCATGCTTCACTTGTGATTGATGTGATGTAGGGATAATTATTTATAATTTATTTCATAATAGCACAGCTAACACGTAAGTATTTATGGTAGAAGAACTCATCAGGGGTTACTCTTGTGTCATCATGGTTTTCTCTTCAATGGACTGAGATCAAGCCTAGGGTGACAACATCACATAGTCAATTTCTTAACCACTTTCTCCTCATATATTGTCTTAGGTATCTAGTGCTGCCATAACAGAAATACCTCAAGTGGCTGGTTCTGTATAACAGAAATTTATTTTCTCACAGTTATGGAGGCTAAAATTCCAAATTAGAGACTCAGCTGTGTCAGTTTTCTCTGTGAACCCCTCTACTAGTTTTTGTTGTCTGCTTGGAAATCCTCTCTGGTGTTCTTTGGCATCTGTCTTCCTCCTATGTGTGTTTCTGTGTCTATTCTGTTCCTTTTATAACTCAGAAGTGATTCATTAACATAACAAAATAAAACTACTATTTCTAAATAGGGTCATATTTACAGGCAAAAATGTGTGGATTTTAACTTACTACTTTTGTGGACACAATTAAATCCATAACATATACCTTATCTGTAAAATTGGCCGACCTCTTATGATTGTTTCGAGGATTAAATAAGCAAATACATACAGTAAGCAGTCAATTCATGTCAGTTTATAAAACTTCCAAGATAACTCAGTGATTTTGTGAAAATCTTGTTGGGTTGTTAGCCATCAAATTGATCAAAGAACACATTCTTTGAAAACTTCTTTGACTTTCCACCCAGTTATTTGTCACCAAAAAGATAAAAGTTTTGTGCTAATGTGGCTCTAGGAAAACAGAGTTATTCAAGTATGAATCTTCAATTTTCGTTCATCTTTGAAGGAAACCCTCTATCTAGAGTTGAAAATAGTTTGTCATTTTTGGTGTGTATGTTTCCGTATATAGGAGGGAGTGAAACATTTTTGCTAGGTTTAAGAACAAGAGCTTTAAATTAATGTGCAAAGGGGAATTTTAGTCCAATCTAAATCCAAATCCAAATCCAAATCCAAATACACAACTCCATTTGCAAAATTGGAACCTGACTTAAATCCCTTTGAGACTTGTCTATCTCTAATTAGCAGCTATTTGTCCCCTGTGTCTAGCTGGGAACTGCCAGAATGGTGCATGCCATTTTCAAGATAAGGATTTGTCCAGGGTGGGGTGGGGGAGCATGTCCTCTTGCAAGAAATGTATGTCTTCCCCTATTAAAATTCAATTACTTTGGAAAATATAGAAGAAAAGAAGATATTTTAGGTGGTGGAATATGTATCTGAGAGAGAGAGTATGCTTTTAGTTAAGAGGACAATAAAAAAAGGGAAATGAGCTTAGTCAACTGTAGCTTCCCTTAAAAATACTTGATGCAAAATTAGGTAGGTTCCCACTTAACGAGCCTTAGGGAGCGGGGGAAGGAAAGGACATTTTCTTACAAAAGAGGAAGTCTGTAGTGCTTTTACGTGATTAAAGGCAAAGATACATGATTCCATGTATAATAATGAACTGGGTTCTGGAGAAAGACTTTATATCTATAGAGAAACACATTCTTTGTACCAGTTAGGCTTTGCAGTGTAACAAATACCCAAATAAATGATGGTTTTAAACAATGATTTATTATTTTTCATGATTCTTCAGGTTGCTGGACTCTGCTGAATGTGTCTTCTGCTTGCAGGTCTTGTCTGGGGTCAGCCATGTGGCCCTAGATTTTTGGCAAATTGACTTAGTCTGGAGGGTTTAAGATGCCTCACTGCCATGTTTGGGACCTTGATTTTGGTGGCCAGCTTGACTCTGTCTCTACATGCTTCTTGTACTTCAGTACTCTATCTTGGGCTTCTTGACATGGAGGTAGGAATATTCTAAGAGGATGAAAACGGAAACTGCAAGGCCTTGTATGTCTTATCCTCAAAAGTTACACACTGCCAGTTCTATAGCACCCTACTAGTCACAAGGTCAATCTATATTCAAAATGTGGGAAAACAGTCTTCATATCTTGAGAGGAGGAGTGACAATATCACAGTGTCACAATATCATAATGCAAAGAGGAATGAAAACAGGGAGACATGATTTATTGGAAACCATTATTAAGACAATCGACATATGCTTATAGGGGCAGTGGTGGTTCAGTGGGAGAATTCTCACTTCCCATGCAAGAGACCTGGGTTCAATTCCCAACCAATGCACCTCAGGCACAGCCAGCACCTATCTGTCAGTAGAGGCTTGCATGTTACTAAGAGGTTGAGCAAGTTTCAGTGGAGCTTCCAGACTAAGATGCACTTGGAAAAAATGCCTGTGACCTATCTGTAATAATTAGCCAAAGAAAATCTTATGGATCACAGTGGTCTGATCCCATTGTTTATGGGGTAGCCTGGAGTCAGGGCCTGACTTGATGGCAGCTAATAACAACACACACATTTATATCAACATATGAAGCTAGGGAAAATTGTGTTCATGTTATGGCATTCCTGTAGCAGATAGTGTTAGCCAAGTGTCTCCTGCTAAGAAGGTTAGGCTTGGCCTTAGGCATTAACTGACCTATAGAAGTATGCTATTCCCATTCCTCTGCCAAACACCACAGCTGTGGACTGAATGACAACCTCTACTTTAAGATTTAGGAGCTCTGGTGCCATAGTGCCTAGGCATTTGACTGGTAACCAGAAGGCCAGCCACTCCTCAGAAGGAAGATTGGGTGATTTACTTCCATAGCGATGATGCCTCAGAAACCCAAGGAGGGGTCACTATGAGTCAGATCTGACTATGGCAGTAAGTTTGACTTTAAGATTTGCAGTTCTTTCAGACTTATTCCTAGTTCCACTTGAAGTTCACAAAGGCAAACAAACAATTTAATGATGCTTTTGGGCATGAAATTATATGACAGAGGAACACAAAAAGAAAATCTGCTTTCTTGTTCTCCCAGCAATTTTTCTTTTTTTTTTTCTATATTAAGTATAATCTTCTGAATTATAACTTTGGTTACCTATTTCTCTTTCCTGAAGGATGTAGTTTAGTGGTAGGACCAAATAGACCCATTGATTGAAACTAAAGCCTCATCAAGATAAAAACTTGCCCAGAAAAGACATATGGAACAGACAGAGATGTTGAGAACTCTAATCCCCCAAAGGAAAGTGGGAGGAGACAAAGTAGGAATGTCCAGTTTATTTTTTGCAAATTTACCAATCAGATAATTTATTCCCCCTTTACTAGGGTAGATCACATAAAGCTGACAGAGAGAGACCAGCATGGTCACCTGAATGAGGTTCCCTCCAACAGTGTTGTTGTTGTTAGGTGTCGTCGAGTCATCTTTGACTCATAGCGACCCTATGCACAGCAGAACAAAACACCGCCTGGTCCCGTGCCAGCTCCACGATCCCTGCTATACTTAAGCCCATCACCACTGCCACTGTGTTAATCCATCTTGTTGAGGGCCTTCCCCTGTTTCCTCGAGCCCCCACCTTACCAAGCATGACATCCTTCTCCAGGAAATGGTCCCTTCTGATAACATGATCAAAGTAGGTGAGACGAAGTCTGGCCATTCTCGCTTCCAAGGAGCTTTCTGGCTGCACTTCCTCCAGGACAGATTTATTAGTTCTTTTAGCAGTCCATGGTACTTTCAGCATTCTTTGCCAGCACCACAACTCAAAACCATCAGTTCTTCTTCAGTCTTCATTATTTCTTGTCCAGCTCTTACATGCATAAGAGGCAATTGAAAATATCACGGCTTGTGTCAGGCACACCCTAGTCCTCAAGGAGACATCTTTGCTCCTCAGCACTTGAAAGAGGTCTTTTGCAGTCCACTTGCCCAGTACTATGCATCATCTGATGTCCTAACTGCTGCTTCCATTGGTGTTGACAGGAAGGAAACATTAAAAGTGGAAATGTGTTCCTTCTAACTTTAGCCCATTTATGCTGTTTTCATGGACTACTATTGAAATAAGTCACCACAATTGGCCTGATCAAAATCAACATGAAGAAGATGTTCTGAACCATGGTCAAATGCAAAGAAGTTTCAACCTGTGTACCATTTTGGATTGTGTTGATGGTGCTTTCTGAAGTACTACTGATAAGCACTCTGAGACCAAGTCTCAGTTGAAAAGAAAAGAGGGCTTTGATAATTAATAATGTCT
Source organism: Orycteropus afer afer (assembly GCF_000298275.1). Taxonomy (NCBI): domain Eukaryota; kingdom Metazoa; phylum Chordata; class Mammalia; order Tubulidentata; family Orycteropodidae; genus Orycteropus; species Orycteropus afer. The sequence goes on along the minus strand of NW_006921626.1, from coordinate 6,026,627 downwards.
GCCCTGGACACAGTAAAGGGGACAGTGGCAAATTCCCATATTTGTTAGTCCTGCTACAGATCATAGAATGCACTCTTTCATTAGCCTGGTATGTTTGTCTACTAATGTTTCATGGCTCAGGTCAATCGTCTGCATTCCATCCCACATATAGCCTTTTACTGATCATCATTCTACTTCTCTTTGCAATATCCATCGTAAGTCCTATCTATTCTACCACCCAACTCACATTATACCATGTTTTGGTTTATGTTCTTACTCTTACACAGATTGATATCTTCAGAGCCTAGCATTCTGCCTGGCACTGATGAGAACATAAGGCTATTTTTTTTTTTTTAAATTTTAATTTTATTTCATGAATGTTCCATAGTTCTATTTGGCTTGTGCATTTTGGAGACAGCTCTGGTAGGGTCATGAATATTGGCCTTAATATTTCCTACAGCAAAGCAAGTTCTGATAGGAAGAATCTCAAGCAAACTAGAGTTTGGGTGAGTTCTATCCACTGGGTTTGAAGAAATACACACAATCCTATGACCCATACTTGTGAAACTAAATGAAAAATGACCACAGATGATCTAAACCGAGCTCCAAAGATCTGAAAAATTTGCAGCTTTACTAGGAAGCATGACACTGGATCTTTAATTTCTTATTGTTTTTTGAGAGGATAAGGGCTAAATATCTATGATCTCAGAGTTGTTGCTTTGTTTGTAGTCTATCAAAGAATGGAATGGATCTCTGAGCTGGTGTTACATTCACTGTAGTTTCAAAATCACTATGAAATTTTATCATATGGAAGATTGGCTAGTTTCAGATAATTAGCTAGTATATAGCTTCAACAATCTTTCAAAGTATGAGGTGAGGATTTTTTCATAGGCAGGATTATGTATAAAAAACAAACAAACTCACTGCCATCGAGTCAATTCCAACTTATAATGATCCCCATTGGTTTCCAAGACTATAAACCTTTAGGGAAGTAGACTGCCCCATTTTCTTTCCATAGAGCTGCCAGTGGGTTTGAACCCCTGACCTTCTGGTTAGCAGCCAAATGTTTTATCCACTATGCCACCAGAGCTTCTTAAGGGTATGTATTAAAATAAATAAGTAAATGAATAAAACTCACTGCCAACAAGTCAATTCCTACTCATAGTGACCCCTTTGGGTTTCCATGGTTGTAAATGGTAAATCTTTAAGGAAGTGGATGGTCCAGTCTTCCTTCCATAGAGTGGCTGGTGGGTTTGAACCACCAGCCTTCTGGTTAGCAGTCAAATGCTTTAGGCACTACATCACCAGAGGTCCTTAAGGGTTTGTATAGTGGGAAAAAATTCACTGTGTTGGAATTACAAAGCCTGGATCTAGCTCCTCAACTTCAAAGTAGTAAACATGGGAGACTCACTTGAGCTCTATAGAGGCTCTTTCTGATGGGAAAATAGAGAGAGTGATTGTTATAGATTAAAGTATGTCCCTTCAAAATGTGTGTTGGAGTCTTGACCCCTATACATGTGGGAACAGGATTATCTTTGTTATGCTAATGAGACCATATCAGTGTAAATTGTCTTAAACCTAATCACTTTTGGAATATAAAAAGAGCAGAACAGGCACAGAGATAAGCAAGTACAAATGAGGGAAAGATAGATATTGTGTGGACATCACCATGGGATAGAAGAATGTAAGTCTAGGAAGCTTAGACAAAGATTTTCCCCTAAAATGGAAAGAGAGAGAGAGCTTTCCCATGGAGACAGTGTCCTGGATTTAGATTCCTAGCCTGCTGAACTTTGAGAAAAATAATTTCTGTCCTTTAAAGCCACCTACTTGTGGTATTTCTGTGACAGTGGCACTAGGAAACTAAGATAGTAATGATACCCAGCTTACCTCACTGGTCTCTTATGGTAGGCATAGAATATTGTGTAAGAAAGTAAAGCCTTAAGGTCTACTGAGAACTATTCAAAATCTGTATTTTTTTTTTCTTGTGAGCAAGTGATTATGGTGGTTTTTCAAATATTTGAGTGTTATACTTATGAGTGTTTGCTATTTTCAGATGTGAACATATAACTCTGCCTCTAATTTAGTTCCAAATGGAGATTTTCAGTTTTGGGTAGGCAGTATCTATGAAAGCAACAAAGCCCTGGTCCTTTTTGTGTACAAATCAATCAAGAGACAGGAATATGGGCAAGTCAAGAGTTAGTCTTATTAGCTAACAGAGCTAACCATGGTTGAATTTGGGCCTTTTTTTCATACTTTGGGTACCCTTTGACCTTTCGCTTGAGCTAGAATTAGTTAGTCTAAATGATTTTTATTCACACACGTTGACTAGGAGGCTTTCACAGAAACACTGGCCCAAACGGTCTGCATGGCTTGGTGAGATAACCCACAATCTTGCCATGCACAGAGATAATCTACCCAAAGGTGAACATTAAGCATCTGTAATTTTTTTTCTGAGTCTACGATGAGATTCTCAGTATGACCCATCTAAGAGAGAACAGCTAATGACATAACCTGAGTAAAGCTTTCTCCTTTATCCAGAATATAAATCTCTTTTGCTTGAGTTCTGTAGAGCAGTAATGCTAAACTTAAATATGCATAACAATCACCTGGGGATCTTATAAAATAGCAGATTCTGGTTCCATAGATCTGCAGTGGTGCCTGAGATTTCTACATTACTAACAATTCAAGCTACCACCTATCAGTCAGTTTGTTGTGCTGTGTGGCTAGTGTGTTGCTGTGATGCTGGAAGCTATACTACAGGTATTGCAAATACCAACAGAGTCACCCAAGGTAGACAGGTTTCAATGGAGCTTCCTAGACAGACTAGAAAGGAAGACGTGATGATCCACTTCTAAAAATTATTCAAAGAAACCCTATGGATCACAACAGAATATTATCTGATAGAATGCTGGAAGATGAACTCCCTGGGTTAGAAGGCACTAAAAATATGAAGTGGCTGCAACAAGGGACTCAAGCATGACAGCAAAAGTGAAGATGGTGCTGTTGTTGTTGTTAGGTCCTGGTGAGTTGTTTCTGACTCATACTGACCCTGTTCACAGAAGAGTGAGACACTGCCAGGTCCTGTGCCAGCCTCAGATCCTTGCTATACCTGAGCCCATCATTGCAGCCACTGTGTCAATCCATTTCATTGAAGGCCTTCCTCTTCTTCGTTGACCCTCCACTTTACCAAGCATAATATCCTTCTCCAGGCAAGGTGAGACAAAGTTTGGCCATTGTTCCTTCTGACAACATGACTAAAGTAGGTGAGAGGAAGTTTGGCCATTCTCACTTGCAAGGAGCATCTTGGCTGCAGATGGTGCAGGGTCAGGCAATGTTCTGTTGCACTTGCAGTCACCGTGAGTTGGAGCTGGCTCAACAGGAACTAACAAAAACAATAATCTTGATGTGGCCATTTTATGGAACACATTTAAAACAGCAAGTTTATTTTATAGATAAAAAAAAAGAGAACTGACTTTTTAAAAGAGCCCCTCTCATTCACAAAATTCTTTACAACCACAGCCAGATCACACAATTCCAGACACCACAACATTCCTTTTAGCTGGTTGGTGCTAAGTAAGTTCATAACTTTGGGTTATAAAACCTTTCCAAAGCACAAGATACTCTGTGTCTGGAATACATTTATGTGTTTGAATAGGAAGCAAATAGGAACACATGGGAGGACTGTCATTCACAGCTGAAATATAGAGTTCTCTAACTAGACAGGCTTAGAGGGGCCAGACATGAAAGATCCCTTAAAAGTTAAATGCTGGACAACATGGAAATGTCAGCCAGAAGTGTTTAGCTTTTCTTGTGTATTATTTAAGCCATTACACCCAGTCACTTCCTAAGAACAGGCAATTTGTACTTAGAGAAGTTTGCACATAGCCTCTCTCCTCTCTATCAGTGAAACTTAGACATGGTTTGTGTCATTATTGTAAATGTTTTTGACTCTACATGAAAAACTTTTCTTTTTTTTTTTTTTTT
>NW_006921626.1:6012793-6013844 GCF_000298275.1 Orycteropus afer afer | reverse complement strand
TAATCAGTATGTAAAACTCAATTAGCTCAGGATTCTTTTTAACTTCATCAAATTGTTTAGTGGACATCAATCGACATCTGGTTATGTATTTTATGTGAATGAAGCTAATTCAATTTTTTTTTTTAAAGTGGCATGGTAGTATTCATTTATAATTAGACTATGAGGTACTCCAAGTAAATTGTTGTTATGTGCCATCGAGTCGGAGAGGAGTGGCTGGTGGGTTGGAACCTCCAGCCTTCTGATTAGTAGTCTAATGCCTTAAGCACTGTGCTATCAGAGCTCCTAGTTTTAAAATTAATATATCAGCATGATCAATTGAGTATTTATTTCAGATTCCATATTTGAGGGAGTGGATGCTATAACAATCCATCCCATCTGAAGATGTAGTAAAGGTTGCCAAAATGTATGAAAAAGTCCCACAATGTATCAAATATTACTGATAACTTTCTCCTTTAAAAAGAAGGTATCCAAAGCAGAGCTGTGTGGTTTTGTAGTAGGAATGAGCACACAGCTTAAAATCTTATGGATTTTTAAAAACTTTTCACTGAGCAAAAGGTAAAATGTTTTCTTTCACTTATTTTAATGTTATAGTATAATCAGTGTCTTGGCTGAGGAAAACAGATTAGACTTCTGTACATTGATACATCAGTAGCCTGAAAAGGAACATTTAAGGAAACCACAAAAAAAGAAGTCTTTTACACTTTTCTCCATTCACTCACTAGTCAACCTCTGGCTGCTTCTAAATCAGCAACTCTCTCCTTACTACACCCCCTTCCAAAAAGAGAAATGAATCTGCCTGAATAATCTCAACTGCTCATTTTCATAAGGTAGCTGCCTCACCTATGGTGGAAACTGGTGACAGGGTGCTGTTCCTTTAGGATCTTGATTTTCAAAGACACTTGCCTATAAATACTGAGTTTGTACTTTAGGAGCTGCTGCACTCAAATCACATTTTACTCAAAAAGTGCCGTCGCACTTTCTCACAATTACCAGTTATTAATCAGCTATTAGTACATTAAATAAAACCCATCCCAGAATCAAGCAAGACCAA
>NW_006921626.1:6010462-6012478 GCF_000298275.1 Orycteropus afer afer | reverse complement strand
TTCACCCAAATTTCTATGACAATTATTGACAGGACAAAGAAATTTTGATTGATTTGAAATGCTATCAAGAGTTATAATCCAAGGCATAGTTCTACCAATAATAAATATAAAATGACAAAAAGTGGCTAAAAAAGAGAGCAGAGATACAGACCTACCACCTTTCTTACCTATTTATTTCCCTTTAGAAAACAAACAAACACAAGTTTGGGAAGGATTTGACTAAGCAGATTTTAAAGTAATTCTACTCAAAAAAATTGTAAAAAACAGTCATGTAGATCACTTGTTTCAAGAATGGTTTTATAAAAATGTTTCACAATAATATTTGGATTTATTTTACAAGACATCCTTGGCAATATAGTACATGATGTACTGCTTACTATATTATAGTAAAAAAATTATCAGTTACCATTAGCATAGTTTATTCCACTGTCTTTAAATTCTTTCTCCAAATAAATTAGTATGAATGATTTACTTTAAAAAAAAGGGAAATATAAGATCCTACAAAATTTTGTGTAGCTAACAACATTGCTTCCATTTTCTGAACACTTGACATGTGTTAATTTCTATATTAACACTACTCAACATACTTTAATGAAACACTGTATATAACATACAGCACATCATTTAATCTTCTTAATTTTCCTGTAAGATAAGCATTATTTTTGTTGTTATTAGTTGCTGTTGTGTTGGCTAGGTCCCATGTGTATCAGAGTAAGAATTGTCTGCATAAGGTTTTCAATGACTTATTCCTTGAAAGTAGATCACCAGGCTGTTCTTCCCAGGTACCTCTGAGCAGACTCAAACCTTTAACTTTTTGCTTAGCAGCTGAATGCATTAACTGTTTACATCACCCAGCGACTCCCAGCACTATATTGCAAAGGAAAAAATGAGACTCACAGGGTCTCACTGTGAATTAAAAACAAAACAAAACAAACAAACAAACAAAAAACAGAAACTGAAATCAGCTCCATAACTGTACTACTCTGTCATTTAATTTCTGTATAGCATATTGGGGATCATGTTTCAGTGGCATCAATTACTTTACTCATTGTACCCATATTCTGTACTTTTTTCTGACCACCAGAAATAACAAGTATCTATGCTCTAGAGAGTTATTCTCCCTCTTCCATTCCCATCCCTAGTAATATACAATATATAATATATAATGGTCTCTGTATATATATTTATTATTGTTTCCTTATAAAATAAGATCATACAATATTTGTCCTATGTAATTGATTTATTTTGGTCTGAATTATACAAGCCAACTATTATGTAACACAACTATTAGTTTTTACTTATTAGGAGCAAAAGAGATAAAATGAAAACAAAGTCTCAGAGAAGAAACTAGTCTACAGAGTTGTAGCTTACACAAGTCATGGCTTCATTCTGAGACCAGAAAAACTAAATGGTGCCTCTCTTCCACTACTGACCCTTCTGATCAGGACCACAATAGATGGACCCTGATAAACAAGTTAAAATTGGGGAAGAGAACTCAAATTCTTAAAAAGCCCAAACTTACTGGACCAGGTAAGAGGGAGATTGGAGGACTCCCTGAGATTATAATTTCTTTAAACCCAGAACCAAAACTCTCTCTCAGATCATCTTGTAGATAAATAACAGATTGTCACAAAAAATAAAGGACATTATCTGAGATTACAGTGCTCCATTAAGAAACCAACTATTTGAGACCAAAAGGTCAATAATTACTCTAAAACATAGATGAAAAATTAAGAGAGCAGGGAAACTAGAGTACTGGAAACAGAGCAAGCAGAATGCAATTAAAGAGAATGTTCACATTATGAAAAATGTAACTAATGTCATTGAATAATTTGTGTAGAAATTGTCAAATGGGAAAATTTTTTGTGTAAACTTTCACCAAAATAAAAATAAAATTAAAAAAATAAAGAAAAACTGAGGAAGAGAAAGTTTATATGGAGAACAGAAAACGATTTTAGACAAAAACCAAAAACCAAACTCACTGCCATCGAGTCGATTCTGACTCATAGTGACCCT
>NW_006921626.1:6005788-6010362 GCF_000298275.1 Orycteropus afer afer | reverse complement strand
AAAAAAAAAAAAAAATCTACAAATAGGTTGATTATTCCCCACTATTGTTTGACTAATTTTTATTTATTTACTTTCAGTAAGAATTTGTTGTTGGTCTGAGTATATTTATATTTACCATCAACCCCCTAACACACAAAATAAAAAAAGACACAATATTTGCCATTTATTTTTTTTCAAGAGTTACTGTAAGATTTGGTAAAAACATGAAAATAATTTCAAAGAAAATATCACTGTAGTCATCTAACAATTTCTGTTAATTTCTTTATTTTCTTTACCACTAGTTATGTTAAAAGGATTAGCATCTTCATTTATCATTATCATCTTTGTTTCAATTGATATTTAGTCTTCAACTTCCTTGTACTTTCATGGCAGAAAAAATTTTAATGCTGAATTCTTGTAGACTACAGGTATGCTCCTAAAAATCTCTATAAATTAAACCATTTCTTCATCATTTATAAGGCCATTTTATTACAAGATCATTACACAGATAACTGTAATTACTTCTATTTCCTAACATTTAGATTAAAGATCCTCTGGGTCCCAATCTCTTTGTCAAGAAATTAATGGCCTGTAAACCAATACTGATGTGTACTATGCTACTGCCAGCCCACAAAATCCTGCAGAGAATCCTTTTGATATTTAGATTTTTATCCTTGTAGTAATTTGTTTACAAAGTTTCCATTTTCATATTCTGGACTATTCTACAGAGATGTCTGGTGGTTTTAAAGGATGCCCACAAATTCTTGGACACCACTTCCTTAAACACGAGAAGTCTGATTCTTCTCCCATTGAGCATGGGTTAGTTTTTAGTGACTCACTACTAATGGATAGAATGTGGTAGAAGCTATGGGGTGTGATTCCTGAGATTAGGTTTATGACCTCCTTCTTGCTCACTCTTTACTCATTTACTCTGGTGTAGACCAGCTGCATATTGCGCGGACACTCAAGTAGTCCTATGGAGAGGTCCACATGGGAAAGAAATAAGGCCTTCACACTGAGGGATCTAGACCTCTTAATAGCTATGTGAATGAACCCTCTTATAAGTGGATCTTTCAGCCCCAGACAAGCCTTCAGATGACAGTAGCCCTGGCCTACATCATTACTATAATCGCGTGAGAAATGGCAAGCCAAAATCCCCAAGCTCCTGAATTCCTGATAAACAGAAATTACATGAGATAATAAATATTGATTGTTTAAGCTATTCAGTTTTGGGATGCTTGTTATGCAACAATAGACAATGAATACAGGAAGTATAACTATTATTAAAGAAGTATGCACTAAGGGATGGAAGCATTCCTGAATATTTAGGGAAACGGGGTATGTCAAGTATAAATATGAAAAAAGCCACATGGCAAGTCTAAATAGAGAAAAAAGAATGGAAACTGAATGGTTGAAGACAAAATGTCTTTTAATTATGAGCCATGTGTAATAAATGGTCACTTCTATGCATTTAGGTCAATGACTCTTTCTGCTATTAGGTATTTCACAGTTTCTTGAATTTCCCAGAACTAGATGTGTGATGCCTAAGGCACTTGACTGCTAACCAGAAGGCTAGTGGTCCAAACCACTCCTCCAAAGGAAGATGGGGCAATCTACTTCCGTAGTGATACTGCCTTGGAAACCCAAGGAGGGGTCACTATGTGTTGGGTCTGACTCGACGGCACAAAACAACAACAACAAGATGTGTGATGAGAAGGAAAGGAGGTTGAGAGGCTGTGTTTAATGGAGAAAGTGTGAAGAGTGCCTGGTATACTCCTGCCACATGAATTACGGTGCTCATGTGATCTTTTGACTTCATGAGATAGGAATGAAGCTGCACACTTGGTTCTCATCCATTTCTCATATCAAGTCCAGTGTGGTTTGAGTTCTTTGTTCTATCCCACTTACATTAGTTCAGAAAGCAACAAATAGCAGAAAACTGTTATGTGGACAAAAGTACTAAACATTTTTTTTCTCCCTAGTGTCAGAGAAGTCTCACAGTACAAATTGATTCTGCAGAGTTCAAGTGGAAGAACATTTATTTTAGGAAGTCCTCTTGTGCACTCCATCTCTTCTCATTAGAAGGGGCTCAATGCCTTGCACATGTAGTACTTCTGAAGAGACTCTGGAGCTCTGGCAAAGAGCCAGCAATATTAACCACCTCCTGTTGGATTCTGAGCTAGTAAGAGCAAAGCCAATTTTTTTTTTTTAATTTTATTTTGCTCACCCTTTTCCAATTTCTGTGAGCTAACGTTGATGGATATAGTATATAGATAGAAACATAAGACTCTGCTTTTATTGTTTTTTAAGCATGTTCCATTTAGAGTCATAGGCCATTAGAGCTGGAAAATGTCTACGACATCATCTGTAGCATACAAGAGTCCCTGGGTGGTGCAGATAGTTAAGTGCTCTGCCATTAACTGAAATACTGGTGATTCAAACTCACTCTGAGATGCCTTGGAAGATAACCCTGGCAATCTCCTTCCAAAGGTTCATAGCCTTTAAATACGCCTATAGAGTTCTACACACATGGATCATTATGAGTTAGAATTGATTAATTGGCAACTAACAACAACATCAAGTGGCTTACAAATGAGGTGCCATAGAACACTAGTGAACCTCATGAGCACTCTGGGCCCATCTTTTTTTATCAACTTGCGTTCTGGTCATATTTGTTTAAGCAAAAGATTGAGAGCATTGATTTAATCCATTGCCTATATATTTAAGATGCTTAAATTGAAGTTCAGAGAGATAATCAAATCATATAGGTAGATAGTCGCAGTTTGGTTTGAACTGAGCTTCCAATCTGAAATTTCCAACTGCTTGTAGGAAGGTCTTCAAACATACAATGCTGGCTTCCAAACATCAGAATAAATGCTACACAAAAAGGTCTCATGGTTATAGCTGGATCTGAATGTGAAATAAAGGCTCATTATTTTTAAATGGCCTTCTTCTTTTCCTCCCCACCATTGACCTACACCATCATTGTAAATATAATTTTTCTTCATCTTTGCTAGATTAATTATTAGTGCCTCTTAGTATTTTCTATATCCTGTTAAATACTGTCTTTTGAACTGTTGTACTTCAGACAGAAAGAACTCCTTTCTTAAACCTGTAGATACATTTACATTCTAAGAATTAAAACTTTATTTTTTTAATTAAAACAAGTAGAATTATTTTTGAGTAGAGTGCAAAATCAGCTTGACTTTTAAATATTTTATTGTGGTAAAATATATATAACAAAAATTGCCATTTTAACCATTTTTTAGATGTATAATAAAGGGACATTAATTATTATCACCATGCTGTGCAAAAACTACCACTATTTATTACCAAAAATTTTTCATCACACCAAACAGAAACACAGTATTACTTGAATAATAACTCCCTACTTCTCTATCACCTAGCCCCTGGTAACCATTTATCTACTTTTGTCTCCATGCATTTGTCTTTTCTAGATTTTTCATATATGTAGGGTCATGCAATATCTGTCCTTTTGTGTCTAACTTATTCCACTCAGCATAATGTTTTCAAGGTTCATCCATGTGGTAGTGTGTATCAGAATTAGTATCTTGTAGGGATATACTACATTTTGCTTTATCCATTCATCTGTTGGTGAACACTTGGGTTGTTCATAAAACCTTTGGGCTTTTATGAAGAGTCCTGCAATGAACACTGGCACACAAGTATCTGTTTGAGTTCCTGTTTTCAAGTCTTTTTGGTGTATACATAGAAGGAAAGACTATTTGGAATTATTAATGTCATTCCTTCCTAATATATTCTATTTTTACCTAGATTGGACTTGAACGATGTAAAAGTGACACAGTAGGTGGCTCCCTTGAGCAGAAGTGAAGCACTTGATTCTCTGTGCTTCTGTGGCTCCTCTTGAATCCACAAAGACACCCGCAGCTTTAGGAAGTGATATTCCTCAAGCTTCCTCCAAGGACTGCTTAACCAGTCCTGTCCATTTGTAAGTCAGAACTTAGTGACTGTGGGAAACCCAACCATAGAGATTTTCAGCACACAAACTTCTCACAAAGTTTTAAAGGAATCAATTTAATTGCAAGGCAGACAGTTATTAAAATTATGCCTAATTTCTATTTGATCGCAGCTCAAGTTTACATTGGGGGCTAGGGAGTCCCTGGGTTGTGCAAACAGCACATGTGATTACTAACTGAGCCACTTGTTAGATTGAAGGTTCAACTCAGAAGAAATGCTTGGTGATCTAAATTGAAAAATCAGCCACTGAAAATCCTATGGAATACAGTCTACCCTGGCATACATGGGTTCCCATGAGCTGGAGTTGACTTCATGGTAAATGCTTAGGAATTGTGCTTTCTGAACTTCTTCCTACTTCCCCGAGGTCCTTAGTCCTCCATTTTTCTCCCAGATGACAATTGTTTTGATATACTTAACTAACTGAAAACATTCTTTCTGTGAACTTAAGTTAGCAAAGAAATGTCTACAGTGAAAACATTTTCAGCTGACAAAACTTAAACCAAATTCTAGATAAAATTTTAGTTTTCTTAGTATGTGGAAAACTTTATTTATCATGAAACTCTTTTTTTTTCTTCTTCTTTTTTTTTTTTTTTTTT
>NW_006921626.1:5994391-5998250 GCF_000298275.1 Orycteropus afer afer | reverse complement strand
AAATAATATTCAGGTTTGCCTTAAGAAGTTTTCCTTACCATAAAGTCAAAAGGCAGTTTTAAAACAGTTGTAAAGATCTGATGGAAAAAATATAACACAAGACCTCTACAGTTAAACAAGTTGCCATTGTCTAACATGTTGCTCATGTTTATAGACAAAGGAAAGAAATATTTATTTATGGACATATTTAAGGAAAAAAATATAGCACTCATATATTCCAGGAAAATGTACCTAAAGACATACAATAGTTCTCCAAAATATGAATTAAATGTCTTTACCCGAGAATGGGCAAATTCAACTGCCAAAGAACTATAGTGTGAACAAAGCTAAAAGAAAAATGAAAATATTACTACAGACCTTGAATGATAAGGAGAAAATTATTTAGAAAATTGTATGTGGCTAAGGAGCTCTGGTAGCATAGTGGCTAAGGCACTTAACTGCTAACCAGAAGGCTGGTGGTTCAAACCCACCAGCCACTCCTTGGAAGGAAGATGGGGCAATTTACTTCCGTAGTGATACTGCCTCAGAAACCCAAGGAGGGGTCGCTGAGTTGGGTCCAACTTGATGGCACATAACAACAACAACAACAACAAAGTGCATACTTATAGTCTAATTCAGCACTTCACATACTTTTATGATTAAGGAAGAAAGGGTGAAAATGACTATTTGAACTTTCAAAAAACAACAAAACATATTTAAGTGAAATAAAAGAGCCAGATCTCTGGTGGAGTAGTGGATAAGGGACTTGACTGCTACCTGAAGGTCAGTAGTTCAAACCCATGTAAGGAAGACTGGGCAATCTACTTCTATAAAGATTTACAGCCTCAAAAACCCAATTAAATATAAAAACAAAAATTAAATTTTTAGACAGCAGAAAATAATAAGTAGTTTGATTTAAAAATTTACTAATCAGCTTTTAAAATATTTATAAAACTAGTAGAAGGTAATCAAGGAAAAGTGAACAAGAACTCATAAAATTGAGAAATTATAAAAGGGTTATAAAGTAGAGAAGAAAATTATTAAAGATTCATTTATGCAGCTCTGCCAATAAATTGAAAATATGGATTATTTGGACTGAAAATAAAATTGATTAAATGTGATTGAATATATATGTAGGAGATTAAATAAAGAAATTGCTTAGGAAGAAAATGAATAAAGTATCAATTATTCCTACAAAGAGTCTCATTTTACTGGTACTTTTTTTTCCAAGCTGTCAAGACAGTGGTAATTTTGATGCTGCATCACTTCTCTAAATCATAGAAAAATATGGAAAGCTATAGAAATAATTTATTTTACTAGTTTGAACTTGATAGAGAACCAACAGTACTGAAGGAAGAAGTCAAAACTGCATTGAAAGAATTGGGGAAAAACAAGGCTCTAGGAATTGACTAAATGCTCACTGAGATGTTTCAACAAATGGATGCCATGCTGGAGGCACCTACTTATCTAGGCCAAGAAATTTGGAAGCCAGCTACCTAGCCAAATGACTGAAAGATTTATATTTGTAACCATTCCAAAGAAAGGTGATCCAATAGAATGGGGAAATTATTGAACAACATAATTCATATCACATGTAAGTAAAATTTTGCTGAATTAAAAAATGGTTACAGCAGTATATTAACAGGGAACTTCCAGAAATGCAAACTGGATTCAGAAGAGGATGTGGAATGAGGGGTATCATTACTGATGTCACATGGATCTTGGCTGAAAGCAAAGAATACCAGAAAGATGTTTACTTGTGCTTTATTGACTATATTAAAGCATTCAGCAGTGTGGATTGTAGCGAATTAAGGATACCGTTTTGAAAAATAGGAATTCCAGAATACTTAACTGTGCTCTTGAGGAACCTGTAGATAGACCAGGAGGCTGTCATTTGAGCAGAACAAAGGGATATTGTGTGGTTTAAAATCAGGAAGGGTTTGCATCAGGGTTGTATCGTTTCATTGTACTAACTCAATTTGTGTGGTGAGTAAATTGTTCAAGAAGCTGGATGATAGAAAGAAGAATGTGGTATCAGGATTGGAGAAGACTCATTAACAACTTGTGATATGCAGATGACACAACCTTGCATGCTGAAAGTGAAGATGAATTGAAGCAATTACTGATGAAGATTAAAGATGACAGTCTGCAGTATGGATTACACCTCAACATAAAGAAAATGAAAATCCTCACAACTGGACCAGCATCATGATAATAAGGAAAGACTGAAGTTGACAAAGATTCATTTCACTTGGATCCACAGTTAACACCCATGGAAGTGACAGTCAAGAAATCAGATGTATTGCATTGGGCAAATCTGCTGCAAAAGATCTCTTTAAATTACCAAAGAGCAAAGATGTCACTTTGAAGTCTAAGGTGCACCTAACCCAAGCCATGGTATTTTCAATTGCCTCATATGCATGTGAAAGCTGGACAATGAATAAGGAAGACCAAAGAAGAGTTGTTTCTTTTGAGTTGTGGTGTTGGTGAAGAATACTGAAATACCATGGACTGCTACAGAATAAACAAATTTGTCTTGGAAAAATTGACTCCAGAATGCTCCTTGGAAGCAAGAATGGCCAGACTTTGTCTCACCTACTTTGGTCATGTTGTCAGAAGGGACTTTTCCTTGGAGAAGGATACTATGCTTGGTAAAGTGGAGGGTCAGCAAAAAAGAGGAAGATCCTCAACAAGATGGATTGTCAAAGTGGGTCAATGATGGACTCAAGTGTAGCAAAGATTTTAAGGAAGCCACATGACTGGGCAGTGTTTCATTCTGTTGAACGTAGAGTCACTATGAGCTGACTTGATGACACCTAACAACAACAGCAACAGTTTAACCTTGGTGAATGTGTCAGAACAGAACAGTGTAGCTATAGAACCAAGTTTTTGAAAACATACTTCTCAGCCACTTATCTTAAATTTTCTCAGGGCATTTGTAAACATTTCAGATTACTGCATAATTTACCTCTGTAGAGATAATGCCTTGCAAACCCAAGGAGGGGTTGCTATGAGTCAGAATTGACTCCACAGAAGTGAGTTTGGTTTTTGGGTGCCACACAGAACTGTTGGATTCAAATAATTAGGAATTGTATCCAGGACTAAAATTTTAAAATTTTTTCATCAATTTAATATAGAAAAATATGTAAAATAAAACAAATAAAAAAAAAACTATGCAGATATTACATTTTAAGAGATAATGTAGATAAATGTACAGAGAGTAGACAATAAAAAGTTTCCTGGTCCCCTTCCCTTCTCACCACTTTATCCAAGTCCTGTTCCCTAAGGTAATTCTGATATATACGCTGTATTTTTATGCAAATCATGTGCACAGTTTGCTTGCCAAGTACTCCCTCTTCCCAGCAAGATATTTTTGTCAGCATGCTATTTGCATAAAATATTATACACACACACACACAAAACAACATCTATCTTTATACATCCATCTTTCTATATGTGTGCAAAATGTGTCAGACTATATTCACTTTTCTGAAATTTACTTTCCTTCATTTAATAATTTATATTTGAAATTTTCCTCCTCAACACATACAGATCTATTTTCTTTTTAACAGCAACATATTATCTTTTTGAACAGATATGTCTTAAAATATTCAGTCAGTCATCTATTGATGGATATATGGGTTGTTTTGGCTTAGTTTTGCACTTTCTACATATATTATGTGAATAAATCAATATGGTAAATTATTAGCAGGAGAAGTGCTAGATCTAATATATGTGGAATTTAAATTTGAATAAGTATTGCCAAACTCTTCTCTAGAAACAACAAAAGCTGAGTGCCCATTACCTCATGTCCTTGCCAGGACTGAATATCATCACTGAATGTTTAGATTTTTGCCATTTTTGATAGGTTTGAGATTTA
>NW_006921626.1:5984584-5993920 GCF_000298275.1 Orycteropus afer afer | reverse complement strand
ATCTATATCTATATCTATATCTATATATGTGTATATGTGTGTGTGTGTGTGTGTGTATATATATAATAGTTTTCACTTGCATTTCTTTAATTATCAAAGAGGTCTGGCATTGTTTCAAATTATACTGTCCATTTATGACTTTTTTCCCCTGTAAACTGCCTATTCATAGCCATTGTTCACTTTATTATTGGATTGATTCTCTTTTGGTAATAGATTGCTTAATTGGTTTGTAAAATAGGGAATTGACCCTTGGACAATTTGTTATTTTTAATAAAATTCCACTTGTCTTTTGAATATAGAGTATTTTTTTTCTATTAAAAAGTTAACATTATTTGATAATTACATTTTTCTCTCTTCTCTGCCATGATTCTGGTTTGAATTATCTTAATTTTTAACTTTCTGTCCAGATGATACTCTGCTTTCTCATGTTGAGAACTTTTGCTACAGGCTTATTCAATTATAAATATGTATGTGAAAATCCTACATATAATATTAGCAAGCAAGCTTTAATATTTCAATACTGAATCAATAAAAGTCTACAACTATACTGAAATAGAGTCTATCCTAAAATGCAATAATGATTTAATATTAGAAAATCTATTAATATATTACATCACATCAGTATTTCAAAAGAGAAAACATATGGTAGTTTCAACAGAAGTCAAAAAATTTGTAATACAAGGAATGTAACAAATTTTTCACAGATGAAAAGGAAACTCCTTGAAAACAAGGAATAGACAATTTATGTAGATGATTAAGAATAATTGTCATAAAATATCAGCTAGCATGATGCTTAATAGTGAAGCACTAGGACAATCCCCATTAAATTGGGAACATGACCAGGATTCCTGCCACTGCCTTCAGTATTTCACATTGTTATGAACATGTTGTCCAGTAAAATGTAGTGTAAAATGGGAAGAGGGTGCATGAATGTTTGAGAAGGACAAAACTACCATAATTTGCAGATGACTTAATTAAATTCAGGGAAAATTCAAGGAAATCTAATTGGAAAGTTTTTAGAATTAAAGTAATTTCAGAAAAAGATGTGGTAGAAAGTAAAGTTATTAAAAATTCTCTTTTTAAACAAATGGTAATTAATTAATCAATGAAAAGGTTTCTTTCAGAATAAACACCAATTGCTAAGTCTTTGCAATAACTCTAGTAAAATATGTGTGGTGCTTATATGAAGAAATGCAAAAACTCACTGAGAGATATAAAAATAAACATAACAAATGGAAAGACATATGTTTCTAGATGGGATGGTTAAATACTTTAAAGATATTGTTTCTTCTCAGAGTAATTTTTATGCCTAATGCTATTTTAGTGAATATCTCAATTTGGGGAAGTAATTTGGTAACCTGATTCTAAAGTTTACCTTAATGAGTAAATAGGCAGGAATAACAAATATTTTGCACAATGACCACAATGGACTCAAACATACCAATGATCACAAATGGCGCAGGAGTGGGCAATGTTTCATTCTGTTACGTGCAAGACTTCCATGAGTCGGAGCTGACTAGATGGCAACCAACAGCAACAACGTCTTGCAAAAGAAGAGCAGTGGCCTGGGAGAGACATTAATTCATTAGATTTCAAAAGGCTTAATGATGATATTACCATTACAACAATAGATGAATCAAGATAAATGTCAAAATAGACTCAGTGTAGGTCCACAGATCATATCAGAAACTTTTGGAGCAGGTGTGTTTTGAAATGTAAAATTTGGACTTTAGAAAAGTAAATTGTTCATATTTTATTTGTAACTTGATACTTCCAGATGAGTCTGGAGTAGTACCCATAATTAAACATAATGAAACTGAATATGATGTAAGAGATGTATCAGGGAGTGTTTGTAGGATCAGCATCCATGGAAGAGGGAAGAAAGAAAAGAAATTTGGGCAGAGTTCTAGGACAATAGTCACAGATAACCTTGAAACATTCTTTTATTCCTTTTATCATTCCACAAGAGATAGCTAGGGTAAAGAATCAATGTAATATAGGGGCATACAGTGGCTTGTCTATCAGTGGGGTATAGTCTTGTGTTGTAAATGTTCAAAGGTATTTCCTTCATGCAGCACTACCTTCAGAGTGAATCAAAGTGACAGCAGATCCTACAGAGGAGGCCTTTTCCTTGGCCCTGCAGGCAGAAACACTCTGGACCTGAGATACTGACTCTATGTGATACTGAGACACTTAGTCTCCTCACATCTCTGACAAGAGATTACCAACTAGTTGCTGTTGAGTCAACTCAGATTCATTGTGACCTCAAATGTGTCAGAATAGAAGTGTACTCCACAGAATTTTCAATGACTGAGTTTTCAGAAATAGATCACCAGGCCTTTTCAGAGGTGCCTCTGGGTAGACTGGAACCTCCAACCTTTCAGCTAGCAGCCAAAAGCATGAACGATATGTGCCACCCAGGGGCCTCGTCAAGAGATGATACCTCTTGTTATTACAGCTTCCAGCCTTTTACCCAGTCCTGTTCTATACACAGGCAACTGCTGTGTTAATCTTACAAACAAACAAAATCTAATTTGCAAATATGCTATTGCTTGTTGGAATAGACATAGCCAATGTTTTCTTCCCAGCCTCAGTTTCTATTCTTTACCAACACTTTTCCAGCTAACCTATCTATGCCCATCCTGCTAACCAGCTAATGGATAAGCAGTGAGTGCAGCCCAAACCAAATATTGGACAATGTGTCAGACTGGAATGTTTCTCAGTCATGCACCAACATTGTTTGCAGTTTGGGGTTGTCCATATGATCCATCCCTCGTAATCACAGATGACAAAGAATCAATGGTATTCATAAGCATATGAACATTACTCACACGAGTTAGATTTTTCTAAGCAAGAAAAAACAGAAAGGGAAAAAAATTATTGAAATAAGTGAATGAAGAGTGGCAGGCTAAGAGAAAGAAATAAAGGAGAGATTGTTATAACTGGAAGAGAATTTAAAGGGCAGTCTACTTTTCCAGCCTCATCATTTCATAGTTTTCTTATCTTCATAGTAAAGAGAGAAAGCAAATGGTGCTAGGTCAGAGAACTAGTAATCGGCAGAGATGGGGTCAGAATTCATTCAGGAATTCTACCCTTATGAAAGGAGTCTCTGAGTGGTGCAAAAAGGTACTATATTAACTGCTAACTGAAAGATCTGAGTTCATCCAGAGGTGCCTCTGATAAAAGACCTGGAGGTCTACTTCAGAAAAAATCCAGCCGTTGAAAACCCTATGCAGTTGTGTCTTATTTCCAAATCTTTAGGTGTTTGATCTGGGATTAGATTCACTGTTGGATAAGTCAGGATATTTGGGTTTATGCTTATCTCTATCAGTAACTTCTCTAAAAAAAATGCATTAAGGCAAAATATAAATAGCATGAAATTTGCCATTTTAACAAGTGTATAGTTTTATATGGGAGCTCTGGTGGTGTAGTGCCTAAGGCATTTGACTGCTAACCAGAAGGCTGGCGGTTCAAACCCACCAGCCACTCCTCGGAAGGAAAGTTGGGCAATCTACTTCCATAGTTATATTGCCTCGGAAACCCAAGAAGGGGTCACTATGAGTTGGATCCGACCCAAGAGCAGTGTTTGTTTTTTTTTTGTTGTTTTGGTTATAGTTACATACAACTTAGTTGGCATTGATTGGAGTGACAATGTTGTTCCACTTTCACCATTATCTTTGTCAGTACATTTTTATTGACCATGGTGAAAGCAATTCATTTCTGTGCTTTTTGTCACAGGTTGAAATTGGCACATAATACTTGACTAATTGTTATAGGGAGTTAATGAGCATTTAATAACAATAACAGCAGTGGTGTAGTGCCTGTCATTTGACTGCTAACAAGAAGGCTGGAGGTTCAAACACACTAGCCACTCCTCAAAAGGAAGATTGAGCAATCTACTTCCATAGGGATACTGACTTGGAAACCCAAAGAGGGGTTGCTATGAGTCCAATCAACTTGAAGGAGTGAGGTTTTTTTTTTTTTTTACTATTGCTTTTACTCCATCCACTACCAATACTGCCATTACAATGACCCTGACTACCAACAATGACCAATTGTATGCTCGGAACTGTGGTAGATGCTGTATTAAGTGATCTTTTCCTTATGGAAATACACATTCTATTGACTATTATTCTTGTTACTATAGCTGTCACCATTTGGTTATCTGTATGTATGGCGGTTGATATATTTTGATAAAGAGGAGAGCTCAGAAAATAAGCAAGTGGGATTTAGTAAGCCTTCTGTCCAAAGATGTAAGATACACCACCTGTCTTATTTTTTTCAAATAAATTGCTTAAGAATTAATTAATTTGTTCAAAATATTTATGTACAATGCACTGGACAGAATCTAATAAGAAAATTAATATTTAATATTAAACTGTTTCATTTCCTCTGTAGCCTCATATATACAAAGTAAAATTTTATTTTAATGGAAAAAAAAAAAAGGAGGAAAGAAAACCTATGTACCTCAGATCAACTCTGGCACACATGGTGTCATCATGAGTTGGTATCAACTTGATGGCAGCTTATACTGGTGCCCTTTTAAACAATGATATTAAAAAAATAGTATTGGATGAGATTTGAAGGAAAGAAGTGATTTTTTTTTTATTTTTGATAGAAGGAAAGATGAAACTAGTTTCTTGGTTTCCAAAAGCAACAGGAAAAGTCATTATTTCCATTTTCAGATCATTTTTACAGTTTAATGTAGCTGCTTACAGTGTCTGAACACATTTTACTGTTTCTATGTCCTCTTAGCATCTGTCTGGGTCCATTGAGGGGACAGGATGGTCCAGTTTAACTATAATGTTATGAGTCACTGAAATCACTTCTCTGCCATTACCGTCCCAGTAACCCCTCCAGCTTTCCTCTGACTCCACTGGGGGCTGCTTCAACGTAAGCCCCATCTTTCTGGAGTACTGGTGTGGTTGACAGATCCAGATTACAAGGTCTAGAAAGACCAGTGTTTAAGGCACTTGATTCTCTTCCTGTGTCAGGCAAGGTCAGTTGATGTCTGGGAACACTTTAACTTTTCTTGAAATAAGTAGCATTAGAGGCTTGATTGGGGAGAAACAACTCTTCTTCTTCTTCTTTTTTTTTTTTTTTTCTATTTGCCATCAAATCATCTCTGATTCATGGTGACCCCATAATAAAATTGTACTCCACAGGGTTTTAGATGGACAATTTTGGGGGAGTAGATCACCAGCCTTCCTTCAGATGTGCCTCCAGATGGACTTGAATCTCCAGCTTTTTGCTTAGCAGTTGAATCTCTTAACTGTTTGCACCGCTAGGAACTCCTTATTCTATTTGTTGTTATTTGTGGAGGCATTGAATTAGTTCAGACTCATAGCTACTCAATGTAGTACAAAATGAAACACTACCTGGTCCTGAACCATCTTCATAATCATTGCTATGTTTGAGCCCATTGTTGCAACTGCTGTATCAGTCCATGTGGTCGAGGGTCTTCCTCTTTTTTTGCTTTCTACTTTACCAAATATGATGGCCTTATCCACGTTTGCTCTTTTCTGATAACATGCCCAAAGTACATGTTCATCCCATCTTCTCTATGTTCATTCAGTATTCTGGCTGTACTTCTTCTGAGACAGATTTGTTCATTCTGCTGGCAATCCATGGTATATTTAACATTCTTTGCCCATACTGTAATTCAAAGGCATTGATTCTTCTTTGGTCTTTGTTATTCATTGTCCAACTTTCACATGAATATGAGTTGATTAAAAATAACATTGTTTGCATCAGGAGCATCTTAGTCCTCAAAGTGATATCTTCACTCGTTAACACTTTAAATAGCTTTTTCCAGGAGATTTGCACAATGTACTACATCATTTGAATTCTTTACTGTTGTTTCCATGGGTGTTGATTGTGGATACAAGCAAAATGAAATCCCGGACAAGTTCTGTTTTTTTCTGTTTATCACGATGTTGTTTATTGGTCCAGTTGTGAAGATATTTTTTTTTTTTGTTTGTTTTCTTTATGTTGAGATGTAATCCATACTGAAGGCTGTGGCTTTTTGATCTTCATTAATAAGTTCTTCAAGCTATTTTCACTTTTTTTTTTTTTTAATGATATAAATATTCTGGAGACCTAAGTGACTCAGTGTTTTCTTTTCTTTCTTTCTTTTTTTTTTTTTTTTAATTGTGCTGTGGGTGCAAATTTATAGAGCAGAATTTTACATTCAACAGTTCGTGTACATTTGGTTTCAATCCCCAATCCTAACCCACTCACCTCCTCTCCCTTCCCAATTACCTCCCCCCACTGTCCTGTGCCCTTCTTAGTTATGCATTTCTGTCTGTCCAGGTTTTCTTCTGTGTGAATGTTGCACCATGGCCAATTGGCACAAGAGGTGTATCTCCATAGAGTTGGTGGGTGCATTGCCCTGGGTTGAGTGTTCTGCATATAAATCTTACTACTGTTGGACTGAGAGCCAGCCATTGGAAGTGAGTTTTTTCCCAGGCCTGAAATGTATCCCAGGGCCAAAGTCTTGGGGGTCCCACCAGACTCCATTCAACAGTAATTCTGGTCATTACTGTGTTTTTGAATTTTGTTCCACAGTTTTCCTCCCATTCTTTCTATGATCTCCAGTTTTGATACCTTCCCAAGTGGTTGACATTGGGAGTCAAATATCATCTCATTCTTCTGGTCTCAAGGTCCATCCTATCTTGGGGCTGATTGTTTCCAAATGCCCTTGGTTTTCTTCACTCTTCTTCATTTCAGATGAGAGGAGACCATTAGCTGCATCTTAGATGGCTGCTCAAAAGCTTTTGAGGCCCTAGTTGCTACTCAGCAAAGTAGGTTATGGAACAAGGGTGTCCTGTCTCTCACCTTTTTAGAATATATTCTTAGTAATTGAATTGCTCATTCAAATGGTATTTCTATTTTCAGTTTTTTAAGGAAATGCCATACCATTTTCCACAATGGTTGTACCATTTTACAGTCCTACCAGCAGTGTATGAGAATTCCAATCTCTCTGCAATCTGGCTAGCATTTGTTCTTTCTGTCCTGTTGAACTTTGCTATTATTGCTGGGGTAAGATGATATCTCATAATTGTTTTGATTTCTCTCTCTCTAACGGCTAATGATCATGAGCAATTCCTCATGTGTTTGTTGGCTGCCAGCATATCGTCTTTAGTGAAGTGTCTGTTCATGTCCCTTGCCCATTTTTTAATTGGATTGTTTGTCTTTTTGGCATTGAGGTGTTGAAGTTTTCTATAAATTTTGGAGATATCTCCTTTGTCAGATACATAACCCAGAATGCACAGGAGGTAGAAGAGAAGCTAGATAACTGGAACCTTTTAAAAATTAAATTCTTATGCGCATTGAAAGACTTCTCCAAAAGGATAAAAAGAGAACCTACAGATTGGGAAAAAACATTTGCCATCTTCACTTTGAACAAGGAAGCTCATATCACCTCCATATTGCAGGTTATTAATGAGTCTTCCTCCAATCCTTATGCCATTTTCTTCTTCATATAGCCTATCTTAGGTTATTTGGTCAGCAGACAGGTTGAATAAGTATGGTGAAAGGATACAACCCTGACACATAATGTTCCCGATTTTAAACCATGCAATATACCCTTGTGTGGTCCAAGTACTCTCTCTTAATCTATGTACAGGTTATGCATGAGTACAATTAAGTGTTCTGGAATTTCCATTCTTCACAATGTTATCCATAATTTTTTATGATCCATGCAGTCAGTGCCTTTGTATAGTCAAGAAAACACAGGTAAACATCTTTCTGGTATTCTTTGCTTTCAGCCAAAGTCCATTTGACATCAGCAATGATATCTCTCATTCCACATCCCCTTCTGAATACAGGATGAATTCTTGGTAGTTCAGTCTGTCTACTGCTACAACTACATTTGAATTATTTTCAGCATAATTTTACTTGCATGATATTGTTTGATAGTTTCTGCATTCTGTTGGATCACCCATTTTTGGAATGTGTGTAAATATGAATCTCTTCCTGTTAGTTAACCAGGTAGTCAAACTTCTTGGCACAGATATTTAAACACTTCTAGCATTGCATCTGTTTGTTGGGATTCCATCAATTCCTGGAGCTTTGTTTTTCACCAATGACTACAGTGTAGCTTGGACTTCTTCTTTCAATGCCATTGATTCTTTATTCCTTTGAACTTTTTTTGTTAATTTTTATTGTGATTTGGGTGAAATCACAGTAAAATTTACAGAACAAATTCATTTTCCATGCAGCAACTCACATACACTTTATTTCATGACATTGACTGCAATTTCCCACAATGCAACAGCTCCCCTCTCACTTCTTCCCCATAGTTACCTCTTCCATGTGTCCTTCCCTCCCTTGCACTCTTGCCTCCTTAGCTGTCTCCCTGTGCATAGATAACACTTCTATTCTCCCATGATTGATCTCTCCAAGGAGTGTATCTACCTAACATAAATGTTAGGCTCATATGCCTGTCTTTTGTTTGGCTGGAAGCCATAGGAGGGGTTCTATTCCAGACATGAAGGGCAGCTAGGGGCCATAGTCTCAGGGGTTCCACCAAGCTCTATGAGACCAACAAAGCGGAAGGTTGGGCAATCCTACTTCTGTAGTGATAACTGCCTCGGAAACCCAAGGAGGGGTCGCTATGAGTCGGGGCCGACTCAACAGCACATAACAACAACAACAACAATGATTTTGAATCTTGTTCCACATTGTTCTCCCACTCTATCCAGGGTCTCCTACATAAATCCCTCTCGGAGTGGTTGACAGTGGTAGTTGGGCACTATCTAGTTCTTCTGGCCTTAATATCATATGGGCTGCAGATTGCATTGTGTACCAGTCCCTTGGACTTTCCATGCTTCATTGGTTTTCTTCTTTGCTCTGGATGAGGAGAAGCCCATTGTTGCATCTAGATGGCCGCTTGCAAGCTTTTAAGATCCTACTTGCTAATCACCAAAGTAGGATGTGGAACAATGTTTTCATATACTATATTATGTCAATTGAGCTTGATGTCCCCTGTGACTATGGTCCTGAGCCCATAGGTCCAACTACTCTCTCCCTCTGGGTAGGTGGCTCTGGCCAAGAAGTGACAACAACCTTGTCTCTTATCATTTCTTCTATATACCTGGGAATTCTTACAGAATATACAAATACAGTTATAGAAACATTGTCTACTAACCCTATGCATGGTCATGGGCACACAACTCCTTGCATAGACATATCACCTGTAGACGAATGTTTGCCTTCACTGACAACACAGTACCATATGTGCAAAATGATTCATCTTTGTTGTCTGTAAGTCCCATGCACCTCTCTATGTCTTCCTCTTCTTCAATGCCACTATGTTATCACTCACATTTGGTA
>NW_006921626.1:5972159-5984059 GCF_000298275.1 Orycteropus afer afer | reverse complement strand
AATCTCTCCACATCCTCACCAGCATTTGTTATTTTCTGTCTTGTTGAACTTTGCTACTAGTGCTGGGGCAAAAATAGTATCTCATTGCTGTTTTGACTTACATCTCTCTAATGGCTAATGATCGTGACTTTGTTGGCTGCCTGAATATCTTCTTTGGTGAAGCGTCTATTCATGTTTTCTGCTCATTTTTAATTGGATTATTTGTCTTTTTGTTGTTGTGTATTGGAGTTTTGTATAAATTTTAGAGATAAGTCCCTTGTCAGATATGTTGTTGTCAAATATACTTTCCCAATCTACAGGTCCTCTTTTTACTCTTTTGGAAAAATCTTTGGAAGCACATAAAAATTTAATTTTTAGAAGACTGTATTCATGTAGTTTATCCTCTGCTGTTTGTGCATTTTTGGTTATGCTTGATAGTCTGTTTATGTCATATATTAGGTCCCCTAATTTGCCCCTATTTTTTCCTTGAGGAACTTTATAGTTTTAAGTTTCACATTTAAGTCTTTGATCCATCTGGACTTAGTTTTTGTATATGGTGTGAGGGACAGATCCTGTTTCATTTTTCTGCAAATGGATATCCATTTTTACCAGCAGCAGTTATTAAAAATTTATTAAACAAAGATTCTCTTCCCCATTTAATGGATTTTGGCCCTTTGTCAAAGATCAGCTGACCATAGGTCAATGCATATATTTCTGGGTTCTCAATTCTCTTCCATTGGTCTATGTGTCTGTCATTGTACCAGTGTCAGGCATTTTTGACTACTGTGGCTGTATAGTAGCTTTTGAGATCTGGGAATGTGAGTCCTCCTACTTTGTTCTTCTTCAATAATGCTTTACTTATCTGAGATCTCATTCATTTCCACATAAAGTTAGTGATTGGTTTTTCCATATTCTTAAAGAATGTTGATGGGATCTGGATTGGGATTGCATTGAGTGTCTAGATTCCTTTGGGTAGACTTGACATTTTCACAATGCTCAATATTCCTATCCATTAGCAATACCATTGATTCTTGATATATAATACCCATCCTCACCAGCCAGGAAAGCAGGGGAAAGAGAAGCCAGGGGGATAACAGAAAAGAGCAATGCCAGGGATGCAGGTAAGGGGAGGGCAGAGAGGTTTCACACAGCTAAGTGAGACAAACTTGTCTGTCAGTTTGTCATACTATTGTGGGTTGTGTGTTGCTGTGAGGCCTGAGGCTGTGCCAGCAGTGCATCAAGTACTGGCAGGGTTGCATATGGTGCATAGGTTTCAATGAAGCTTACAGACTGAGAAAGACTAGCAAGAAGGAATAGGCAATCCACTTCTCAAAGAATTGGGCAGGGAAAACCTTATGAATATCAGAGAAACACTGTCTGATACATTATCGTGCAATTTTATGAATAGCCTGGAAACATTATACAATACAGTGCAGGAGGATGAGCCCCTTAAGTCAAAAGGCTTTCAAAATTTGACTAGGAAAGAGCTGTATCATTAGAGTAGGACCAACCTTACTGATATGGATAAAGTAAAGCTTTCAAGACCTCCATTTACTGATGTGACATTACTCAATCTGAGGAGAAAAAGCTGTAACAACCATTAATAGTGTTGTTGTTGTTGTTATGTGCCCTCGATCGGACCTGACTCATAGCAACTCCTCCTTGAATTTCTGAAGTGTTATTGCTATGGAATTAGATTGCCCAACCTTCCTTCTGAGGAGTGGCTGGTGGATTTGAACCTCCCACCTTCTGGTTAGCAGTCAAGTGCCTTAGGCACTATGCTACCAGAGCTCCTTCCATTAATAGTAGGAATGTATGAAGTATGAATCTAGGAAAATTAGAAGTTTTCAAAAATGAAATGGAATGCATACAGCTTGATATCCTAGGCATTAGTGAGCTGAATTGGACCAGTTTTGACAATTTTGCATCAGAACCATATGATCTACTATGCTGGGAATGACAATTTGAAGACAAAAGGTGTGTCATTCATCATCACAAAGGATGCATCAAGATCTGAAGTACAATGCTGTCAGTGATAGAATACTATCTGTACACCTGCAAGGAAGACCAATTAATACAACTATTATTCAAATTTACACACCAATCACCAAAGCCAAAGATGAATAAATTGAAGATTTTTATCAACTTCTGCAGTCTGAAATTGACTGAACATGCAATCAAGATATGTTAATTATCACTGGTGACTGGAATGCCAAAGTTGGAAACAAAGATGAATCACTGGTAGTTGAAAAATTTGGCCTTGATGACAAAAATAATGCTGGAGACTGCATGATAGAATTTTGCAAGACCAACAACTTAGTTACTGCAAATACATTTTTTCAACAAACCAATGGCAGTTATACATGTAGACTTCACCAGATGGAGTACACAGGAATCAGACTGACTACATCTGTGGCAAGAGGTGATGGAGGAGCTCAATATATTCAGCCAAAACAAGTCCAGGAGCTGATTGTGGGACAGACCATCAACTTCTCATATGCAAGTTCAACTTGAAGTTGAAGACAATTAAAACAAGTCCACAAGAGCCAAAATATGACCTTGAATATATCCCTCCTGAATTTAGAGACCATCTAAAGAATAGATTTGATGCTTTGAACATCAATGACCAAAAACCAGTAGAATTGTGGGATGACATCAAGAACATTATCCACGAAGAAAGCAAGAGGTCATTAAAAAAGATGAAAAAAGAAAAGACCAAAATGGATGTCAGAAGAGACTCTGAAACTTGCCCTTGAATGGAGAGTAAATGGAAGAAATAACAAGATAAAAGAGCTGAACAGAAGATTTCAAAGAGCAGCTAGAGCAGACAAAGTCAATAACTATAATGAAATGTGCAAAGACCTGGAGTTAGCAAAAAGGGAAGAAGACGCTCAGCATTTCTCAAGCTGAAAGAACTGAGGAAAAAAATTAAGCCTCGATTTGCAATATTGAGAGATTCTATGGGCAAAATATTGAATGATGCAGGAAGCACCAAAAGAAGATGGAAGGAATAAACAGAGTCACTGTACCAAAAAGAACTGGTCAATGTTCATCCATTTCAGGAGGTGGCATATGATGAAGAACCAATGGTATTGAAGGAAGAAGTTGAAGCTGCACTGAACAAATTGGTGAAGAATAAGGCTCCAGGAATTGATAAAATACCCACTGCGATGTTTCAACAAATGGATGCCTCACTGGAGTCACTCACTTGAGTATTCCAAGAGATTTGGAAGATAGCTACCTGGCCAACTGACTGGAAAAGATCCATATTTGTACCCACTCCAAAGAATGGTGATGGCACAGAATGTGAAAATATAGAGCAATATCATTAATATTGCACACAAGTAAACTCTTACTGAAGATAATTCAAAAATGGTTGCAGCAGTATATTGACAGAGAATTTCCAGAGGTGCAGGCTGGAATCAGAAGAGAATGTGGAACAGGGGATATCCTTGTTGATGACAGATGGATCTTGGCTCAAAGAAAAGAATACCAGAAAGATGTTTACTTGTGTTTCATTGACTATGCAAAAGCATTTGATTGTATGGATCATTACAAATTATGGATAATATTGAGAAGAATGGGAATTCCAGCACACTTAATTATACTCATGAGGAGCTTGTACATAGACCAGGAGGCTGTCATTCAAGCAGAAAAAGTGGACACTGCATGGTTTAAAATCAAGAAGGGAGTGTGTCAGGGTTGTATCCCTTCACCATACTTATTCAATCTATATGCTGGGCAAATAACCCAAGAAGCTGGACTATATGAACAAGAAAATGGAATCAGGATTGGAGGAAGGATCATTAACAATCTGCAATACACTGATGACACAACTTTGCTTGCTGAGAGTGAGGATGACTTGAAGCACTTATTGTTGAAGATTGAAGAATACAGTCTTCATTATGGATTACATCTCAAAAAACAAAAATCCTCACAACTGGGCCAATAAGCAGCATCATGATGAATGGAGAAAAGATTGAAGTTGCCAAAGACTTCACATTGCTTGGTTCTATAATCAACACCAATGGAAGCAGCAGTCGGGACATCCAACTATGTATAGCACTGGGAAAGTCAGCTGCAAAGGACCTCTTTCAAGTGCTGAGGATGTCTCCTTGAGGACTAAGGTGTGCCTGACTCAAGCATGGTATTTTCAATTTCCTCATACACAGGTGAGAACTGGACAATGAATAAAGAAGGCCAGAGAAGAATTGATGCTTTTGAGATGTGGTGCTGGCAAAGAATGCTGAATGAGCCACAGACTGGTAAAAAAAAAAAACAACAACAAATGTGTCCTGGAAGAAGTGCAGACAGAATGCTCCCTAGAAGCAAGAATGACCAGACTGCATCTCACCTAGTTTGGTCATATTGTCAGAAGGACCATTCTATGGAGAAGGATATCATGGTCAATGAAAGAGGGGAAGGCCTTCAACAAGATGGATTGACACAGTGGCTGCAGTGATGGGCTCAAGCATTGTGGGATCACAGAGCTGGCACGGGACCAGGCAGTGTTTTGTTCTGCTGTGCATAGGTTCTCTATGAGCGGGAGATGAGTCGATGGCACCTAACAACAACAGTAACAACAACCCATGAAATGCTTGAACATTAACCAAATCTTTTTGGTACTGTGACACTGTATTCCTTCCATGTTCTATTGATCCTTCTGGTATCTTTCATTGTTGTCAATAGAATCCTTCAATATTGTAATAGAGGCTTGAATTTTTCTTCATTTCTCTCAGCTTATAAAGTGCTAAGCATTTCTTCCCTTTTGGCTTTCGAACTCCAGGTCTTTGCACATTTTATTATAATACTTCTGAATGCACTTTATTTTCTGGCAGTTCATTGTTGATGTACTGCTGCAACTGTTCTTGAATTATCTTCAGCAAAATTTTACTAATACTTGACATTTATGATATTGTTTAATAATTTCTTGAGTCATCTTTTGAGATCCTCTGTTCATCTTTTAGTTCATCGTTTCTGCCATTTACTTTAGCTACTCTCCACTCAAGAGCAAGTTTCAGAGTCTTTTCTGATACCCATTTTCTTTCTTTCATGTCTTTTTAATGACCTTTTGCTTTTTATTATGCATGATGTCCTTGATGTCATTCCACAACTCATCTGGTCTTCAGGCATAAATGTATCAAATCTTCCATTGAGATGGTTGGATAAGATATTCTCAAGGTCATACTTTGGCTCTCAAGAACTTGTTTTAATTTTCTTTAGCTTCAATTTGAATTTGCATTTGAGCAATTGATGGTCTGTTCTGCAGTTGGCCACTAGGCTTGCCTAACTGATGATACTGAGCTTTTCCATCATCTCTTTCCACATATGTAATTGATTTGATTCCTATGTATTCCATCCAGTGAGGTCCATGTGTACAGACAGTCACCATTTATGTTGTTAGAAAGGGTATTTGCAATGAATAAGTCATGAACACTGCAAAATTCTCCTTAGAGGGCATATATTTGTGAAGGTACAGAGAAATGTGAGTCAAGTTTCCCTAGACCTTCTGCAAAAGAGTTCCAAATCCCCATAGGATCATGAAGCTTTAAGAATCAGACCTATTTCTGAAAAATCCTTATAAGTATTTGCAAATCCTCATGGCTTGACTTACTTTAAATTCATACATATTTTGTGGCCCTAGGAATCTTAACTAAATGTTTAGATCAGGTCTCCTGACCTGACCAAGCTCTTTCCTTGGTCACAACATTAAATATTGTGTTTTTCTGCTGCTATTCTCCAAGTATCTGTCTGTCTTTCTAGCCATTAAGAACTTTGAAGGCAGGGACCATGTCTAATCCTTAGTAACCCCAGTCCAAATCAGCCTTTTTTTTGTGTACCATCAAGTCAATGCCAAACCATAGTGATCCTATATGACAGAGCAAAAGTTCTTCACAGGGTTTCCTCAGCTGTAATCTATATGGGGGCACATCTCCAGGTCTTTTCTCCCTGAGGAGCTGTTGGAAGATTTAAACCATTGACATGAAAGTTAGCAGCAGATCACTTAACCATTGCACTACCAGACCTTCTTAGTTCAGCCTCTAGCACAAGGCAAATGAGAACGCACTAAAAAAATGGAATGAAGTAGTTAATGGATAATACATATGTGCGTTTCCATAAAAAGATCGAATAGATTGATTTTATGCAGGAAGGGTTGTAGTCTCTTACAACGTGGAACTGTTTTTTATTTACTACCTTAGGCCTCTGTCATGTTTAAAAAGACCTCATGACTCACAATTATAGAATCTTGAAATATCAAAGAGCTGGAAGAGGTGTCAGTGACCATCAGAGTTTTAAATCACAATACGGAGTTGGGAAGGCTCCAGCCCATGGTCTCTAAGTGGTTCCAGGCAGAACCATGCCCAGAAGTCTTACATTCAGAGTCAACTACTTCAGGCCTACGTTATCTCTGTTCCTTTTCTGCCTGTTCCACATCTCAGGGGAAGGGATGATGAACCAGCAAGAGCACTTACATGATTCTCATTTTCTCAGATACTTCCAAACCACAAGACTTCTTATGGGACAGCATAGGTGTTAGTTTGGTTGACTGGCTGACCAATGTTTAATGCTTATGAGAAGATGCAAAAAGAATATTCTTCTCTTAATTTTATACTCAGTATGTCCACATAATGCCCACTCAAATGCTAAATGCTTTTCAAACACCAGGTTTCTAGTTCTCAGAAGGACCCTAAGGATATGAAGCAATTTCATTAGAATTCCTCAGTGAGTCAGAGAGGTGACTTTAAATAGAACCCACTATCCTTACAACTCCCACTTGCTGCCCATTAAACAACACACTCTTTTGAACACAGGAATGTGAACCCTGCACTTATCTTGTAAGGATAAAATATGTCCCTTGGAATTAGCTAGAGGATTCCAGATTGAGAATCCTGAGTAAAGTAGGAAGGGGAATGAGAACCAGGAAGACAAAAGTGACTTCTTTCCTTCTATACTAGACTGTACATTTGCAGAAAGCATAAGTATAAGGGGAAAGATAACTAATCCCGAGGCTTTGTGAATTTAAATGGCTACCCACATAAGCCAAGACCACAACATTACAATTGTCAAATGGAATAAATAACCAGTTGTGAAGATTAAGTTTGCATTTCAACTTGGCTAGACTATGATTCTCAGTGGTTTGGCAATTATGATGTAGTTTTGCAGTCATGTAATGATGTAATCATCTTAATGATGAGATCAGCTATGAACAGCCAATCGGTTGGAAGAGAATTTCTTCAAAATTGTGGCCTACACCACAAAGCAAGCCTTAGTAAATTTTAAAACACTGAAATACTGAAAACCATCTTCCCAGATCACAATGCTATAAAATTAGAAATAAAAAAATAGGAAGCTGAATGGAAAAATAAAAAACATGGAAACTGAATAACATACTCCTTAAAAATGACTGGGCAATAGAAGAAATAAAAAATGAAAATAAAATATTCCTTGAATCAAATAAGAATGAAAACACAACATACCAAAAACTTTGGGACACAGCAAAAGCAGTGATCAGAGACCAATTTATAGCAATAAATGGATACATCAAAAAAGAAGAGCCAAAATCAACACCTTAACCCAACATTTCTAACAATTAGGAAAAGAGCACCAAAAAGGCCCACAGTTACCAGAAGAAAAGAAACAAAAGATGCAAACAGAAATCAATGAAACAGAAAATAGAAAGAAAATAGAAAAAAACAACAAGACTAGAAGCTGTTTTTTGCAAAGCCTTAATAAAATTGACAAACCACTGGCAAATTTAACAAAGGAAAAGAGGGAAAGAATACAAATAACATGAATAAGAAACAAATTGGGTGACATCACAACAGAACCAACTGAAATTAAAAGGATAATATCAAGATACTATAAAGAATTGTACTCCAACAAATTTGAAAATCTAGAAGGACTGGACAGATTCCAAGAAATATACTTGTGTTAGACTAGGTTCTCTAGAGAAACAAAACCAGTAAAGCTTATATATAGAGAGAAAGGAAAATTTATCTTAGGAAAATGGCTCACACACTTATAGGAGCTGGCCAGTCCAAAGTTCTTGGATCAAACGTCAAGCTGGAGGGGTTTCCTGACTCACACATCTTCAGGGGCTGAGGAGCTCAAGGTTGGCAGGCAGTATACTGGCTGTTGACTCCAATGAATGATGAATCCAAGATCTCCAGGACGAATGGTGGATTGTTTGCTCACAGACAGTTGTAGGCAGCAGAAGAGAATCCCAATCCACAGAACAGTGTCTCTGTTCCCAGAATGTCCATAAATATACTGAAGGAGGCCATACTCCTCGGGAAACTCCCTTTCAATGGATTGGCTACTCAAAACATATACATCTGATTCAATCATGAGAACAACTCACATCACAATTGCTTAAACCATGCAGAATTGTGGTCCAGCCAAGTTGACACACAGTTCCAACTATCACAGTCCACCCCTTGTCAACTTGGCAGTTGTATATATCTTCATAACCATATATAATCTCTAAATAAGGACAATTATAAAGTCATATTTGCACCTAACATGATACACTAACACACATACAACCAAAACGAATTAACCTTATTTACATTTCACAGTTCATAACAGAAGAAAACAAAAATATTTGATGCACACATACAATGAAAAAATTTAACAACCACAATCCTCATTTCTGAAACTGGTCACGTGGTCTAGCTGATACTCAGAATTACCTTCTTCCATCACCCATTCTGTATTTCCCTTGCCCTCAGTAAGCACCTCAGCTGGTCACTGTTCTTTGCCTGGTGGGGTGACCCAAACCTTCATTCCTAAAGAATCTTGGCCATTAGCAGTCATATCAAAATCAGGTTGCTATAATTTTCCACTGACTTTAATCCAAGGCATGGTAGTACTAAAAGATGTCCTAAAGAATCTCCTGTATTCCAGACATATTCTTCTCTACCTCCATTATGTAATGTCAATCCAATTTCTCCTTGGTAATCAGGATCTATCACACCATATAGTACAGTAATGCCCTTCTTTGTTTGTTGATCCAGAGACATGAGGAAGACAAAATGACTGGGTGGCATCCTTAATTTCCAGTTCAATGTAATCAGTGATGTGTCTCCAGGTGGGAGTGTTCCTCCCTTTGGGACTAAGATCTGCAGACCTGCAGAGCATAGGGTAGAAGGGACAGGAGACAAAAATATTTTTAGTGGGTCACTAGGGGTAATACTGGGTACCACTCCCATTTCCACCCCTTGGTTCCTAGACCTGTGAATCCTGGATATAGGAGAAACAGAACCATATATTGGATGCTGATTTAAGCATATACATCCTCCTGGATAACATTGTCCCAACCCTTCAAGGTATTGCCACCTAGCTGGCACCATAATTATGTTTTCAGTAGGTCATTCTATTGTTCTATCAAGCCAGCTACTTCAAGATGATGGGGAACATGGTAAGACCAGTAAATTCCAGGAGCATAGGCCCATTGCCACACTTCATTTGCTGTGAAGTAAGTCTCTTGATCTGAAGCAATGCTGTGTGGGATATCATGATGTTGTATAAGGCATTCTGTAAGTCCATGGATGCTAGTTTTGGCAGAAGCATTGCATGCAGGAAAGGCACATCCATGTCCAGAATAAGTATCTACTCCAGTAAGAACAAAATGCTTTCCTTTCCATGATGGAAGGGGTCCAGTGTAATCAACTTGCCACCACATTGCTGGCTGATCAGCCTGAGGAATGGTTCCATATTGCGACTTGGTTTTGGTCTCTACTGCTGGAAGATTGGCCACTCAGCAGTGGCTGTAGCCAAATTAGTCTTGGTTAGTGGGAGTCCATGTTGCTGAACCCATGCATAACCTCCATCCCTGCCACCTTGGCCGCTTTGTTCATGAGCCTATTGAGCAATGACAGGAGTAGCTGAGGAAAAAGGGTGGCTGGTTTCCACTGAACATGTCATTCTATCAACCTGATTGTTAAAGTCCTCCTCTGCCAAGGCCACAAATATCTTTACTCTTTTGGCCTATTCAGAGAGATCTGTCCACATATCTCTTCCCCACACATTTTTGTCACCAATTTTCCAATCATGCTCCTTCCAAGTCCCAGATCATCCAGCCAAGCCATTAGCCCCAGCCCATGAATCTGTATATAATCGCACATCTGACCATTTCTTATTCCATGCAAAGTGAACAGCCATATGCATGGCTCCAAGTTATGCCAATTGGGAGGATTTCCCTTCACAATTGTCCCTGAAAGAAGTCCCAGAAAGGGACTGCAGTGCTGCTGCTGTCCACTTTTGAGTGGTGCCTGCATATCACACAGAATCATCTGTAAACCAGGCACGAGTTTTCTCTTCCTTAGTCAACTGATCATAAGGAACTCCCCATGAGGCCATAGATGCACACTGGGAGAAAGAAGGTAATGTGACTGAAGTGGAGACCATAAGCATTTAGGCCTTCCTCATGCAACTTACTTGTGCCCTCAGGTCCTGCTCAAGCCTGACCTTTGATATACCACTTCCATTTAATTATGGAGTGCTGCTGTACACATCCAACTTTATGATTCTGTGGGTCTGACTACACCCAGTTCATGATGGGCAGCTCAGGCCTCATGGTGACTTGGTGGCCCATGGTTAGGTGTTCAGTCTCTACTGAAGCCCAATAACAAGCTAAAAGCTGTTTCTCAAAAGAGAGTAGCTATCTTCAGAGGATGGCAGGGCAGTTCTTGGATCAAATGTCAAGCTGAAGCTTTCCCTGACTCATGCAGGTGCAGGGGCTGAGGAGTTCTAGGTTGGCTGGCAGTATACCAGCTGTTGACTCCAACGAATGACAAATCTAAGATCGCCAGGCCAAATGGTGGATTGTTCGCTCACAGAAAGTTGTAGGCAGCACAACAGAATCCCAATCCACGGAAGAGTGTCTCTTTTCCCAGGGTGTCCATAAGTGTACTGGAAGCAGGCCACACCCCTAGGAAAACTCCCTTTCTATGGATTAGCTGCTCAAAACATATACATCTGATCCCATCATTGGAAAAACCCACATCGTAATTGCTTAAATGACACAGAATTGTGGTCCAGCCAAGTTGACCCACAGGTCCAACTATCACAATATTACTGACCTAAACTAACACAGACTGAAGCAGAAAATTTGAATAGACTCAGGACAAAAGACGAAATTGAACTGGTCATAAAAAATTACCAACAACAAAAAAAAGCACTGGCCCAGATGGTATCATTGGAGAATTCTACTAAATGTTCAGAGAGGAACTGACACCAACCCTACTCAAACTATTCCAGATGACAGAAGAGGATGGAATCCTTCCAAATTTATTTTATGAAGCAAGCATAACCTTGATCCAAAATCAGGCAAAGATATCACTCAAAAGGAAAACTATAGACCAATAACCCTCATGAACATAGATGCAAAAATCTTCAACAAAATCCTAGCCAATAGACTTCAACAACATATCAAGAAAATAATATATTATGACCAAGTGAGGTTCATACCAGGTATGCAAGGATGGTTCAACATTAGAAAAACAATGAATGTAATATATCACATAAGTAAAATAAAGAAAAAGAACAATATGATCATACCAATCAATGCAGAAAAAGGTATTTGATAAAATCCAACACCCATTCCTGATCAAACTTCTCAGCAAAATAGGAATAGAAGGGAAATTCCTCAATGTAATAAAGGGCATACATGCAAAACAGTAGCCAACATTATTCTCAATGGAGAGAGATTGAAACCATTCCCCTTGCAAATTGGAGCCAGAAAAAGATGCCCTCTATCACCACTTCTATTCAACATTGTATTGGAAGTCCTAGCCATGGCAATAAGCCAAGAAAGGGAAATCAAAGGAATCCAAATTGGTAAGGAAGAAGGCAAACTATCCCTATTTACTGATGATATGATCCTATATGTAGAAAACCCAAGAGACTCAGAAAAAAAA
>NW_006921626.1:5969635-5971862 GCF_000298275.1 Orycteropus afer afer | reverse complement strand
TTGAACTTTGTGAAAATGTCAATGTTACCCAAAGCAATCTATAAATTCAATGCAATCCAAATCCAAATCCCATCAACATTCTTTAAGGATATGGAAAAATCAATCACTAATTTTTTTATGGAAAGGAAAGAGACTTCGGAAAAGTAAAGCCCTATTGAAGAACAACAAATTAGGACATTTCACACTACTGGATCTCAAAACCTACTATAGAGCCACAGTAGTCAAAACTGCCTGGTATTGGTACAACAACAGGCATATAGACAAGTGGAATAGAATTGATAACCCAGAAATAGATCCATCGACCTATGGAGAGCTGATCTGTGACAAAAGACCAAAATCCATTAAATGGGGAAGAGGTGGTCTCTTTAATAAATGGTGTTGGTAAAACTGGATATCCATTTGCAGAAAAATGAAAGAAGACCCATACCTCACACCATACACAAAAATTAAATCCAGATGGGTCAAAGACTTAAATGTAAAACCTAAAATTTTAAAGTTTCTCAAGGAAAAAATAGGGGCATATTTAAGGGTCCTAATAAACGGCATAAATAGACTGTCAAGCATAAACAAAACATTCACAAACAGCAGAAGATAAACTAGGTTAATACTCACTGCCATCGAGTCAAATCTGATTTGTAGTGACTCCTCCTTGGGTTTCTGAGACAGTATCACTACAGAAGTAGATTGCCCCGTTTTCCTTTTGAGGAGTGGGTGGTGGGTTTGAACTACCAGGCTTCTGGTTAGTAGTCAAATGTCTTAGGCACTACGCCACCAGAGCTCCCAACTAGATGAATGGGACCTTCTAAAAATCAAACATTTATGTGTTTCCAAAGACTTCTCCAAAACAGTTGAAAGAGAACCTACAGATTGGGAAAAAATATTTGGCAATGACATATCTTACAAAGGACTTATCATTAAAATTTATAGAAAACTCCAACACCTCAACAACAAAAAGACAAATAATCCAATTCAAAAATGGGCAGAAGACATGAATAGACACTTTACCAAAGATTATATTCAAGCAGTCAACAAACACATGAAGAAATGTTCATAATCATTAGCCATTAAAGTGATGCAAATCAAAACAATGAGATACTGTCTTGCTCCAGGACTAGTAGCAAAGTTCAGCAAGACAGAAAATAAAAAAATTCTGGTAAGGATGTGGAGAGATTGGGACTCTCATACACAGCTGGTGGCATTGTAAAATGACACAACCACTGTAGATATCAATATGGTGATTCCTTAAGGGTTGGAATTACAAATACCTTTTGAACCAACTATTCCATTACTAGGTGTATGTCCTAAAAAAAAAATGAGAGTCAGGACAAGAATAGATGTGTGCACACCCATGTTCATTGCAGCACCATTTCCAACAGCAAAAAGATGGAAACAATCTAGGTACCCATGCACAGAAGAATGGATAAGCAAACTATAGTACAGATACATAATGGAATACTATGAAACACTACAGAATAATATAGACTCTACAAAACACCACATAATGCGGATGAACATGGAGGGCATTATGCTGAGTGAAATAAGTCCATCAGAAGGGCAAGTATTGTATTAGTTCATTACTGCAGAAAATCAAGGAAAGGTTTATATATGGAAGGGAACTTTCTTTGTTGGTTACCAGGAGTGAGAGCAGAAAGGAGGGAACACTGCTAGATAGGTAGAGACAAGTACTGATTTGGGTGAAGGGAAGTGCAATGTACAAAATGTGAGTGATCACCATGGTGGGAAAAAAAAAATGTGGCCTACATTCAATACATATAGATGTTGTGAAGAAACTCTCCAGCTTTTTGCTCATACTAGACCTTGTATACAGTACATCATCATCTGACTTCTGTTCCTGGAACTTGAGCCAGAGATCTGTTATATTGCCTGCCAATCTTTGGATTTGTTAGCCTCTGCTGCCTGTTAGGTAGTAGTCTGCCTTCTTATCTGCCAATCTTGGATTCATCAGCCTCCATAGCCCATGAGCCAGCAGCCCAGCATCTGACCTGCTGATCTTGGGTTCATCAGCCCCAGAAGTCACATGAACCAGAAGAAGCCTTCCATGTGTTGTATGACCCATGGACTTGGGACAACACATGAGCCATTTCCTTGACATAAATATCTCTGCATATATATATATATATATATACACATATAGATAAAATACATTGGTTTTGCTTCTCTAGAGAATCCCTCCTAAGATATTTGGTACTGAGAGTGGTTCTAGAGA